>NW_028185195.1:1923728-2065534 GCF_003343005.1 Rhea americana
TATGTCACATCTTGTAATATTGGATGACCTGTTTCCCAAGGTAGGTCAGAGCCAGGTAGGTGATGGTCATTCAGACTGCCACCATGTCCAAACATTGAAAAATTGCTGATGGGCCAATGGCTTGAGGGGGACTTTGAAATCTTTTTGCAAGCCAATTGAGTTCCCCTTTTACTACCAAAGATCAAAAGGATACAGGGTAGAGGCAACTACTAGTCACCACCATCTCATCTGGGACAGCTGTGCACTCAGTTCCCTCAGTTGGGGTATCTGGTGGGACTACGTGGAGGTGGCACAGCCCATTCAAGCCCAGTTAGCAACTAAGAGAGTCAGAGTTACTCCTGCCATGGCTTCCTCCCCYTTTGGGAGAAGCCAGTCCTCATTGACCCCTGGTGATCTGCTACTTCTTTCTCTCTTCTGTCTCATTCCTCCTAGTATGGAGTCCCTGCCACATCTGTGCAGGCTTGGGGCTAGGCTCTGTGTCTGCTATTGARTAGAAGTTCACTAACTGCCTGTTCAAATTGAGTATTTGTGCTAAATGAGATCTGCTTAGTGCAGATCATGATTTAACTTAATTATTAGCTGTACTCAACTACATTACTTGTACCCATATCTCATTGTTCCAGTGGTAAGATTAATTAGGATTATAAATGTATGTTTGAGGAGTGAGAAATTATAGCCTTAATAATTTCTAGAGGCAGCAAGAAAAAAGCCTACTGTTTTTTAGTATATATTTAAGGGAAAACATATTGCAGCAATACACATGGAACTGAATTCCATTCAGTTGCCTAGGCAGTAAGATAGCAGCCTTTCAATTAAATAAAAAGATATTTCTTTCTGGAAGGCATATTTTTGGTCAATGAGAGGAACAGGGTACCTTAGTTCCTTGTCTTCTCTCACCTTAAATAAGATCTTTGCAATTCATAAAGACTGTTGAAGTCCTTTGCTTTCTATAACTGTATTGCCTTTCTCTGACTGCTGTACAGTAACTGTTTTGGCAACGCTACAGCTCTATTAGGCAAGTATTTATTTCTCTGTTGGCAAAAGGCTGTTGGAGGCTTGGGCTTTGCTCCCCTTTCCTCTCCGCTCCCCCAACTTTGTAATATCCCAGATGTCAGATAAACAAGTTTGGTTTCCAATTAATCTACCTGGAGAAATTCAAGGCTTTACTACTACTTTTTGTTTATCCCATCTTTTGCTGGAGGTTATAGCCCCTTAACAGGCTACATAGAATAGACATTTTCTTTTATTACAGCTATTTAAGTTAAAATAGTATTACAAGGACTTTCACAAAGGCATCAGATTCCTATTGGAACATCTGAACYGATCTCACATGTTCTGCACTTTAACAGCTTATGGCTCAAATAGGGAGCTGATAACAGCATAAATGGTCCCACCTTGACTATTTAGCTAATGTGATTTTGTGTCTTTAGGTCTGAAAATACTTATTTTATAAGAATTCTTAGCTTGTTTGAAACCTTGCAACTAGTGTTCAAAGTGGCAAAGACAAACGGCTATCTCCAGAAGTAAAGCAACTTTTAATGAAGCTGTATGGATCAACAATCTGAGAAGTATTCAAATATTTTAACAACACGAAAAACATTACATTCTTCAGTTATTCTTTGATTAAACTAAGCACTTTTCTATAAAATTAAAAACCATTACATATTATAAGCATTTCCTCAAGAAATACTGTTGAAAAAATTGGATTCAATATTTGTCCTTTATTATCTGCTACTTCAGGCAGTACACTTAGAGTTGTCAGGTGCCTTTCTGTGGCTTGGAAAGCAGGTTGAATTACTTTCATTCAGCAAGTAGAAATCCTACTCTTGCATAATGTTAGATGCCAAGTGGCCTGGCCTTTCTTTTTTCTTATTCCCTCTGTTGCAAATGTATTCAGGGTTTTTTTCAGATGTATCCATTAAAAAAAAAAAAAAGTGATGTAGGAAATAAGTATCTGTTCTGAGGCTCACTAAAAGACTAAACCAGAGCCAATTCTGCTGTCTGACTATGTAGTTAATAGGATTAAGTGTTATACCTTTAAATAGTCTATGGCTCTCTGCTGGGATTTTAAGAATAAAAAACTTAAAAACACCTCTAAGTAGAGAGTTTGTGAGTTGTGTTCAGGTATTTAGTTTTTATTCTGTCAATCATACTTCATTGTCCTATATTGCTACTTTGTTACTACTATCCATAACTTTAGTCTGTTTGRACAAGGCTTCTTCGTGCTCTTAAGATGACGGAGAAAAGAACAGATAGCATCTGTAATGCTTAAGTACCTGGTAAGCATTACAGATGCTATCTGTTCTTTTCTCCGTCATCTTAAGAGCAYGAAGAAACCTTGTTTTAATTTTATTTCATTATAATTTGTTATATTTATTTACAAATAATTTTACTTTTATTGGTTTCCAGAAATATGCCACACCAGGAGAATGCCAAAAGCAGGGAAAAAATGTAATTTAGGAAGAGTTAAACCTGTAACTGAGAATACTGATGATCCAGCATTACATCAAAAAGTAGAAGATAAGATTTGAAGCGTAAAATGCTATGGAAGCAATAAGTGATGCTCCAAAAACAGAAATCAAAGGTGAATTCAGAGATGTATACACTCWTCAAAGCATGTTTAGCTTTATCTATTTTTATTTTTTTTTCATATTCAGCATTATTGCTRAATGAAAACTTGGGAAGTTTTCATATACTGGACCTCACCTGAAAACAATCTCTCTGAAGGGATGAGGCAGTGTTCTGTTTAAATACATGGGAAGCGTCTTGCTGGAAGAAGAGGTTTTATTTGCTGCTTGTTTTACTATGGCAGTGGCTATAACTGTACTGGGAGCTGGTGGTAATAACTCTGAGAAGGAATGATATAATAGAAAGTAACTGTTAAGAGGCTGGAGCGCTGCTCTTCTTTATTATAAATGGCCCATTAAATAATGGATTTATATTTATGAGAGTCAGAAATTTTTTTAGAAATCACTCTTTTCATTCTTCAGATCGGAAATAATATCGATGAGCTTCCCTTACAGTTTATGATGGTGATGAGTACAGAACGTTGCCCATCATCAGCATSCTTTCCCCAAAGATCACAACAAGACTCAGTTAATCTACAGAAACTGATGGAAACTTTGAATAGCAACTGTCCCTTAGAACTGTTACTGTTCAGGTGCTTTTCATTTTAAATTAAAAAAAGACATAAATTAACTTTAGACAATATCTAGTTTCTGTTACTTTTATACTTCTGATTTTTCTGTGAAATAGCTCAATTTTGATATTTTTAATTTAAAACATTTTATAAATTTGAAACTGAAAACAGGTTAAAAATGTTACTGTATTTTAGCAAAGACTGTGTCATAACCTTTTACTAGTGGGCAGTAACGATTGCAGCCAGCCATCACTACCTTTCCATTTCATTAAGGAGCAATGCTGCTGTGCTTCCACTACCAAGGGCAAATACTACTTTTCATGCGGGATGGGGGCGAGGGTGCAGAGCAGAAGGGAGTGTTCTCTAGGAAGAAAAAAAAATGTTYAAGTTTAAACTTATATGTAAGCTATGCTAGATATGAATTTTCCATTATGGTGGAACAAAAAGGTGGCATGTAGCAGATGAGTTTTTTTGTTCCTAACTTTACTTTCTCTACCAAATTTGACTTGAATGGCCTAAACATAATTTTAAAATGCAATTTATTACTGTTTGCAGTTAGTGGATTTGAAGCATCTTCAAAAAAGAATGCAAGAAATTGTTCTAGGAAAATTACTCTCCATTTATACCCTGAAACCATCTTTCTCTATGTGGTGGAAGAGTAATTCCACATCTGGTATCTAATTATGTTAGTATGTGCATTCTTGCATTTGCATTTAAAAACATAATATTAGATGGAAGTTATAACAAAACCTCTGTAAATTTTATTTTAGTGATCCAGTTCCAAAGGTGCTGTTAAGATTTAATTATATGAGTGAATATGTATATGCAACTTTAAAGAAAAAATTTCTCCTATGAAATATATTAAAAGGTTTTTTTACTCTTGTTGAGAAAGGTCTTGGCTTATTGCAAGAATTTAATGCATCTTGCTCAAGGGAAACTGGTTAATTATAAATGAGAAACTGTATACAGATCATTCAGTTCAACACTGACTCTTTCCAATTTTGAAAAAGATTACGTTCAAGAATGCATTTAAGACTTCAGAAAGACGAGACTTGTGTTCCTGAATGAYTGATCAGAGCTTCAAGCTATTTTTCTTCAGGCTTTACGTTCAGAACTACTTCAGAACTGTAGCATGTCTGTGCCAATATCTGATGTTTAAGTGCACAAGTATTTACTATTATCTATGCTAGCTATGGCATTCAAGGTATTTATATGTTTGTTTGCTAAAAGTTTCTTACTGTAGCAGTAACTGCTTTTGCATTTAAACAGGAATGTTTGCTTGGGATAACTTATTGCTCTACAAGCAAAATTGCTTTCCAAATAATACTCTATGTATTAGTCCTCCTTAACACTGAGTCCAGAATGTAGTAGGATATTACCTATTCTGGATGCTAGAAAATGGAATGAACTGCTAGATTTGTTTCAGTTGAGTGACTTCAGAAAATGATTTTAAATATTGCAGTCTCAACATTTGTTAGGATGCCAACTATAGCCTCAGAATGAGTTAGTCTTTTTTAACTAGTTTTGTTTAAAATGCCTTAAATAATTTTATCTGCACCAGGAATATACTTTTGACAAGCTACTTTGTCTTTTTTATGGCAAAAAGATAACCAAAAGGTGACAAGCAAAAAGTCTTAATGAAGATTGATTTCCTCCCCTGACAATTAAACATTTTTCAGAAGAAATAAAAAGTCTTGATTTTTGTAAAATGATCTAGTGAGTGGTTTAACAAATCAGAAAAATCATTCCTGAAGGAAGACTGGTTCAGGTCTTAATTGCCCTGGCATTTGAGATATATTGGTGCACTCAGAGCTCTGACACCAGATCTTTCTATTTGAAAAGATGATGTCATGGGAACTCCATATAGCAAAATGACTGCCAGTTGTGGCCTACCTTACTCTGACTGTGGACTACCTTACTACCTGAAAAATAGAGGCAGTTATGTATCTGTTAAGAAGGGCGTATTGGTACTCCCCAGAGGAACAAGTGGCTATATAAGCAATGAAGAGTAGAGTGGCAACTAGGCAGATTAAAACTAACACCTCAAAACCTAACAGTTTAAGCACAGGTTACTTCAGGATGGTGGACATGCTTTCTCTGTTCTGATAAAAAGTTCTGTGTTTCTGAAAACACCAAATAAAATAACTGAAAGCCCTTTTCTTGAACAAAAATTATGACAAATTAGTATAATTGTTAGTTTCCTTTCAAAGTTAGAATTTAAAACATGGCTGCCAAATGAAACACAAGTGCTTTTCTTTTCTATTTTTAGAAATGATATCAAATCCATCACTGCTTTAGTCAGTTATTTTTGATAAAATGTTTTCATTGTTTTATTTATTGTAAAAATTGGCTGAATAAATATTAGTTCACAGCAGATTACTGTAAATATTACTGCTAATCACTATATGAAAGCCATTTTTAAGTATTATCTCATTTCCAATTGATCTGAGCTTACATTAGAAACTCAATTGCAGCTACATAATCAAATTAAAAATAGGGAGAAATTACATCTGTAAGTACATGCCATGTTCTTCAGACAATTTCAGTCTGAAAAATTAGTTCTATAAATTAAACAGCTTTAACAAAATCCTTAGATATTTTTTCACTTAATCACAAAATTTTGAAATCTCTAATGCTGTTTCCCCCYTCCCCCCCCYTTTTTTTTTATTTTGATATTCCCTACAACATCTGAGAGGTACAGTTTTTATGAAAGTGTATATTGGCTATTTCTCTTCTTACATAATTTTTAGATTTGTTTTTCTTTCTAGAATATATATTTTCCTCTTGGTTGAAAAATAAAAATTGAAATGTATCTAATTTAAACTTTAAATATCTGTACAGCTATCTGATACTACTTCAAAATTATTTGAAATTAATAATTTCTGTTCTAAAAAAATATTACTGAAGAAGGATAAAAAGAAAAGCTGATATTGATTTCTGTAATTAATATTTGTTGAATTAAAATGAGAAAAATTTACACAAAAAGTTTATTTCAGTTGTTTCAGATATTTTCTGTATTTTTTGAAGCAACATTCATAACTTATATACCTGAGCATGTGATATAACCTTGGCCTTATAGCTGCCTTTGAAGTCCCAGAAAGCTAAGTGTCCTACACTAAAATTATCGGCCTAAAAAAGAGTATCCTGTATTTCATATTGTACCGAACTGCCATGGAGTCCCTATTTACATAGAGTTAGATTTACACATCCAGTTGTTAGCAAAGTATCTTGATTTACATTTCATGGACACTCTTTGGAAGATAGTTTCCATCAGTACTTAYGTTATTGCTGCATCTGTCTGACTGAAGCTAGAGTTTCACTGTTTGTTGTAGAATCTGAGAAGAAAAATTATCTATTATTATAAAAAGAGTGACAAAGGGAGAATGTGATACTACATTACAGGTGAGATATCTACTTATACAGTCCAGCTATATGGACTTTCTCATATACCAACCTCCAAATATCCATGTACCACAGTATCCTGTGATTATTTATATTAATGTTGTAAAAGATTTAAATCTTTACATTTCTAAGAAAAGATCAGAGTAATTTAAAAGCAAAAATGGCTCTTTAAACTGAAATGAATAATAGTAGATGCAATTTCCATATTGAAAAGATGTCAAAATATTGTTTTAAGAATTAACATAAGAAAGCGTAGTCTATTTACAAATAAAGAAAATTCTTGCCACTTTCCTTTCTGGTTTCCACTTTCTCATCACAAAACTTTTAAGCTACTAATAACCCCAGTTTACCCACGATGTTGGATGGTTTCTTTTATTTTAACTTCTTAAGCAAACTTTAAAAAATTTTGCATTATCTGACAGAAAGTATCAGAACAAGTAAGAAATATCAGACCAACTCCTAAAGATAGGCTTGTGTCTTTACAGTGAAAATGGACTCTTCCTCAGTTTTTCTATCAGCGGCAGCATTCACCAACTTGATTACAGTTAGTAATAAGGCTGATAATCAATCAGCAACAATTTTTTGAGCTGCCTAGGTTCTTTTGTAGGCCTCTTATTTTTACAGAGAAATTTCATCGTGTTCCCTTAAAGGAATTTTAGTAGAACAGGCTGTCAAATATGGTATTTCGCATAATTGCATGGCACRTAACTGTGTGTGTGCGCACAGTGGTGGGAAGGTCCTCACGTTTTGGTAAGCTGCTTTTCTAGTGTATGGTGACTCCACCTTGGAGATTAGCTAGATATTTAATTAAAGGTTGATATCCTCAAGTGGGAAGCCTGTTTGAATAAGACAAAGATTGCATCTTGTCAAGTAAATAAAAATGCAAATCATTCCCTTTTCCTGTAGTTGTCCAGAAGTTGTCTCATTAATATTATGAATTAAACAACTGAATGAGAGAGATCTCATATTAGGAAAAGCAGTAAACCATGTATTCATTTTTTTTAATTTATCAGACTCAATTCTMGACTTTTAAAATGCCAACTGTCAGATCACAAGAATGAACTGAACACAAGCAACAGTTTGTGTTCAAAACTTCGATCGTCATCTTTTAAAACAAATTGTGCCTCATATGTTTATCCTCTCTTGCTGCCAGTATAACCAAACTACATATTTGTTCGGCCGGTGCGTTTTTTTTTTTTTGCTTTTAAATACATGAGTCACCTAACCGCTGGAAAAGTACAGCGAAGAGGCTTGTGCGGTAGTTAAGAGGCGTCGCCGCGGCGAGTTCGGGCAGGCGCCTGGCTGTCCTGTGGCCGCGGCCGACGGCCGACGGGGCGGTTACGAAGGAGCGAAGATGTTTCCAGGCTCCTGAGGCCTCGCTGAGCCCTGCCCCTGCGGAGGCCCCGCGGGCGCCGCCGGGCCTCGTCCCCTCCGCCCCGCCGGGGCCCCCCTGCCGCCGACGGACCCTTCAATTTGACATTTTCAGTAGCTGCACATTTTTAATTAAAAAAAACAAGAGGAAATTTTGTAACAAACGTTTTAATTTCTGAAGCCTCAATGTTTACTTCACAACCAGTCTGTGCTTGTCTCCTGAGTGATGCCATCTGTTGAAAATGGATTGAAAATCTAAATTAAAGATTAAAAATTGAGCAGCATATCAAAAATATTACATCAAGATAYGAAATAGCGTATGATTAATAAGACTCCAAGTGCTGCTGCGTGACTGCTGACAGCCCAGCTCTAACGGGACACCCGTTCGTGCTATGCCGTGGACACCAGCTGCCATTGCTGTCTCTGCCATATCTCCTTTGAAGGTTACGTGTATCTATAAACTTATATCTTCTTTCCTGAAAATCATACATTTTGCCTGCCAAGCAGCACCGTTTGTCACAGAGTCGACGCTTGCGGGTGTTCCCTTTTCCTTTCGCAGAGCTCTTCCTCCGAGGAGGTTTTGGGCGGCGGCGGCGCAGCAGCCCCAGGCCCGGCCCCGGGGCTCCTCGGCCCCCCGTCCCCTCGCGGGCCGGCATGAAACGCCCTGGGGGCCGCCGCCGCCGCCCAAAAGCAAATCTCCCCGGCCAGAATGGCCGCGTTTTTTAGGCAGCATAATTTAAAACACCGAATCTCGCCTGTACTCAGTGCACAGACCAAGAACCTCATCTTCGCTTGTCTGTATTAGGAAGTCGTTACGGGTTTTGCTTTTTATGCTGGCAGCCCTGAACCAAACTTTTATTTCTGTATTGGATTTTCCGTCAGAGCTTTCATTGTCGAAAAATAGCTTCTGCCAAATTAAAATTCACAAAGGGGACAAATTTTTCCTCAATGTTTTCTTTCCTACGCTGTGAAAGATGTTATTTTGGGGAAGCAATATTTACACATATATATGTATTTTGTTGGTGGAAAAATTTCCTTTCTCCGACAGGTCAAGCTAAAACTATTTGAAAGTTTTCAGTCCCTTCTACTACTCTGTGGTGTGAGTTTTCTGGACTACTCAGTCATGTAATGTAGTTTAAGCTTGTTCTGAAGTTATTCTCTATAGGACAGTATGACTCTACACAAAATAATTATTTAGTTTCAGGGAGGAAAACTGTCATGCCCTTAACACTTGACACTTTTTCCTGCCACTTCAGGGCAAGATGACGACCTCTAGAAAGTTTTCATAAAACTTGAGTTATTCTGGAAAAGCTGGAGTTTGAAATTGTCCAATTTCAGATTTAGCTTATGTCAGAGGATTTGGGCACATTCTGAATTGCACTTCAAACATCCAGTCCCTTGATCAGGTCCCTGGCCCAGCCAGGCCATGTTTTCTTTCCAAAGCATGTTCACAAGTTTTCAGCCTTTCCTCCAGGCATACATGCAGTCGSGGCATGGCCAGGACGCACAGTTCCGGTCAGGAGGCTGAAAGGACCCTGCGGCGCACGGCCGCTTAGACACAGCCGGGTGGGCAGCGGGGCCAAGGAACGGTGAGACGGTCCTCCCGGAGCCGCGCGCAAGGGTGGCTGGCACRAGGCGAAGAAGCCAGACTCTGTGGTCCTTACACGTTAGTTTAGATTTTCCAACAGATTCCTTATTCAGATAAACACCAYGAATAATCACTTTTTTATGTACTTTTGTATTACTTGAACAAAAGTATGTATGCTGCCATGTTGCTTTTGGAATATTTTGAAGCGAGAGGCATATATGAAATCAACGGCAGTCTGGGGAGACAGCAGCTCCCTTCCACTTACTGCTCTTGATCGTTCAGCAATTACTTTCAGAACACTGAAAATGCAGGTCCTTCTGGGAGCTGTTACCAGCCTCTGGAACATCCAAAGAGAAAACTGAAGGAGAGGTTAACATGGCCTAAGACTGCATTTAGGAACAGCGTAGTCTCTTGTATTTATCTCTGAGATTTTCCTAAAAAAAAAAAAAAAAAAAAAAAAAAAAAAAAAAAAAGAAAAAAAAAAAAAAAAAAAAAAATTAAAATTAACACAAAAATTTTAAAAAAAAAAAAAAAAAAAAAAAAAGAAAAGAAAAGAAAGAAAACATACAAAATCAAAAACTCTGTAACCTGTTCGGTAGGTCTAGAAGATGGTAAAGTACCTCCAATGGCTTTCAACTTCCGTTTTCATTGCTTTCTCTTCAAAGTATAGTCATTTATTATAAGTTCATGTTCTGCAACAGTGTTGATGCAACATCAAATACTGGTATACAAAGCTAGACAGAAGAAAGGCAGAAGGAAAAGCTGTGTCAAAATGTAACACCTTTTGAAGCAGAAATTGATGAGTCTTATTATACATAAAACCAAAATATTTATGCAGAAGTGATTTGAATTTCACATACTTGTAGCTGCTTTTGGAATCTTGGTCCTCAATAAGTTAGAAAAAACACTGGTAATGTACAGTATCACACTTCATACATATTGATATACGCAAACATTCCACATACCTGTAGCAGTTTTATAAGCAACAAAGCTATATCCTTAGTTATCCATTTGAACTGAACGGTGTCTGCTAGTTCACTACTCTTCAGATTATGTTCTATTCAAACTCTTTAAAAATGCTTTTCACTGTATTTTTTTTAACTTCGTTAAGTTCCACATAAAAAGAACAGTGTTTCCTTCCTTCCARGAAGAAAATCAAAAATGATCTTATGTGAAATTCAGAGCAGATATTCTCAATTTGGATCAGAGACTTTGTAAGATGAAATGTTTTGAGAATTGAAGCTAAAAATTGGGCGTTTTCCATGGTTCATACAATTAAAGTTTTGCAAATGTGTGGCATGTATATGTGTCTTAAATCAGATACACATTTCTGGTTGCCATTATTTTTCTTGAGTCACAGAGAAGGGAAAAAACAAGAACTGACAACAGCAACAAAAGTCCATGCTATAATCCTTTTTGCTGAGAATCTTTCTGAGAAATAGCAGAACCAGACTCAGAAAATGATTTACGTGCTTAAATGACCCTTTCTAGACCTGCATTCACTATTTCTTTAAGCTTTTGCTCAGTTTCCAGTGAATGTTAGAAGACTGTATTAATCTTCAATTTGACTGATAAAATACCTCAGGAAACAAAAGTCCTGTTTCTTAGTGAGGTGCATCTTAGAGCAGATGGCACTGCCGASCAGCTCAAGGAGAGCTGAAGCTTGACCTCACAAGTTCTCAGAAGATAGCTGATAGTTTGAGTTCTTTATCTGCAATGAATTCCCTTGGCAACTGATACACTCCTCATTCTTTTATTTTTCCCCTCAGCTCTTTTTGAAGGAAGCTATGCCCAATACCTTCCAGCTCACTGAGAACTCACCAGGCATCAGGCTATAGCTACGGCAGCATGGATGGTAGTCCTGAATGAAGATGCTCAACTTTCCGTGGGATTGTGAAATATTAACCAAACCAGGTGACAGAGCACATGAATGATTCTCCCTGCTTATTGTTTGGACAGTCACTTGTAAAAGCAGAGACCCTTCATGTTGTAATTAACAGTTCACAATTTAAAATATTTTATTAAGTAGGAAAGTGGCCTAATCTTTAGGCTTCAAAGTTATACTTGCACTCTCATTTTCTTTCTCTCACTACATCAATTAGTATGCAACTATTCTGTGCAAAGTTGAACTACTTCAAAAAGAGATACCAACTATTCCTTGAAATACTGTTCAAGCATGACTTATAAGCTGGCATTTAGGTCTGTCTTTCAAGAAGTAGGACTGGTGAGCACAAATCTCTTCAGGCAAAGGAAGGAATTGAATTCAAGGCTTATATCCTGGATGAACATTTCAGCATTGGAAGTTGTTCTGGATACAAAATTCAAAATTCTRTCTTTGTGGACTCAGCACGCTATTTTTCAGTGGAGAAATTCACAGCCTAAGACATTCCAAACAAGTATCTAAATACAAGGTACTTACATATTTTTCTTGGTTATTATGTTATGACTGTCTACAGGAGACTGTTACTTGTCAGAAAACCTGATGTAATAAAGAATGTTGTCAGAAAAAATTATGGTAAGATATATCATGTTTCAATTAGCAGTGAACAGAAGATAAAATGAATAACAGATACCATATAGATTTCTGTTATTTTCCACCTTTTCCTTAATAGAACACATTTTTAGAACTTCCATAAATTTTGAAAGAGCATATGCATCTGCTCACTAAAATATTGGATTCATTTAAAATCAAAATTACTAATTAGAGTTGCTTCTTCTATGTTTCTTTACTGCCTATAGCAGATCCAAGTTAACCAAGTACAGTTTTATTCATCTTTGACAGCTCATTATTTTAATTGTAAATGTTACATTAGAATACTAGGTAATTGAATACTAGGTAATTGAAAACTCTTACTTGTGAACTGCAATCTTGAATAAAAAAAATAAAATAACAGAATAACTGCAGATATTTTATACACATTATACTTTCAGAAATAAATAACGATTCCTAGTTTCTAGGGAGGAACTTTGAAACCAAAGACTGTGGGGCTGAAATAAAGTTTCAACTTCAGTGCCTATAAAACTGAAAATTCTAATTTTGGAGTCCAGATGAATTGCTAGGGTGGAATATAGAGTGATCTAGGTCTAGACACTCTACACAAAAGATGACCTACAGAAAAACTCAGACGTGCATTACAATTTTTCTTTTTCTTTTTAAACAGAGTGCTGTTGGATTACTGTAGTAAAAACTTTAGTSTGGGCATCATGGCTGATGACTTTGAGGTTAGGTTATGATACTATTATCTTTATACAATTCCCAAACTTTCAAGTGAATTGGTAGGAATTTCAGTGAGAAACAAACAAAAAAAAACAAAAACAAAAAACAAACAAAMAAAAACCCTAGGTTCTCAGCATTTAAGATCGCTTTATACCAGCTAAGGACTAAATCTTCAAGTGTATTTAGATACCAGCCTCCCATGGAAATCAGGAGGAGTTAGAGCTGTAAATACCTTTGAGAATATGGACCTAAGTAAAATTTCAGTAACTTGATTTATCAAGCACTGTATTATATGAATAATCCATCCGAAGGAAGTTGAACTACTTTTTCAATAAGGTGTTATTTTATGTGTAGAATACTGTTGTAATCTAGACTTTCTTGATTTTATCCTTTTATGTGCTTTAATGAAAGCAGTAAGACACATATTGAAATGCTATTACAGTGCTTATAACTGTATGTATCATTGTGTTACATACATTACAGTTGACTACAGGTCACTATTACTTGACCCAAATAGAGCTGCTTTCCCTCTCTTTTGAAGACAACATAAAATAGATATCAAGAATAGAGGTGAAATGATGAGGTGTAAGCAGGGAAATTTTATAAAAGCAATTCTGAGATTAAAACAAATTACAAATTTTATCAGTTTTCTGTTTGTGTTAGTTCACTGTAGTTATAATGTCAAACATAATTGGCTTAGTCTCAGTTTATCTGAAGAAAAGAACACAAATAAAAAAGTTAAATTAATATAAAATTTAACAAACTTTCCCCCCAACTATGGATGAAAGCATCCCATGCCGTTACTCTGCTTTTCATTTGACTATAACATGGTATAGAAAGCATCTCATTRCAGCTCAGAGTGAACCATAATCTTGCAGGAACATTTTATAGTCTATTGCTGCTCTTYGTCTAGACACTGTTTCCTTAAGGCCTTTGAAAGTGGTCTAACAGCTAAATCATTTTTATAGGACATACATGCCATATATACACTGCAACTCTTTGACAGACCTATAAAAAATTAAAGTCAATTAGCAACCCCAATAATTGTTCACTGACCTTTAGCATGTCATAAACCTAGATCTGTTTGCCATAAGATGTGACTCCTTTTCTAGAGCTATCACGAATGATTCATTCACTAAAATTAATATATAGAAAATTAAAAAGTCACTAAATACCTATGAATAGTTATTGATTATATGAATAACATGCATATGTGTGTGTGCAAATGCTTAGACAGATAAAAGTTAAATGAACTATATGGCACTTTGCCATGCCATTTAGCAATACTTTGGGTTTCACACATTTGGAAATTTTTAAGCACTTGATGCAAAGCAACTGAATAGATAAAAGGCAGGAGGCAGAACTTTATATGATGAAAGAACAATGCTAAAACATACAGTATATCCCTTAAATATCACACCYAATATAATGACAGAAGAGATGGAATGGAAGTTATATTTTCTTTCTCTCAATTCCACATTTCTCCTGTCATTTATGTTGCTTTCTGAAAACATCTCCTTTTACAGAATAATGGACATAATTGAGGGATAAAAGCTCTCCTGGTAATTCTAGGACACTCATGAATTCACCCTGCTTATGAGTGACAGTATGGATGTGTTTTCTCTCCTAGGCACAGATTTGAAGCTCTCAATTGAGCATTTTTTTCTTGTTTTGATCTGGGGAAGGTGCAGAAGCAGGTACTGTTTAGAAAGTCTATACCCTTTCCCAGACATATCAGTATTTTTCTGTTTCTAAAACTGAGATATCTCTTTGACATTTTGCTGTTTTTCAGTGTTCTTGTTTCTTTCTTTTTAAGAAGTGTGTTTTCCAGGAACAATCCCTTAGGTTATCYTCAGGAGGAAGAAGAAAGTGGAACTCTGCGTATCATGGCATTTCAACCCCACAGCCTGTTTCATGACAGCAGATCACATTCTTTCCTCCCTTTAGAAGCTTTTGCCAAGCAGGCATCAGCTGTGCTGTATGGCATTAGTGAACAACCAAATGGGAACTCCAGATGATAAAAACAGCCAAAGCAGAAACTGGGGAATCTGGGGGGATTCGTGCCTGCGTATTTGCTTTCCAGCTCACATTAGCTGCCCACCTTCTCTCCTCACCACAGCACTGATTCAAGTGCATGTACATTGATGGTATATCAGTTCCCAGGCTATTTCCATTTCCTGAAATGTAGTTGCCAATGCATCTGTGCAGTCACTATGTCCTACTTGCACCACCTCTCCATGATGTATCTCGCTGATAACAAGGAGTAAGGAAATGAAGGAAATAAAACTGATCACTTCATGCAAAAGAAATAGGCTACATAGCTTTTTAGCCTAAATAGCAATAAATTACTTTTCCAGAGAAAAAGCTTTAAACAGTTATACAAACTGAATAAGTTTCCTGCATCTTTATTTTAATCTATATTTCCCCTTTCTCTCTCCCTTCCCTCTCTCCCTTTTCCCTCTCCATTGTCTCTGATTTTCTAACTAATCCCTTTCCTTCACTCCCCTCTCAGCACTAATCAGGGAAATGTGATAGTGTTTTGTCAACTTCTTCAAGCACAGACTAAGATCTGTATTTACATGGGCCTATTGCAGTGAGCGTTTGTGGGTTTTTTAGAACTTGGGCATTTCTACAGTAGACATGTTTAATAATGACAGTCTCAAACTACCACAGGTCAAAATCTTCTACTGTGTCTAGTGATTTTCAACACTTCTCTGGACAAATGCTTGACTTGGAAAACATGCAGGAACATGATTTTCAGCTGGACCTTCAAAGATTGCTAATGCACACAGAAATCTGAAAACAGCAAAATCACTTATTAATGCTGAGATTTTTTGTATTTGTACACAGAATTATTTTGGCAGTTGCTTACCAGTTGCTAACTTGCAGCCTTGTGCTTTTAGTTTGCATGTCTTCTGATTTGTTCAAAGCATTGTTCTCATCCAGACTAATGAGCTTCACACTGTTTTGAGGCCTTCCTGCTTCTCTTGTTTTTCCACATTAAGTTGTGGCTTCCAGCTTCAGAGATAGTATTCTGGCCCTTATATTAGTCAGAGGTTTCTAGCGGTTACTGGAATATAGCCACAATTTCAAAGCTGCTTTTCTTGCCTATTCATTCTTCTGTCCTGCTTAAGACCAGATGAATAATGTACTCCATTACGCTGCTGGCAGATCATAAAATGTACAGTCTTCTTTTTTTCTTAATATAAGGAATTCAAAATAGAGCTGACACTTAACCTATTAAAGTTAATATATGTTTATAGATCTTTCTGAAATGCAAAGTGAATGAACTCTGGTCTGTTTCCTAAACCCTGATTCATCAGTATGAAATGGAAAAATATGAGAAATTTGCTTCAATTTATAGATTTATAGATGCATTTTTCAATACAGTAGTAATTGTTCAAAAGAAGTCTTTCTAATTAGTGTCAGAACTTTGGAGCAGGTAAACAGAAAGCTCAGTATCATAGAACTGCCCACAATATGTTTCTTAATATTGTTTGAGTTAACAGCCAAAAATTATTTTATGATAGCAGTATTACACTTCTATTTTGGGATAGACAGAGAGGTTTCAGTAGATCAATAAAGAAATTTTGACCTATGTATTCCTTGAATTTTTATTTAATCACTTATCTAAATCATTTATCTTGGCACTTATTTTATGTATTGTTTTAGAGCAAATAAGGATGAAAAGACTTCTGATAGACTAAAGTAGTGCAAATAACCTATCAATATTTAGGCTTCTCTATGCCACAGACTTGGAAATGTGAAAATTTTCTAACTCTTCCCAAGTCCTCCTTCAGCAAGGGCTGGTGGAGCACAAAGAGACAAGATTCTCCATGAACACTGTGTTAACCACAATCTTTGGAGTTCTGACTTCCATGTTGAATTTTCTGATGATTTCAGACCTTTTCTGCAGCAAAATTTGTTTTCAGATTCCACTTACATGTCTTCAATTTTTCAGCATTTGTTGCAAAATGGGTATTCCAACTCTAATTTTAATCAATTTGATTTTTTAGGTTAGTGACTAAGCCAAAAGAAAAAGATTTTTTTTCTAACTTAACAGTTAATTAAAAGAAACACTTTCAATATTTCAGGGAATTCAAACAGTACTGGTAGCTGAACATAAAGCATTGCTCTGGGCATTTTTAACAAGGCAATATGAAAAGCTGGAAACAAAGAACAAGATTTCTAACTTGACTTATACTTTGTCATTCTCAAGCTATTGGCAGAGCTGGAAGCGCTRTGCATTCTTCACACTCTCCCATTAAAATGCAAATATCACATTGGAACCTGATATGAAATTTGACGGAGTTCCACACTGTTCCCAATGAAAGATTCCAGTAATTTAGTGAATTATACTACAAAACAGTTAAGAAGCTAGAAACATTTTTCATAATCTTTTGAATCAAGGGTAGGCGTCTAAAAGTAGGTCCAACTGTGACATACTTCAGGGTGAGGTAAGACTGCATTTGTCACTTGTGATTCTGACRAGTTCTTTAAGAAAAGTAGTAAAGTGAACTGTTTCAAGTATCTTCTAACAGTGATGTCCAGAATTAGTTTGAATAACAACTATGTAATTTTTCTTTTGTATTTCTGCCTTGTCCTTGTCAATGAATGTGCTAAATTTTGTGAAGAGATAATGATGTTTCACAAACACTTTCAGTGGGTAACTATAGTCAAAAAGATAACTTCTGTGCATCTAATTSTTTTGAAGAAACGTATCAGCACTTACCTTCATGGTCTTTTGATTGGTGTGAGGGAAATCAACATTTCATGAATTTTTAAGATGATTTTCAGATAGAATTTATTTAGCTCCTCTAATGGACAAAAAGAAACATTTCATAAATTTTAGCTATGTTTATAAAGTAGAAGAGAAATCASAACATAGAAAATCACTCTTCATATTTATACAGAATCATTTTGACTTTTTTTTTTTTTTCCAGAGTGAGAGCCAAGAGAGCTGTATGGCTGGGATGGGGTTCACTKTCCTTTGTCTGTGCCAATGAGACCTTTATCAACTGCCAGAAATACTGAGAAAATACTTCAGGATTAACATTTTCTTCCCTATCATTACTGTCCTCTTATGGTTGCATGATCTCCAATCTATGTAAGTAATTACTACTGATGTTAAAGACAGAATTTGATTCAGAATATTCATAACACGTGAATTAGCAATTGAGTTTATAATGAAAGACCAGCCATTCTGTTTTTTTTCAATCTGGCTCTGTTAAGACTTCTGAAAATCTACCCCACACAGGACATGTACTGAAGCTTCATTGAAATATCAGCATAATTATGCCATAGAATTTTGACACCCAGTCTTTCATTTTTCATATAGAAGTGCAAATCAGTGTTGTTGCAGTGCTATACTGATCTAAAACATGATCTCAAAATGCTGAAATTTCTCTTTGCATGAAGAACAGGTTACAGATTAGGCCAACAGAGTCCCTTGACTCTGAAAGTAATATTCAGATATGAGAGCAAACCTCTCTAATCTTCCCAGTGGAGATACTTTTTTTATCTGCCACATTTACATTAAACAGAATTCTTACGTGAGACAGAAAAGCAGTATCACAAAAACAGGAAATGGGATTTAACTTTTGGGATAAGGTAAAGCAGTCTATTTTATAATCTTAGTATTGTAAGTAACCCAATCAGACTTGCCCCACAACCATTCTATTATACAAAAACAGATAGAAATTGTCATTGCATGTATATTCCTTTTCTGAAATTTTGTTCGGCATCATTTGTGATTAATGTGGAATATTTACTTCTTTGTGCCTTGAGCACTTTATTCCATAACATTAGTTCAATGACTTAGTAACATGAATAAATATCAAAGTCACAGATAATCTGAAGAACTTTTCTTTCTGCCCTCTCCTAACTAGAGTTCTGTAAAGCCTGGTGGAATATAGGAAGAAAGGAAGGGGAGAAGGAGAAGGAGAAGGAGAAGGAGAAGGAGAAGGAGAAGGAGAAGGAGAAGGAGAAGGAGAAGGAGACCTACTATGTTTCTTTATTCCTGTCACCTGAATAGCTTCACATAGACTGAATTATGGCAGGTTTTGTAGGTCATAAAGTAAAAGTTATGGTCAAATGCAATATTGCAAAGTTAGATAGAACCATGCTTTAATAACAGCACCATATTTGTAGAACAGTAGAAAGTGCAGTCAAAATGACTTTTTTTTGATGTATTTAGAATACTATTTGGACTTTCTAAAGCATAAAATGTGCAGGACTTAAGCTTGTTACCTAATAAGAACAGTAAATTTTATACACACCATCATAAAAAAGGAATAAAAGAAAGACCTGGCTTGGTGACTTAAAAGGTAGTTAGGGGGAGGATTTTTCTTCAAAACAGGTTAGTTTTGGAGATCCGGGTTATTATTTTAGAAGTAGGAAAATATAAATCATGTAGTACCTGAAAAGACAATCAATATTATCATCGTGGTGACCTACTTAGGAATATTTATTTTATTAAGAYACTTTCACTTATTATAGTAAAGATTAAAAAGCTAACAAGGTAAAATTATGATATTCATTCCTCCTCACGTTATATTTCTAATTTACTAATTATTTTAACCTTTTTGCTTGCTTTCAGCAATGCATTGTTCTGACATCAGAAGACACAATGACATCATAAGGCCATTAATCACAGAGAATGACTTTCCAATACATTTCGGAAAGACACCTTGTTATGGATGTGCTGTGCTGCTGATAGAAAAGCTTCAGAAGACTAACCTGTCTTTTTTATGGCAGACAGTATACTGCATCAAAATGTCAAATTTCTCATTTCACATTTATATAGTATGGGAATTAGATAGATGTTCCCTGCAGGCTCATTGTTTTAAGAATTAATAGTAGCAGTAAACATCATAGTGTTTAATGAGTATTGTAATTATTTCTGTGATATTTTATATTGTCATTTTACTAAAAAATAAAAAAAGCTTTTTGTTGTTTTGCACTTACAAAATTCTTGTGGATTCTATTTGAAGTAATAACTACAGATGAGCTCAATAAATAAAGCTGCATATCTATGTCTTAATACAAAAAAGAATATTGCAAGACTCAAATACAATTCGTGCTATATTTATTGTGATGAAGACTCAAATTTTCATTTAATTTGCAATATAGAAACATTTAGTGTGAATGTGAGAACCCATTTTTGTTGAATGCATTTTTACTGGTTGAAAAACAAACATTCTCCTTTGAAGCTCAGGAAAACATTTAAGGTTGTGCTTAGTTTAAGCTGATGCATGACTCCTACTCCTCTGACTTCAGTGCCAGAAGCTAAGAATGTGTTCAGGTGGAACCTTACATATTAGACTTTATTTTTATTCTGGAGAGAATATTTTTGCATTGAATATTCCAACTCAAATCTTAAAATGTATTAAATTCAGTTCATAAGAATGTTTTGGGTTTATGTACTGTATCATCACTGATCCTGTCTTCTATTCAAGTCTCGCCAGTGTCACTCCAACAAAGAGCCATTTGATTTATACCATAATACATAGCCTGAAAGTACTCCTTTCTGCAAATAACACTGTTTTACCTGTAATTAGTATATTCATTGTCTGAATGACTATCACTTGCAATAGTTGGGTTTTTTAATATTAAAACTGCTGTGGATGTGAAAAGAATATTTAAGTTGTTATCTAAATAATTGTTTAAAACTCTATCAGTAACTCCTAGATCTAAATTATCAAAGTGTAGGCTACCTAATAATGGTCTCGTCTGAAGCAAAGCTGATGGGATAATTCAGGTTACACTTGCATTAGTAATATTTTTCACCTGTCTGGTTGATATGTTTTCCTTATGTGTTCAGATGTGAAGGCAACATAGATGATGATGTTAGCATTGCCAGAAAAGAAGTGGTAAAGAAGAAAACATTCYCTTTTCCCATTGGCAAAGTTTCATTTTACCAATTCATTGTCAGATCATTCAGGAGATATCAGAGAGACAGAGAGAGATGGGAAATATTGAAGAATGGATAAAAGTAAAGGGCAGGCAGATAGAACTGCAAATAATCTTAGCAGCAATGACACCTGAAGCCATATAAATAGATTTGACCAACAGCTGGAGTATTGACTTCAAGGTTATACATGCTGASATTTGCAGAAACACCTTCAATTTTGCTTCAGAACATAAGCATTCATGTTGACTTAATGGAAAACATGCCAAATAAAATTAATAAAAAAAATAAACACATACAATATTTCTCTTTACATTATAGAAATTCTGCATATAAAATACACTTCAGGAAGCCACTTTAACAGAGTGTGAATTTTTATTRTCATGAAATGTGAGCTGTACACAATCTGTTTGGCATCAAAATGGGGTGAATCCTCATACTGCAGTTTAGAATAACTACTCCAAGAAGGTATAATTGCTGTCATCTTAGAAATAAGAATAATTTGAAATTCCCTAAAACTGAACACTGCTGAAATACAATCAATCAGAAAGGTTCTTACAGTACATTTGAAACAATCTTTGGTAAGACAACCATACTCTCTGTAAAATCATCTGAAGATATTTTCCTTCTAAGGCAATAATTTTTATTCAACAATATGCTTCTAACTTTCTATAGTCTTTGTCTMAAACCTGCCCATTTAAAGAGAAACTGAACTTTATTTATAATGCAGAAGGAAAAAAAAACCCAAATTGTTCTTAGTAGCTTTAACTTTGCTCATTTATTCCAATACATCCTGCTGCTTTACAAAATTAAGTGTAATACTTTGCTCTAATATTCCAAGCTATCTCGTAATTACCTACTGAATATAGCATACGAGTATACACTTAATTAATTTGCTTCTAAAACAGAAGTCTTCAATATATTGCTATTAGAATAAAAATGAAGGGCATCATATATCCCCCAAATCTGATATTAAATTGTCTATGAATTCATTTTTGAAGGTCATAAGCAAACCTGCAAATTAAAATAAGGTAGATTAGATCATGTCACACGTCTCCTTATGTAGTAACATAAATATTGCAGATGGAAAAAGCTTTAGTCTTGCTGATGGGTATAGAATTCACTAAACTCTGCTGTATTGAAATTCCCTTCCATATGCAAATTTAAAAATTAAGTTGTCTTTTATTAGCATTTTCTCCTTTAAATTACCAACATGATTCAGTCTAATGCACAAAATGAGGGAGTCTTAAATTAAGTCCAGAGGCTTAGCACTTCTGAGTTAGAGCAGAGGCAATTTTAGCCTGACTTATTCTTCACATCCGTTCAATTAACCTCTCAGAGCTTTAGAACAAAAGTCAGCATGACGAGTGTCATTTGAATTGAACAAATGCCATCTATCTGTCAAGATATTGACTTACATCAGCCACTCCAAGCCAAGACCAGGGTTTGAAATGAGGTGGACAAACTATGAGGCAGTGGGAGCTAATTTTCAGTATTTCAGAAACCTTACATTGCAGTCTACATGAAGCTTGGCGTTTGATGAGCCTTTCCAACCCATCTGCAGAAGCAGTAACTCCTTATATATTGAATGTTATTTGCAAAATAAGTATTTTACCTTCTGCTGTGCCCCCATTTGCTGGGCATAGGCATCTTGTTTTGGTGACTGACGTCAATAGTTTCTAACGGAGCAGTGTAAGTGCATGACRCGACTCAAGCATTCCTTGCTTTATGCTCAAGGCATTAACATGTGCCATTTCATAAACAGTTAAACAAACAGCCCAGCAATGGCTCTGCAAATGACTTTCCATTTGGCGGCTTTGTTGCCGCCTGGGCACCATTTCACTCGAAACCAAACGAGGGCTTTTTAACAGAAGCCAGACAAACTGCTCCAGTATTTTGTCAATGCCACAATGTGGCGTTGCTTATAGCTTTTTGTACTGAAAAACTAATTACGCTGTTTGCTCTGCAATCTCAAAAGTTACAGGGTGGAAGGTGATTGAACACAGATATTTTGATTAACCTTTCTTCTATTAAGTATGTAGTCATCAAAAGTGAATTTAGGTATAGTGTCCGGCACCAAAGATGCATGAAAATGTGCTGGCTTCTCAGCAACTTTTTGCTCAGCCCAAAGGAAGGGAATACCATGAACCGCAGTGGTCTACACCAGAAGTCCAGCTCCGGAAAGCCCAGTACTCTCTACTGGTAGCACCAAATGCTTTGCAGGAAGTGCAAGAAACTCAGTAACAGGCCCTTTGTCATTCCGTGAGATGAAAAGCAACATTAAATAGCCTTACAAATTATTTAACTTTTTTACTCATATATTTAATCCTGTTTACTTTAACAAAAGTATTAACAATTTTATGCAAAAATTAAAATCCTATTAACGTTGGCTTTGAGAGGGAGCAGCTGGAGCAGGCTCCTCCACAAGGGGAGCAGTCTGGAGGTGAGGCAGGCAGGGACAGTGCCCTCACCGACAAGAGCCATCCTGCAGGACCTGAGCAAGAAAGACAAAGCAGGTTTGGCAAAAGTGACTGGGCTTAGTCGAGAGTCTAGCTGACCAGACAAGTCACAGCAGTGAGATAGGTCGCATCAAGCCAGGAAGTCAAGTCCATGGTCTGGGTGAGGGTCAGAGGAGGCACTGGGATTTTACTACTTCAGAAGCTGCTTTTTTTCCTATTCCATATGAAAATGATTTAGAACAAAGTGTGTGGATTTTGTTTTTATACAGTTTTGCCACTATTGGGTGCCCTTTACATTTCTCAAGTTGGTCAATCAGACTGAGGCATAGAGAATTAGCCATWACTTTGGTTTCTTTTCATCTGTGACCTGCAGCACTAAAGCTCTGCAAGAACTCTGTCATTTGCAAGCTCTGGCAGAGAATCCACATGGCTACCATTACAGATGATGTTGGTAATGATATTTTGTGTATTCATTGACAGCAACAACAAGAATTCTGACTGAGGGTGATTAAATAAAGAAAAAATGAACATCTGGGTTGGTGTAATAACTTACACTGTCACAGTCTCTTAAATCACTTCTATTTTTATGTATCTTTCTAAGGGACTGAAAGATTTGAAAATTAACTAAAGATGAAAGAATAACATTTTCACTTTGAAACTTCAGAAAAGTTGTACCATGTACCTAAAGCTGTGCTAAATGCCTTTGTAATGGAAATTGAGCAACAGCTCCCATAAAAACCAAACAGCAATAGTCTCCCTGCAGAAAAACCCAACACACTGACAGCGCCTTGTAGTAGAAAGTGGTGCTGCAAATCTGTGTTTTGGAGATCTGAGACAAACCCTGAATTTTCTAGAGTTTCTCCTGAGCTAAAGTTCCAGCTATGACTGCTGAATTTCAAGAAAGTGCTAGTATTTGCTCTTTTTCTTTCTTAATATCCAAACCTTTTTACATTATAGCTGATTATGGGTTTCTCTACAACATGTAGAAAAAGTTCAACCTGTGAAGACTTGTCCACTTCCAAACTTAAGGATATTAGACATCAGCCGATTGGAGTAGCTAGAATTTAGCCAAGGCTTCAACAAAATGACAATATTGATTCAAAACTTATGAGTAATAAAATCTACTGATAGATTTAATTAGGTAATTCTGGGTATTTCAGGTTGAAGGTAGATTTACAATGAGCATGCTTTTTAAACTACCTTCAAGCATCAATACAATTAGAAAGCTTCACTTCATCATATCTTGACTTGTAAACTATTAGCATAAAAAGAAATAAATATACAGCAAGTGGTGACTATTAGGAGGAAAAGTGCTAAGAGTACCTGAGGTTCATTTTTTTAATAATTCTAAAACTGACCTCACAATCAGTTTGATTTAAATTATATACTCTATCATCCAGAAATCTAATCTGCACCTTCTTTTCACTCAAAAAATGACTTGCTCTGTGTTAAGGAAAATACTCTTTTCATTTCATCTGATTTTGAAAACAATAATGCTTTGTATATGTATTTTATTATTGTTATTATACAACTATTGCAAATCAAATTGCTAAGACTTGCTTAAGAAATGATGTTCATATTAGAAATGTACAGGAAAACTGTAGCAACATGATAGAGTGCAGCTCTTAAAACAAGCACACAATGTGCATGAAAGCAGGACATAACCATAAACGCCCTTTTATTTCAAATTGTCATTATTTAATTTGGAGAGTAAATGCAGGGTCATTTCTAAACAGAGAGATTATTAAATTGTTAGCCCTTTCTTCACAGAAGTAACACAGAAGTCTCTGAAGAGATTTCGTGTTAGCCTGCAGTACTCCATCTGTGTAAGCAGACAAATATAGCTCCAGACTGGAGCACATAATTACAAAAACAAATAAGRAAATTCACTTTACTCAGGACTCATCCAGAGAGCAAACTATAAAAATGCACATTTAAATAACGAGAAATGAGTGCAAAGAGAAATGCACCTATCATTAGGTGTGTTTTGTTCACAGATGTTATGATTCCTAATGTACTTATTTCCAGCCTGTTTAGAATTAATATACAAGCGTCATGAGCAAGAATAACTCTCTGAATATTGGGAGAAGTCCTAGATCCAGTGACTTCTGAACCCACCAAACTAAGAATAGCACAAACAGATTTGCCACTGTAGCTTGTGGTTTCCTRTGATTCCAGTTTGGCTTGTTTATGCTATTCCTATTCATTTAAATTGATGTTGATAAATTTGCTTGATCAAGCAAATCAGTCTATAAATTAGTTTGATCCATGTATTACTCAGTATGTCATATTTTTCAATTCTTTTTCTCTGTAAATCTCAGCTCTCAATACTCAGTCTTTAAATACTGTAGGCTCTGCTACTGAGATTACGTGGAAACTCCTGGGAGAACTATAAGCTATTGATTAAGCAAGATTCATGACTATAACCAGAGGCAATAACTATGAGTAGTTGAAACTATGAGTTCATATTCTGGAGGAGAAAGTGGCATTGAACTGATAAGCAGCTTATTCTGATGAGAAGAGGAGACTGAATGTCTGAATGCTTCTCCCCTGAGAAGCAGCCAGATGTTCGCCAGAGTCAAACTCTCCAGAGGAGCCTCTCAGCACATGTTGGGTTTAGCACGTGACATCGCTCTCTTTGTCCCCTGATGCGCACCCTTCACTTAGAGCTTAAATGGAAACTATTCCATGTCAGCTCTCGAAATAAATAGTTTTCTTTATGAAAAGCTATTCCTGTGAGCTTTTTGGAAATTCATTCTGTTGCCAAGATCGAAGCAAATGGAGCGACATAGAAAGTAACATTCTGGATGGAAATATGAGGTTCTATATGGAAACACTTACTTCATTTTATTTATTTATTTATTTATTTCTGTTATGGATATCTACATCATATGAATTCCTTAAAGAAGTTGGAGAAGAGGTGATAAGTATCAATGCATTGACAAAAAGACAAGGAAAGCCRTATTTTCAGAATACTCCAAATAAAAGACAGTCTTCAGCTTGCTTAAGTGTTTTGGTACTTTCACAACAAAGCTGTTTATTTGTTTGCTTGATTGTTTCTTGTGTAACTCTAGAAAGTACTTTAAAATCAATAGGAAATGTGTGAAAATCAACAAAATCTACAGAAACAAACAAAAAAAAAAGAGCAGATGTGTAACAATACAAGCAGATGAACAGTTCCCATATCTGCAATACAACATTTTAGAATTTGATTACTTTAATTTTAGTACAAAAGTTAGGAACAGTAAAACTGCGAAGTTTCCAATTAAGATTTAAATAAATATCTTTGTACCAAGTGGTAAACAGGATTGCTGTGTATTGAAACTTCCAACATCACTTTTGCTATATTATTCCACTGATTTCTCAAGATAATCTCAGTTCTCCCCCATGTTTTCCCTTCATATTCCTCTCCTGTTATCTTTAAGACAATATCATTGATCTACAAGTGTTCTTACTCTGAATCTTTATGTCTTCTAAAAAAGAAGGCATCCCATAATATGATAAAATATTTTCCTTCTATTTAAAGCAGGTGTGTAACAATACGATTAAATAAACAGTTCCCATATCTACAAGTTTACTTTGTTCCCCAAAGTAAACTTCATACGTATATARGAATGGAGATCATTCAAAAAATACAATTACTTCTCTTCTTATTTAATACGAGACATTCATAATTTCATAGTTTGCTATTTTTTTTTAGAAGAGGGCAATTTTAACAGTGAAGTGATTCTTTAAGGGAGRCAATTTAGTGTCAGTTGTAGCTCATTAGTTCTCTCTCATATAAGGAGACTGTAGTACAGCTGTGGGGGCTAGTTTGCTGTGTTTGTTGGATATAACTTGCCCTATCCTCAGAAGGGGTTGTACCRCAGTGCAAAGGAGGTATGTTTCTGAAAAAAAAATGATGTGGGGAATTGTTTTGTGTTTTATGGAGTGGGTATCTGAGGACCTGAAGAATGAATAAGCAGGTATGGGAATGAAGTGTTGAATGTTTGTATGATGTATTTAAAAAGTGGAWTTTTTTCCTCTCACTTCAAGATACAAAAGTTAGTTTAGTAAATTTATGTAGTAAACCTCAGCTTTGAGACTGGACTGAAGGGTAGGATCTTTATGGAGAAGTTAATTTRTCATGAGAATGTCAAGATTTTAATTCAGTCAATTGAATTCCAGAAATTGTTTTAATGACTCTTCAGCTTAATGCAATAAATAATATGCTGTAAAAACAGCTCCTTGTGAAATCATTTTTGCTTTTAGAGCTGTTAATGCTGATCTCCACTGATGTGGGTATGAAATGTTTAAAGGAACACAAAAACAACTCRTGCACATGCAGTGTGTGTTTTTGTTAATAATGTGTGTGTAGAGCTGGACAGCATAGCTATTTAGGTAGCTTTGGTGATCATGTTTATGCTTTTGAGTTCTTATGACCCCCATCAACTGGTCTAGCATGGTAAATTCAGTATATTTCTTTTCCTGTCTGTCACTTGTTTCCTCTTGAGTTGTGTGTTTCAGTTGTGATCTTTTCATGACCAGTGCAAAGAGCTCCAAAGAAACCTCTGTGTCTCAGTGGTTAACATCAAGCAAAGAACAGAATCTAATTTGCCTTTCATCTTATTGTTAGCTATGCACACCTTGCTGACACTGASTTTTGATTCCCACACAGCTTGTTTTCCAGTAAGCTTATTTTTTATTGTGATGTTCTTGGCAATTCAGTGTTATGGTATTTCCTTGATTAAAGTACGTCTTTGTTGGTGGGGGGGGGAGGGGAGTTTAAAGGTTATTATAGAAGACCCTCAATCTTTCCTGCACGCCTGGGACAAAAAGAACATGCACAGTCCTAGGATAGGGCTGTCCTGTGCTCAAAAGCCTTATTGCCAAAAAGCACTAGTGGCAGTGATCAGCCTGCTCTTGTCTCTGCAGAACTGGTGACTACTAGTTTGTCAGAAGAAAGGAATTATCTCATTTGAGAGAGGTTTCAAATCTGATGTGGGGTATACAGGAATATTTCTGAGTGTGCCTTATAGACCACAGTAACTTCTAAGAGTATTTTTATCTCTCCCTTTCTGAATCTTTAAAATAATGGAGAAATASATGCTGCTTATGCATCCTCTGTCACTTCAGATTGACTAGCTTAATGAAGGCTTTCATGGTGCCATGTGTTTGTCTGATAGTCTGTGCAGAGTCACCTAGACATATCTCATAAATTCATTCCTACAATAAGTCTCTATATACTTAAGTCTACAGATGGAACTAGGCATACATGCAGTATAAATAAAATCTTTGTTTGCTTTTACATTGTCAAATAGACTTTATCTTCACATTTTTTTTTCTGCCTCATAGCCTAATGCATTGCACTTCCAGATAGCTGAATATTTTTATTCATATGTTTTCAAATATATCTCTATAGAGATGAGTGGTTGGCAATCTTTCTATTTTACTTGCTGCTCTAACACTTTTCCTACTGTATGCCCAGCTGAGACGACAATTGCAGTGATAAGCTACATTATAAGTTTTCATGGCTCTTTACTGAGGTTATTCTTGTGCTAAACTTTATTTAAGCAGTGCTTCCTGGGTTCGTGTGCAATTTTTGTTAAAGGAATACAGTACCAGCTAGTGTCAGAATATAAAAAACTTTTTTCATTCTGCTGTCTCAATCTGCAAGACTTTATTTTCTGATGTTCTATCTTATTGTACTTCAATAACACCTTTGTATATAAACAGGAATTAATTGAATCGGAGTCATATTTAGAACTAGAAACAAAGAGGTAAAATCCTAGGAAGATGCTCCTATTGTCCCAGAAATATGCAGAAACCTCACTCCTTTTTTTTTTTTTCACTTATTTACAGGAAAACAACTTGTTTTGTCTGCATTCGCTTTGAGTTGGAACATAATCATCTTAACCGCAGATTCAGAAAACACAGTTTTAATGTCTGTAATTTAACAAGTGGAATGTGAAGTATCTTAATCCAGTTTTACATCAGTTAGCTTAAACGTTGTGGCATYTCGTGAATGCAATTGATTGTGTATTTTTTTTTCAACTGGAGAAAGGTGTAGGCCAGATTATCTTCACATTTGTGTAAACTGACATGTACTGCACTATCAGTTTTACAGTGAATCAGTACAGGGCATATGTAATAAATCAGAAGTAGGACATGATGGGCCTGTGGAATCCGTGCACTACCATATGTGCTGTACTGGTAGCCTATGCACATGATAATACCAGCCATATCTATAAATTTTTGGGGGGAGTAATTGCTAACCTGTGTGACATAGAGGCATCTTGGGCAAATAGATTGTAAATTTTGCCCAGTCAAGATATCGCTGTAGGGAGGGCTCATCCAAGAGCTCATCCTGTGTGCCAAAATAAATTTAATAGATTGGATTCTCTACTTCATTCTTACCTTGTGAACATATTCCTTTCTAATGGGAATCATTGTCTCTGCTTATGCCRTCGTGGTGATAGTGAAAAGATGAGGGGTGCCTCACATTCAACACTGAGAAAGTCTGTCACTTTAATCAGTGTATTTTAAAATCAGAGTAAGAGTTAAGAATTTCAAAGAGCAAAAAGCAATTTCATACTATTTCTGCAGTTCTTTTCTTTTTCCACTCTTGTCTTAATCCATAGTATAGCACTAAGAATAGAGATCAGGTTTTTTAAATCTGAAGGAGGAACCAAATAGAATGACAACTAAAACTTACATATGCACAAGAGGATGAGTGATTGATAGTGACAATTTCAGTGTTCCTATACTGCAAGTGCACGAAAATGTTTAGTGTTTATTTTGACTTCCTGAGAGCGGGAGAAAGAGAAGGCTTTGACCTGGGCATTTAAATTTTCTATTCTGTGCTCCAATTTTTCAAATGTCTGAGCTATGTTTTTCAAAACGAATTCATAGTGCATCAATAATTGCAGGTGAGAAACTAAGCCTCATGTCTATCATATTAACATTAATCTAAAGATGTGTAATGATTACATTTTCATTTTGTGAATGAGTTGCTTTGGATTCCTTTTGTTTGTTTGTTTGTTTGTTTTCCCCCTCAAAAGTTAGGGTGTAAAGTTTTTTGATCTTCAGCTCCTGATGTTTAAAAGCCTGCCTTTGAAGTTGTTTCCTGTTTGTCCTACAAGGGAGAAAGGTGTTCATTCCTCACTGCTAGATCTGTCAAAGCATACCAAGCAACCTAGCACTGAAACTTCTCGTGATTGCCAGAGGCTAGAGAGTAGCCAGATGTAATAATGAATAATACACTAGGATAGGTCTGTTTGCCAGTTTGGCCAGTTGAAGGTAAAYATGTTTTATTCAACAGGCTGATGGAATTACTCCAAAACCTGTGGAGGAAACTCAAGTAGCCATAAGAGTACTCTAGAATACTTGATATATTTACTATTCATAGGTATTTTTACCTTTTATTTGAAGCTTGAGTTCACTACTGAAAGTCATTTTCATGCCATTGAAGTAATTGCATCCAGTGCTATTCTCTAGGCTTAGTAAGCCAAATAAGAGCTTTCAGCTCAATCTTCACTACCTATTAGCCCTGTTTGACTGCATGTAATTGTGTGTATTGACTCAGCTGTTTGGAGTGTAGGAGTAATCTTGTAGCTTTTGCCTCAGTCTAAAGGAACTTCAGGCAAACACAGACTCTGAGGAAGCCTTTTCTGGCTAGGCATAGAGTAGGCTCCATCTCTTCCAGTTCTGGCTGCAGGCAAATGATGAACGTGCACCTTTTCCTTAAAAATTCAGAATATCTGGATCCTTTCTGGTCAAATTTGAAATCAGTCACTATCAAACTATGTGTAAATAAACTGCTCTGTCTACTTGTACCAATAAAGAAATTGTTTTTCTGCAAAGTGTGCTCTATGCACACTTTTTCATTCATTGCTACARGAATCATGTATCAATAACTCCCATTATGATCTTTAATTATTTCTATTTTGTAATAGCATTAAGATTCAAGGACTTATTTTTGGGAGTTTTTCAAACCAATCTGTCTGAAGATATGCTTGTATCTCCAGCTCCCATCATGTCCTTCTATATGTTAATGATGTTTATAGGTATCTGAGGAAGTAAGCAAAAATCCTTATGTTTGTATCATACATCTAAGATAGTTGTGAATAGCAAATAATGGAAAAGAACGAGTTCTCCATTTTATGAATAAATCACTAGGAAACAGTGTGCACTGAATGTTTATCAGTATTCTGCATTTCTGATCAGTTAAGGCAGTAAGTGTATATATGCTTGGACCTTCTATAAGTGCGTATGCAGTGGAGAAACTTGTATAAAGGTGTTGAAGAACAGTATTCAGAGAAAGGGGAAGATAAAAGGAAAAAGCAAGTAGTATAAAAAGGGAGATTGGTTAAATGCCACTTTGAGGAGATGGGAAATGATGAGCATGAAAATGTTGCAAGAGTAGTTGCTAAGGCATATAACCATTGGTGATCCCTTGAAAATGATTGTACAGATGCAAGGAGAATAAAAATCCAGGAATAAGACTGTCCTTTCCATTTGTGTTTCTTTATCACTTTCTAGACTGTGCACCATTCAACTGACTTTTTTCAAAGAACTTCTAAACTAAGATAGTGTGTGTAGTGTGTTGTGTGTGTTTGTGGCTTTTTTTTTACACATAGAGGGGAATAATGAAGTGAAGATGAGCATAGATTAACTGCAAGGAATAATTTCTTGGATCTAACCAACCTATACCAGACTGGAGACTAGGCTAGCTAAGGGTGTCTCACCCCTTCAAGCCACAYTGGAGTCCCCAGGCACTGTGTGATCTACAGCTGCTCTTCCAGCCTTCACCTAGAGTGCCATAGGGCCCATGTCTCCTGGACGTTCAGTGACATGTGCTCTGTATTGAGGAATTCCGGTTTTGTAGTTCCAAGCCTAAAACACTTTCTGGTGGTTGTTTCTAAATTATTTTTAGTTAATAGCAGCTTTACTATCGGTTCTAAAGGAATCAGACTTGTGAGCACTGCCATGCTGCAACTAAAGTACTGGTTATTCATTTTAGTGGAGTTCAGACTAAAAGTAGGTTTGAGAAGCAAGAATGTCCATGTTGTACCTTTATGGTTAAAGTTTAAATCAAAGAGCGCATATTTTATTTGAAAACCTTATCTATTGCTTCCTGAGAAGTTCAGACAACATTTCTTTTTCTTCTGTTTCGATTCCTGTGGCTGTACCTCACTCTTTTTTGACCAAGGCTAGAAGAAATATGACAAAGGTTGCTTCTGACAATGCTAGTTGGAAAAGGGAGTAGAAAGCACATGGGCTTCCATCATGGACTGTCTGCTGCAGCCCTCATGGGCTTCAAGGAATTAGTCAGAGGTAATCTAACACAGCATTACAAATGCACAGCAGAATTACTTATCCAGGTTGTTAGATTGATGTCATGAATWTCTATTCATAATTTAATAGACTTATATAATATGAATATGGTGCTATTTTTACAGCTACCACTCTATTTGCCTTAATATCTGCATTTAGCTAATAAAAAGACATCTATTAATTGGTCCCTCTGTCAACACATAAAATTTTTGTTGTTATTGTACAAAAGTAACTCAAAATTAAAAATACTTATTTTGAAAAAATAATTTAGTTTAAAAAATGCAGTCATGTAAGATGCAATTATTTATAAACAAGAATGACTGCAAAATGATAGATCATAACTGCTGAGGGTTATTTGGTATCATAAGGAAATCAAATTCTTTGGGTCCAGAGCAGTGCCACTTTTTTCTGGAAGGGAGACTTTTTCTCTAATGTGGCTGTTCTAYGTTATGTTGTGCTGAAGCTTATTTATTATCAGTTTGTTAATTTTCTTTTCTACATGTTCATTTCTGAAAATCACTTGGAAGTGGTCAAAATAATACCCTGGAGTATAAAATGCAAGTTCATATTTCTTTATTGAGGCTTCAGAACAAAAGTAGGTGGTGAGGAGGAAAAGGGACTTGAAGTGTGCTTGGGCAGGAAGGGGGAAGAGGGTCTCTTTCCCTCAAAGGAATAATAATTCCTTATGCCTTCTGCCTTGTATTAATGTTTTAACCTATGCATTTCACAAAAGTAAAGATGGCTATGTATAGGATTATGTTGCTATCTATAAAATTAAATACAGCACTATATTTGTTAAATGTTTCTATATGCTGTATGTAACAAAASTAGGGTTACTTGAAGACCCACAAAGCAAGATATTTTCCAGATCTTTTTTTAATAAGAATTCTATCTGTATTGGCTCTAAAGTAATGTTTGACAGCATTAGCCTCTTCCAGTAGAATATGGAAGTATGTTGTTTTACTCCAAATTTAACTCCATTCCTTTTCACTAAAATAATGTATTAATTTTATCTTCTATTTAATAATAAAAAATCCTGTAAGTTCAACATGTAGAGTTAAAGCCTAGAAAGTTTAGAACCTCAGAACACAAGTCAGTGAAACAACACTTATGTAAGACTTTTCAGCCCAGTAAGCATCAAATTGAATGTGTTTCTAGATTTGCACAAAGCCAACTTTTCATTTCACTGATTTGATTAATTATTTCTTCATAATTCAGTAGTTCAAGCTTACATTTTAAGTGCACACTGAGGTTTTGATTTTTTTCAGTACAGSTATTCTATTCTTCTCTTTAGAAGCCTTATATTCATTGGTGTTAGTAGGACACTTTATACACTTAGTATAAAGCTAAGAATGTGTTTTAAGTACCCTTCAGAAAGCAATGGATTCAAATAAGCTTATTGGGTTTGGGCTTTTTATTGAATCAGGTCAAGATGAGAACAAGATTAAACAAATTTAAACATGATTCAGTTAAATAATTTGAGATTCCCTGTGAAACACATGATGCAACTCTACATTTCTATGATACCAGAACTTGAAGTTTTCTTTTAATAGTAGACATTTCAGGAGAATAGAAATGCTGTGCCAAAAAAATCAGATTTTGTGAGGCTCTGACCTGACATCCAAACCATAGAGGAAGATCTAGAGATAAGGGCATGAATTTCAGGTCTCYGTGAAGTATTTCAGTTTTCTGAACTCTGTCCAGTTTGCATTTCTTACTTTATAGTTAGACTAGACCTTAAAATTAATAGGTAAATTTGATTTTAGTTTCTATTCCAATATCATAACAATACCTGTATGTGCTGATACTGTTAATGTCATCTGAATTAAAGGGTTATTTCCTCTGTGTAATACCTCCTTTTCTCTGCTTTTCACTTTTAGAAATGGGAAGAGTGTTTGGTAAATCTAAGGGTAGGATTAGGAAGAGAGTAATCTATTTTCAAACCCTCTTTCTATAACTTTATGAAAGGACTAGAGCATGTCTTTTGTGCTTGCCTAGTTTTAAAATTAGCTTTTTCTCATCCATTTATTGGTGCAGTATCTTCATGGGTGGATCTTGCCAATATCTTCACTCTCAAATACATAATTTAATGTATAAAGCAGAATATTTCTAATTGTCCTTGCTCCTGTAGAAAATTTTATTTACWCTTCAACTAATACCTTAATTTTTTTAGAACCATTTTCTGAAACTTTTCAGAACTCTTGCCTTCTCAGATTTAGCTGGATTTAAAATTCATCTCAAATGAGTCCAGACAACYTTACTTCAATATTAAAGCCTGAGAGATTTCATAATAATCTGAAACTAAACTATTGAAGAAGAGTTAATAAAATCAAATAGCTTTTTTTAGTCTATCAATGTCACTTTTTTCCTGGATTTGGAAGTTGCTGAAGTGTTACTAGTTAAAATTATTAAATTATTGATTTTCATTTTCAGAGCAGAACTATTGCCATCATTTTCTGGAAATGAATGTCAACTGGTGTCTTGTACATAAGTTGCACAGTATTTTTCTAATAATATCTGATTTGTTTCAGAAACTTCTATCATTAAATCTATTTCACTTAAGCTTAACTGTGAGAAATGATTTTAAAAACTTCTATTTTTATCATCATCCTTTAACTTCAGTCTTTAGAAAGATACTCTTATTGGTTTGGCTCTTGGTTAAAGCTAGCAAAAATATGAAATGCAACACTCAACTTCTGTTTATATTTCCATCCACTATACAAAGTATAAATAGCTTATAACTGCTCATGTTTTTTTTCCAAATTAAGTAAAAGGTAAAAGAAACTAAAAGGAAAACATAAAACATAAATTGTYAACTTTTAAAATAGAATTGTTACACCAATAAAATGTTATATTTTTTGGCACATCCATGTCATTAAGTTGCAAATAGTAGAAATTTCTGAATTTAACCTAATTAACCTGAAAACTTTGTATAATCAGCCAAAAATACAAGTTTAAAATTTTCAGATGTAGTGACGAGGAAAATGATTGTAAATGTGCCATAACCAGCAAAGCCTTGGTTCATTTCACTRGTCTAAAGTTTAAGGAAAAATTATAATTTTCATAAAGCATTCCAACACTGTACTGTGTCCCTACATTGGATTCTTGAAATCTAAAGACGCAAGAGTTTGATTTAAATCAATCTTTACTGTCTAGCATAGACAACTTGCTCCCCTATGTCAGCTGCTTCTGGATCAGGTCCTTCTGGTATAATAAGAAGGGTAACCAGACCAAGTAATATTCTRTAGTGTCTGAAAATAAACTGCAAATTTTTCAAAGAACATCCTAACATCTTGGCTGTCTCACTTCTGGCATACTGCTGAATATTAGGTTTATTGTAAAGTTCCCAGAGATGGGTTTTCTCTTGGTTATTAAAGGAGAAAGGCCCTTTAGAGTCTGAACCTTTCTTTGTGTGGCCCCAAAGTAATAAGGAGCGACTACAATTTGTTTTAATTATTTGAAAATGCTTGTATTATACCTCTTGTTTCCCCATCTCAAAGCRAATTACTTACATTATCACAATTATAGGTTTTTTTTTTAAAAAAAAAAACCTATTTCCTCTTTAGCTCTCAAGCCAATATTGTAGTGAAAAGCTGTGAAATGCAGAGAACATAAGGCATTTCCTCTTTTTCTGCAGGTGAAACCACAATGTTTTGCATCTTTAAGTATTTGAGCTTGCAGCCTGTTTTTATGACTTGATTTCACGTATGTACAATGGAAAGGCTGCTATTCCTAAACTTGAATGGAACATCTCTTTAATGATTTTAATATGCTGCTTTTTCCTTCRGGAAATCTGTTATTCTCTGGATAACTATTCAGCCCGAAACAATTGGATGCAGACATTAGCTTGAGAATATAAAATGCTTGCTGTTTAAAAACAATGTCTCAGCTGAACTTGTTTGCTCTCCTGCTTGCTCAGAATATACTGGCTGTAACTTCAAGACACTTCAACATTTTGTTTGCCTTAAGCCTTACTTTTGTGTTCAATATTTGGCCAAGTGCCATATGCATCTTCAAATTTGTGCACCAAACAGGTGCAATGATATAGAGAACCTTAAAGTAATTAAAAGGGCAGAATGTAGCCATGAGGGGTACAAAAACACAATTTTTTCTGACTGTGGCCATGAAGTAAATCATGTTTAGGCAGTGTATGTCACTTCAGGTTCTGATGAGACTGATAATACCTAATTTTCTGGGGAATAGTATATGAATCTTTATAAACGAAGACCCATGCTGACATTCTTAGTTTGGAAGACCTGAAACTTCATGTGCTCTCTGTATGCTCATTTGGTATGAGGATGGACATCTGTGCAGAAAGCTTCTGAGAAAGGTCATGATACATTCCTATAACTTCAAGTATAGACTGTTTTTCAGGGATTTAGTGAAGCAGACTAATGATTTTTGTCTCGGTGCTGATGTCTTTACACGGGGTAGTCCAAGAAGGGCCATGGTGGTGGTTGACCCTACCTTCTTGCAGCATCTTATGCTGTTGTGGACAGGAAGCAGAGTTTGTTTTGGGAGGTTATGCTGAACAAGTAGCAGCAGCTCAGGACAAGATGGCATTTCCAGAAGAGGGGGAGGGGGACAGCATTATGGCTATTGTCAGAAGGATTCTCCAGGATGCTTGAGAGGTAGTAGCACTCCCGAGCTACTGGCAGAGCCTGGGGAGAAGGAGGCTCTGGAAAACTGGCAGAATCTGTAGCTCCTGCAGTAGGCTCCTCTTCCTCTAGAGTTGTGRAATACTGTTCCTAGGCAGAGCTGTGGAGGAGCCAAAGGCAAAGAGGGGGTCAGTTGCTCCCAAGGGAGAGCCCTCAGCTCCCCAGTGTCTGACGCAATCCTGTTTGCACAGTCCTTGTTCAGGTGTCCAGTCCCCCAGGACTGCACGTGCTGCGCCTGACACTGATTAGGTCACATTAGCCTAGCTAGTCCCAAAGCAGCTAGAAAAACTACTCAGGTCTTCTGTCTACTTTTAATACTTCCGAATACTTTAGGCTCTAGTTCGGTGAGGTTAGAGCAAAAGTTTGGAATAATTGTATTGATTTGATCAGAATAGATTCACCAAATGCCCTACAGGGGCATGTGCTAAAGGCTGCTCTGAAAGACTTTCTACTCAGTCTGACGGATTCATGAGAGAAGATTGCTGTGCCCTGCTCCTTCCCTGTGCATCACCTTACAGGTTAGGGGCCACACTGCCCCTACAGAAAGATATAAATTTCTAATACTCTTGGGGACCACTTTCAGCTGTGGTATTCTTTCATTCGGCCTCATAGCTATTGCCTGAAAAAATGTATCCCTTAAATCAGAGKGGAAACATCAAGAGTTTGGGATGTTGCTGGCTCTTTCTGAGGCTACATTTAGTCTCTTAATAGCAGGATAGGCTTACAGCAAAGGCTGGTCTTCTAAGCACTGCCTGTTTGGGAGAGCAGAGGTAGTCTGAGACAGTGAAAACCCCCTTGGGCAGGATGCTGGGCCAGAATGTATTGAGCAGTGACAACATGGCAAGTCTGCTGCTAACCCCGAAAAGTGTTTGAGATGAGGCTGAGGACACATGGGTGGCTTATCCTGACAAGAGGGAAATTGCATAGAAACTCATGAATGCCTTGGGGTGTGGGTGCAAAGGATTTTTTTTCTCTCTGTTCAACAGCATGCATGTGATTAAATATCTCTTCTGCCACCAGAAAGCAAGAGTAAAAAAGTGACTGGCTAAAGCTCCGTGTTACAGCAATCACTTGATGTCTTCAGGTCTTTGCCCTGATAATCAAAGTACAACATGTGAAACAGCTCAAGTGTTGGAGTTGAGAAGGCATGGCTTGTACCCTGCTGTGGCTCTCTTAAAGAGCACCTTGTACCAGGCAGAGGACTGCAGCAAGCTCCTCTGCCTGGAGATGGAACAGTCAAGCTTTCTCTTTTTAAAGAGTATTCCTCTGACAAATTTTACTTTGGTAATTTGATTTTACTTCCACTGTTTTCTTGCGGCTCTAAACCTGGTTCAGAAAAGAATCCAGACATAGCTGGAATTATTTTTTGTAAATAACACATGGTGCAAGTTATTCTTTTCCTACCAAACTGGCATCACTACAAAGTGCTGTGAGCTTTCCGAGTTATATGACAGCTTCTCTGGTACTTAGAAATAAAGCTTTTTCCTCTAGGAACATAAAATACTCCGTATTAAACAGAAAAATAGTTTTTACACTGAATTAACACACCCAGTAACTTGCTTATGGGTATATGTGCCAGAGTGACAAAATGTATGATGTGCTATTTTCAAATTACTGTTTGTGATCCCATTTAAGTTGGAATAGGCCTGCATGCCCTATGCCTGTGTGAAATGCCCTGTTGTTTTCAATCTGTTCCATTTAACAAATTGGTGCTCAGTAGGAAAGCTAGTTTGATCATTCCTTACATGATCCTAATTTGCATAGATAGGAAATGTCCCTTTCTAAGGCTTTGGAAGGGTGTTAGATTTTTCTGTTCATTGCTAGAACATTGGCAAGCATTATAATCCTGCACCACATTATCTCTGGCCTTTTATTGCCTTTTCTCACTGTTTGAATGTTTTCTCATGCTATGAGGGAAGAAAGTCATAAATAAAGATGTGTCTGTAAGAAAACATCTCTTCTTTTGCAAGTATATACAGCTGTCATAAAACATAACAAAACTAAAGTATCTTGCATATTTAACAGCCATTCTCACCAATAACACAAACCATTTTATTCCTATATCTTTCAAGAAAGTTGTTATTTCTATCTGGTAATTTGTGCACCCTGTTGCTATTAACCACCTTTGAGGAATAATTCCAATAATATGAATATAGAAGATATGATATGACTACTGATGTGAAACAAAGTTTATATTATAAAATTCTCCCAGGGCAATAGTACTGGCTTACATCATGATACTGTTCTTCATCAAGCCAAGTTCAATCTGGCTTTTAAATCCTGCAGAATCTGAAGGCATTTAGATTTAGAATTATTTTAGGTTCTGCTTATAGTTAGAGAACCTAATCCTTCCCTCAAAACATACTATATTTGCCACTCTGTATGACGACAGTGGATCCTATGTTGGTTTTTCTGAAAGCATAGAGTTCTGTGGATTTATGTTAGAAGTTTATTGCTTCCTTTTTTTCTTCCACCAATCACGGAAGTAATAAACAACAAAATCCTTAAGACTGCTAAACATATTTTAGTGAGATCCAGTCAGTAACTTGATGCTGTAAATGATAAACATTATGCAAATTACTTCTCAAAATAAGTAAAATTCAAGTTTGGATTTCTTTAGTATGCTAATATATGAAAAATGTTTTGCTATAGGAAAAACTTTTCTAGGTTTTTCATCTTACCTTAAAATTTATTTGGTTTGATTCTACATTCATAATAGATTGACTTTGTAAGGTTAATTATATTGCTTTATACCATACCTTCTATCCCTTTCATACCATAGGTGTTACTATGGAGAATAACAGATCTTAGGAAACCCTTAAAAGGGAAAGGACAAGAGATGGACACAGACTGCTTACTATAAATAGAAGTATATACACATGTATATATCCTCTGCATAGTTTATGTAATGTAGCAAACCATACCTGCAAGAGTAACAATCTTTCTCTATGAAGAAAGACTGGATATGTTTTTTTCTTTGATTTTAAAAAAGAAAAGAAAAAGATGAAGTGTATACATTTCTGGAATTTGCAGTAAGTGGAACTTAAATCTGAAAACCTCACTACTACAGATTTAAGAATATAGAACATGCAATTCAATAACAGCATTTTCACAGCTAAACATGACATTTCTGCAGGATACTGGCAGTTGAATTACATAAATGACTTTACAAGGTACAGTATATTTTTACACATTTAAATATCAACAAATTGAGCTAGAAGAATGATGTAGTAGTAATCACACTCATTAAAAAAAACATGAATACTTTATGATGGAGTGTATCTTGCAACATTTTAACAAGAATTTTCTTGGAAAGCTGAACTCATAATAAGCTGAAGCTAGAGTTTCTGTGGACAGCCAGGTTCAATCACCATGTTTAGTCAACAGGTGTAACTACAAGTAGTCCAATCAGTGGGCCTCATGCACAGGTCCTATAAATGTGTGCCTTAAAGAAACAAGGAATGAGGAGGTTGAGCAAGAATTACTTATAGCTATACTTCTTGTGGAAATACACAAGTGGAAGGGGGGGGATGTCCTGGGATAACTTTCTTGAAAATATTTGTTGTCATGATGTCTTCAATACAGAATAAATTAGATTTACTTTTCCCCAGGTCTTAAGTGTGTGAAATACACTCACTTTCTCTTTTTTTCCCAACTTGTTCGATGCAGTAAGAGTCAGAACAACCTTAATCCGATTGACTCTTTGCACCCAACTCTGAAGCTAAAACTGTACCAAAARAATCCAGCCTACCAGGCAAGTGGTGCCAAACACCTATTTCTAACAGTAAGGGCTAACTTAATGGAAGCTAGAGATCTAGAAATTTGTGTAGACTTTTATTTCTGTGAGGAGACTAGTTTTGTGGGGGAGGGGGGACAAAGTTATTCAAACCGACACCTCTCTAAACAGCTTGCCTAGCTGTGCAGAAAGAACTGGAAGTTATATTTTAGTGTTTTCTTCCCTCTTTTGAAGTGATGATGGAACTGGTAGGGATGTCTTATCTTCTTGCAGACCTCTAGCAGTAGCTAATCAAGACAAATCAACCCACTTATCCCTAGGTTAAAATTCTGTAATCGGAGGTCTGTACTCTGGTTGTGAAGCCACAGTGGTTTGCTAATCAAAGGAAGCTGAAAATTACCATTCTAATGCAAAACATTCCTATGTACAGCTCTCCTTGTGTAATACAAACAATCTGAGTTTATATATTCTGTATCTTTGCTGCTTCAGAAATAAAACTATAGAGGCATTTGTAGTATGTGACTATCTGTAATTGAGTTTTCCTTTTCCCTAGTTGGCAGATAGGTCTAAGACTTAYAAGATCACAAGGTTCTTCAGGCTTGCAGTTTCAGCATCATAGATCATATTTCCATCAGATGCGACTGTACTATACAGAAAATGTTGCCACTTTATCTAACAAAGCACGTCTACTCCATATTGTGTGTGACCTTGAGCTGCTCAACAAATTGAGTGGCGCAAAGGAAGCTCTATATTGTTATATTGTAAGGCTTTTTGTAAAGGACAAGGGTTTTGCTATTTCGCTTTATTAGAATAAACCTTCTCTCATTCAGATTCGGTTTCTTCATTGAGAGGCAGCCTGAAACTTTCGAATTCAAGTCTCTCAACGGAGCTTTGTGCTTATTAATACATACTCACCTGAAACTGCTCAATTTCATGGATGTTGGATATCACAGGATATTATCCTTTTTTTGTCTTGTTTTTTTTATAGCTATTTGTATGTCTYCTGTCAGTACATCTCTAACCTCTACTTTTTGTCTTTTATTGCAATAGCAAAAAAATAAAGCCCTGGAGGTTTTTTTTTTTTTTTAGCAAATAACAGAAAGTTTTATTTTAATGATTTTTAAAAATCCTATGACCTTTCAGGGATTTTGAAATGTTTGAAGTTGTCTATGATGAAAGTCTAATCAGAGTAGCTATGTTCCAGCTGATAAGAAGACAAATTCTGAAACCTGGTTTGAGAATCTGGAGAAAATTTTAACTTCAGTTCTAAACCTATTAAAAATTTCTAGGTTAAAAGTGTATGAAAACTGAGTCAGCTGAAACCCATGAGGCTATATGGATAAAATACTGCATCAGATTATATGTGCACTATTAAAATATTCCTCTTTTGATAATCCTACTTCAAGCCCAATAATGGACTTTGCCTTTCCCAGAGTATCTAAGTAGATGCTTATCAAGTGAAAACTGAAGTTTTCCATGCATAAGTCAATTTACATGAGGCTTCTCAGATAACAAATGATAAATCTTTTTATGCTCATGCACACAACCTTTGTTCTTCACTTTTTATTCATGCATCCAACTAGCACAAACCACAGAACATCAACAAGCATAACCCTGAAAAACTTATTATACTGATGGACTGTCAAAAATAAGCTTCCCTATTTACAGCAGGTATGAACTGAACTTCAGGTTACTTTGTGTCTTAACTCAAGGGGTCCTACTTTTCAAGACACAAGTAAGACTGGATATAACCTTGAGTTGGGCCAAGGGTGTTCTGGGAAGAAGACAAAATGTTACTACTCATCTCTGGGAAATGACAAAATCTATTCCATTGGTTGTAACCAAAACTATTAGTAGGGCTGTAGGGTTTTTTTAATTTTCAGGGGAAAGAAACCTTTAAAGTAACTGGAAAGCTATTGCAGGCCCAGCTGATATAAGCAGGAAAGATGCTGATACATGCTGATATAGATGCAAAAAATGTTGAAAAATGTATRTTCCTCCTTAGTTTACCTTTTCAATTTTAAGATTTTAAGAAAACACAACTTGACATTTGGAGTACTGAAGTTTTTCCRTAAGACTAACTTAGATTGCAAGTACATCAGTTTTATCCTATATCCTTTTATATCACCTTTAACACCTTCACATTTATACTCAAGGTGGGCAGTGTCAGCTTTGGATAGAACTAAATACTATGAGTGCTAAAAAGAGGGGATAGTTTAACAGTATTTCACTTTCTTCCTCTGATATGAAGAGATGAATAGTTTGCAGACAGCTATGAGAAGTCAGTCTCAGCATGGCAGGTAAGAGTTTCCCAGCTGGAAGCTCTCTGCCGAGCATAAGAGGCTCCCACTGACATGCACCCTTTTAGTGGACTGTCCTCTCCTGTGGCCTTGCATCACAGCACCAAAGACTCCACGAGCACTAAGGGAAAAGGAGTTCAGGTCATGTGGGAATTTGTCTACTTAGATGAACTATTTCTACAACCCAAAAGCGCATCCTGTAGCATYATGAGTGCCATTAAGTTTCCTCAAGGGACTTTTATAACCATTTCTACAGTGTTAAGTGGATAGTAGCCTTTAGATAAGGTTTTCGTGATTTGCCTCCTCAAAGAATTCCCTAGGCCCTCTTCTCCCTTTCTAGATGAGAAGCCAAAGAGCTGGAAATTATGTGAGCAAACCTAATCTCGAACGTTTCCACCTTGTGCTTATTACTGCTCCAGTTATAAGAAATTCATTGTCCATTCTTCAAGATCAAGATTTCTGGGCATGCTTTGCAATCAAACTGTTTTAATCCTTCAAGCTGACCTTTCAAGTTACATTCAAGTTGATTGCATTTTGCGTAGTGTTCAGCAAATGAATTCTATCAGTATTATCTTTTATCTTTATTCATTCTTGTTGAGACTTAAATCTGAAAATTTTGGAGGTTTAAAGCTGAATAAATCTTTTAAGGTCTCTGCTCCTTTTCACACAGTTTTTTCTTTAGAAATTTTTCCCCTGCACTATTTCATTCACTCTTCCCGGTATTTACCAAGAGAGGTAAGCTGTGCTAAGATTACACAGCGTATTAGGATAGCAATGTGGAATGTTTAAACCATACAGCTATAAACTTGTGTGTCGGTACACTTGCACTAAAAGTCTTGTGCTGCTTCTTGACCAGCTGACACAAATGGTATTCCATCAGATGCATCCAAATATCTCTTATTTTGCCACTTATCGTACAATGCAATCATTAGGCTGTAGCCTGGAAGAGACCGCCAGACATGATAAAATGGACAATAAGATAAGTGGGAAGGTCTAGAAGCTGTGCTTACTGTGTTGAGGGAACTCTGGGATGACAGAGGCAAAGAAAATGCGAAAAAGTGTGTGGGGGGGAAATTACATTTTAGGATAAATAGAATATGACAACATCAGGACTTGTTGCTCAAATGCTGGTAAGCATTCAAGTTTTACAGTGCTAAAGAACTATGTAGTATAATTAATATGCTATTCACTGAACGTTTTAATTAAATTGTAGTTACTGCATAGTCTGAGTTCTCATGCTTGCTTAAGCATTACAATAATCTATTCGTCACAATTACCAGCTTTAATCTGTACTCTCAAGATATCTTTGTTCAACAAYTAGCAATGTTAGAACTTGAGAAACTAACGGTATCTTAACCTGGCAGATGTAACATGTAAATATTGAACAGCCAATAGGCAATAYGTAGAGGAAAAATTTTGTGGAAATTCTTTAAGCAGAGACTGGAGAAACTGCCACAGCTTTTGTAGCAGATTACAAACAGCTTTCAAGTTCTGGTGAAAGACAATAGAAGATAAGTTCTCTAGTATGTGAAAATACTAAATTTAAGTGGAGATCATCAAGGCTTTGAAGGCAACTTGGTGTTTTAGTTCAGATCTCTTTCAGAAAGACTSGGAACCAAAAAGGTTCTCCATAGAATAAGTCCACTCAAACGGCCTGTGCATGACCACAAGCATGAACATTACACTCATAAGGATTTATTTTATTTAAATAGATTAAATAGATTATTTAATATCTTAAGGATTCATACTTTTTTCTTCCTTTTAACAGTAAATATGCAGTAGAGAGATGACATCTGTCTTTTGTCCTCAGGTTTCACTTTTATTTTAGTGTGAAACTCAAAGTGAAGAGGCTCCCAGTAGTTTCAGTTAGCAGTTCTTTCTTCAGCTTTGTGGTTATGGTGTATTTTAATAGTTACAGGAACCAATAACTGTACCATGAAGGGGGCATTGTTCAGGTTTTCTTTATTTCTTTAACAACTTTATGCTATCAAGCCACAGAGCCTGCCCTATGCTTTTTCCTTTTAGACAAAAAGAAAGTGTATTTCTCAATCTCTTTCAGACCACTAAATCTTAATTACTGTTAGAATTAAAAATTTGAGGCTGTGTAGCTAGACTTATACATACAAGTGGTGATGAAATTGTTTTTTTCTTGTGTTATCAGACTTTTTTCTGTGCTACTGATATTAAATGAGACAAAGGATCAGAAACAAAAGGAACTGAGTATCTTGTCAAAAAACACCYGGCTTTGGGAAAGTTTAGGAACTAGATGAAGTATCAGCAAAAAGTCATTCTTGATTTTTGGTCATGCATTGTTTGGAGGAAGTCATTTGYGCATTCAGCTTCATTATGACCCGCATGCAGTTCAAATAGTATGTAAGCAACATTATCTGAAGCATTGGGCTTCATGGGTTCTTTCTGGGGGGGGAGAGGAGGCTGTTTTCATAAAAAGCAACAATTACATACTGCTTGTCTATATATATAATCTACTAATCACCCACAGAAATTACTAGTCAAATGTGTGCTGCCTGAGTTGTTCTGATATCTGTTTTAAGTATGTTCTTGTCAGCAAGGCAACAAGGTTAGAAGGAAACAGCTGTCCAGGTGTTCCAGCTGTTACTCAATAGGAAACAGCAACAAAGGAAGAGCAGAAGGAGGAAAAGAGATTTCCTGTTCTCCCCCTATCTGTGCCACCCTATGTGGGGAGGCAGGGGGTGAGGGAGGAGAAAGATATTGTACTGATAAACTGAGGTATTAAATATAGCCAATTTGGAGGTACTGCTTTGTTCAGCTCTGTTAAATGGGGGGAATTGTAGTCCTATATTCATTTGTTGCTACTMTCCTCTTCTGCTAAATATCTTTAGCTATTGGCTTCTCCTGGATGTGGAAGTTCTGCCTGCAGCAGCCCAAARCATCTGCTTCATTGGTCTGAAAATGAGACATGGGCAAAGAGCAAAGGTCCATACTTTGCTCACTTAAATCTAGTTCTCTTCATACAGYAATGGTCCAAAGTATTTTAGGGAAATACTGATTTAAATCAATTCATCTTGATCTGTATTTTACGCTTCTTTAGAGAAGAGATTGATTGCCATTCACAGGTCAGTCTCATGTACAAAAAATAAACTAAAAATGTCATGTCTTACAATCAATCTTCAGTGTTTGAAGAACTGAATGGACATGCACCAAACCACYATTAAAAGAAAATGGTGTAACATCTATGATTGTTTAACGGATATTGTGAAATCCAATGTCAGCTTGCAGTTTATTTTTCATAGGGTAGMTGAAAGAAATGACACTGTCAAAATATTAATAGACAAACTACTCCCAGAGATGTTGAATGTCAGCATATTAGGCAGTTTAATTTTTATTGCAAAGACTTACTGCATAACAACTCAAAGAAGGCTGCTGGATGGGATACTGTGAACATTCAGAGACAGATTTTAGGAGAGGTGACTTTGACAAATGAAGTAATTATACACTGTGATCAAATATTACCAATGTAAGATAGTTCCAGCTYAGACTGTAGGATAAATATATGGTCAAGAGTATATGCTACAGTGATAGTAGCACCTTTTTGGTATGTAATATGGCACAGCAGGGCTCATCACATAACGTGATTTTAGCTTTCTATATTTTTCTTTCAGATAGGAAAATTAAGTTTCAGGTATTGACTCTGTGTATACCTCCCAACATGTTTTTAATTGAGCTTCAGTCTTAACATGTTTTCAACACTCAATTATGGCTCTGCAGTAATGAAAAGGTAGGGAAAAGTATTAGATCAGAAAGGGTTTACATACTTTGGAGGTTTGATCTTAAACATGTCAATACTAGTAGCTGAAATATTAGTAGCTCCAGTGGGTACCTCCTTAAGGCTTATTCTCTTCTTGGCAGAAGCATATTCTTTGCTTTCTCATTTTTTTTTTTTCTCTCCCGGAGAATCGGGGTAAGACATTGCTTTCCCTGGTGCAGAGTGTGCAGTAGTTTCAGCATTTCCCTTCTCTAGAAGTTCATGTGAAAGCAGGGTACCAGGTCACACTGGATAGCTTATGTTTTTACAGCTGACTGCTGACTCTGCTGAAGTGTGTAGAATATTCTTCTTATTTTCTTATATTCTTATTTGTTCTGGTTTAACATTTCCAYGTCATCCTTGCTCTAATTAAGCAGATGAGCAGACTGGGGTCACAGGAATAGGAATCTTTCAAGTCTGTCTTTACGTTCAGAGGTCAACAGAGAAGTACCACCTGGGGTGGGGAGGGAGGGTGAGAATGTGACCCRAAAAACAGAGCAGGGGAGGGAGAAAGGAGGAAAATATTCAATTAGTAGACAATTAGGTAGAAATGGAAATAAAATGGTTAATTTTGTCATATTTAACTCAAAGACTGTTTCAACTGAATAGAGAAAGCATAATAAGTACTAGATTTTCAGATGTTTATATCCTGCAGTTGCTTATTGATTTTGTGAAGTAAGATGTCTTGAGCATATATTGGARCCTGACTTTTAAGGTGATGAAAATATTCCACTCTAGTTAAAGGCAATGGGAGCTGTAGCTGCCTGTTGCATCTAAATAATCAGGCATTTAATCCTTTTATAGCCATAGCACTTTTTTTTAAAAAAAGAAAGAAATTAGCTTAATGAGCACTTAAACTCTTAAATCCTTTCTGGAACTGCTGGAAACAACTTTTTTGAAAAAACGGGCCACTCATGAAAGTATCTGTTTTCTTGTCTTCTTTTTCCTAAAGACTTAGGGTCTTAACATTAGGGCCTCATTTAAAAAGGAGATCTTACATAATGTAATCAAAGTGTGATTATAATATTAAGTTGCTTCTCAAAGACACATTTAGGTAACTGAATAATTGGATTAAAAGTGTATCCCAAAAAACACAATACAGAGTATGAGTCTGTTACTTTACAGGTAATGAATGTAAATGTTTTTAAAGTGTTAGAAGTTTTAGAATAWTTTAATTTCATTTTTAATACAAGCCTCTCCCACTGTCCAGTATTATGGGTTTGGAGTTGGAATTTGCCTGGTATATCAAGTCCATGTTTCTGAGGAGGCAACACTCAGCAGGGTCTCACTTGCCCTAAACTTGTCAAAATCCCCTAATGCTGAAGCTGTGAGGTGTTAAGTGTAACATCTGTCCCATAGTGAGCAGAGGAAGGTAGGCCAGCTTGGGGACCAGCTGTAGAAAATGCAGAAAAGGGCAACAAAATCATTAAGACATGCGGAAAACAGCTTCTGAAGAAAGGTTGTAGGAACTGAGATTTTCTATGCTAAATATAAATACAATAACAGCCTTCAAACCCTTCCCTCTGTTCACCAGGGATAAGACAAGTAGAAATAGAAGTAAATTACAGCCAAAGACATTAGGAAAAGAATGTTCTGACTGAAAGTAGTACAGCACTGAAACGAGTTGTCTGGGGAGGWACTATAAAATCTTGGCTAATGGAAACTCTTAAAAACAAGTTAGATATGTCTGTCAGGAACGGTTTTGGCATATTTGATTCCGCCTTGGACAGTCATTGGCTCTGAACAGTCTGTGTAGTAGCAATATATATTTATGAGCAAATTATAGMGAGCTCTTAGCTGCAATGCAGGCTTTTGAAAGAATGACAAAGATATAGTGTGATCCTTACTGGTCCGGAGGGGCAGAGGGAGGTGAAAAAATCTGAGGGGGAACTTCTGCTGCTCAAATGGCAAGACTTCTTTAAGGGTTTATCTCCTTTACACAAACAAATTCCATTGAATRAACCAAAATTGTAAATACAGGTTTCAAACTAATGTGGAAAAATGCTKCTTTTCTTTGTGACTTTCAAGGAGAGCGTAATAATTGTTAAAGGCAGAACAAAGATTTCATTGTAGAAATCTTTCTCTTCGTACTGTTGCAGTAATTCACCATACTTTACTACGCTCTTTGGACACGGTTCACAAAATCACATTAGAAGAGCAGGTTAAATAGGTTACTAGTTTCATTTACGTAATGYTTGACATTCAAGAAGCTCTTTCAATTAGTTGATCACTTAAGGCTTCTTGAATTGTGAGATGGCTTCCTATAAAATTAAAAGTCTTAGTTTTCAAGTAGAATTCAATTAAAAAGTAATGAAACTAAATTATCATACAAAATGAAATATGGCATGCGCTTTTGCCAATGTTGCAAATTTTCATTCTCTAATACCKGTTTGTGTGACTGTCAGGTTGTTTTAATATATGCAGCATTTTGGTAGTTTGCCTGCTCTAGTTGGAAATATTCTGCCCACTGCTATGGCCGCGCGCAGCAGCTGAGCAGAGCTTGGCTGYCTGCTGGCAGGTGCCGCTTCGTAACGGTGAGTCGTGGAAGCGAGGCCAGCACGACAGCTTCCCACCACCGCTAGTGGCAGATACCAGCCCAGGGAGCAGCCGTGCTCGAAGGGAGCCCGGCTTCTGTTCCGCTCCCGGCAGCTGCTAACTACCACCTGATGGCAGCCGGTGTCAGCGCGTGAGGAACCGCAGGCTGGCAGCTGCCCCGTGTGTCCTGGCACCTGGATCTGCTCACCTGCAACTCCAGGTTCTGTGTTTGCCTCCATCTCCAACTCTGCAATAACCCCAGTTAAGCATCTCCAAATAATTTGCTCATGTTATGTAAATGCTTACGGCTCTTGCGTTCTCTGACTCTTTCGAAAAGAGCGGTATTTAAGTTAAAGTACACTCACTCTCAAAGGAATAGTAAAACATGTCTCTGCAGACGTTTCCATTAGAAATTCAAATCACCTGCTTTTTCTATAGGAATCTTTTTCTACTGTAAAAGGCTATTGTTGGTGATAATTTACATTTTAAGCATAGCCTATCTCATGACCCACTTAAAATAGGCAAATAACTGCAAAAGCAGAATGCTGTAGGTACTGAATTAATACTTTTGTCTCAGAAGGTTGTATCAGGACAATATTTAGCAGATTAAAATAATTTCTTTCTCTGCTCTGTTGCACACAACCTTTTAAAGTACGTGCAGCGTAGATATAGGTTTCTATATGAATTGCAAATGACATTTTAAGACTTTAAGTTGTAGCTTATCGGTAATACACCTGTTGAACCATATTTGCAAAATTTATTATTTTTAAGCATGTTTCATCTTTTTAACTATTCAGTATTCTTTTAAAGTAATRGATCTAGAAATTTGTGCATTTTAGAGTATTTCTGTTCTAGGAAAAARCTCATAAGAAAAAAAACTATGTTCATTTTTTTCCAATATCAGTTGAAATTTTTCATTTCAAAATAAATATTGTTAAAATGCTGGCCAGTTTGGTAACTGTCTTACTGACCTGATTGCTAGTGCAAAGCAGAACAGAAAATGATAGTGTACCAATGTTCATCAAAATGTRTTAACTAACTTAAGCTCATTCAGAAATTTTTACTGACAGAGGTTTATCTTGAATTTGACCTCAATCACAGGGCCCTGAGTTTAGTCAGCATCATTAGAGGGAGACTTGTGGAGYGGAAAATGTTACTTTTATCCTTTCCAGACCCACTAGAGCCTGTTAAGTCTAAACAATGTAAATTTGAAGGGTTAAATCAGCTTTCAGATACCCATTGCTCATACAGGATTGTCTTTGTGTTGTTCTTGGCTGGTTTGGTATCAGAGTTAATATTTAAGTATTTTAAAATCCAATTGTTTTTCAAAATTAAGTGACTGAAAGTGTGTACTCACTTGACCAGAAGAATATTGGAAGAAATTACTATAGAATATTGAAAAGGGGAGGGGGGGAGGATACTACCTGGGAGTCTACTAAGACGGAATGGCCTTTCTCTCTGTCACTGGGGGRTTAAAACCATGCAAAATGCACACCCAAACTCAGTTTGCCAAATTTTTTGCCTAATTCTGTCTTCTATGCATTGCTAAATAAAATGCTCCCAGCTAAACTGACTGAAGACTTGAGTAGGTCATAAAAGTTGTGGTGGACTCTGCAAGAAGGACCTCAGAGCCTGATCCGTTTGTGCTGTGGCTGATGTGGGAAGGGCACTTAATAACAAGTTTCAGATTGCTTTCAGCTGTCTAACAATGACAGGCTGCTCAATAATAGAATAAATGATAGCTTATAAGAGTATAAATGTGGGCATATTTAATGATGACATACCTCAAAATAACTATTCCATTTTCATTAGACTTTCCCCAGAATAGCAAACTTTCGTTTGTGCACTTAAGCCTCCTTCTGGAAGAGCTGTGAGGGTTAGAACTGAGAACCTCTGCAAGCCTCATCATGAAACCTTGACTCTGRAAAGACTTTGTGCTGTGCTCTAGAAAAACTCCCCTGCTAATTTAGCAGCAAGATGTTCCCACCCTTATTTATGGGCATGGGATGATGTGGGTACCCCTTAGCTCTGGTTAGCTGTTCACAAAAGTGAGGGGTTTCAATGTCATATGAATGGAGGAAAGAGATTAAAAATAAAATCCTATTTTCTCCTCAGGTTCTGGAAATCATTAKCAGCTACAACAAGAAGCAGTCAGGAATCTTGAACAGCACTGAGGACAATCTGTATTAATGAGCTGGTTTGGGTAGGAAAAGGTCCTAAAATATAAGGAATAAGTCTCTCATCCCTCCAAATATTCAGCAATAAATACTTATGATTTAATGAATTTATCTACTATCTCTTAGTAAATGATATGATAGTCACATCACAGCTCTTCATTTTAGATTGTGCCTCTCACTCTTGTCAGTAAGATATCAAATGAAGATGTGTGGGAAATGAAAACTAAATCACTCATTCAATGAATGCCTATACCATCTACTAGGATAGACAAAAGAGAAATTGAGTTTGAATTTCTATAGCCCTTGTCCATTCCATAATCACCTTTTTCTGTCAAATATAAAAATGTTAGAATTCAAGCTACCACTAGTTCAAATAAAGCAGCAACCTGTAATCTTACAGAAAGCAGGAAAATGTGAAGGCTGTAAGACTCTGGCTTTGTCATGCAAGTATCATATTCTAGTTAAATTGACCACATTAGGAGTTTGAATATCAAGTAGCTCACCAAGATATGACTTATTCATCCAGCTTTTGATATTTCCAAAAGACAAAGTTAGTGCCTGTGTCAACTCCTTCTATTTAGTATATTTAAGTAAAGAATGCATTTGTCATCCCTTTTAGTAACTGTGGGAAATCACGCAATCTTGCTTAAAAAGGAAAAAAAAAGAAAAAAAGAAAGCTGCTATGTTAGACARTTCTGATCTTTAGTTTCCAAAATTAGCATCAGAGTAAAAGACACTGCATGGTCTATAAGCACTGGAGTTAATGATTGCTGTAAATCTGATTATGTGCTGAATAATTAATGGTAGTTGGGTCTATGGGGGCTTCCCCCTCCCCTTTTTTTTTCCTGACACATAGTCAAAGCTGTTTTCCTGCTGTTGCATAAGGGGAGAGGCAAAAATAAAAGCAACACTCTTACCATATTCTGTTTACTTTTAGAAAAAAGATAGTGAGAAAATTTCTTATCCGATAGTTTTTCTTTCTTTGCAGCATAGTTTTTCAACTTGCTACTGCTTAATGAATTCTTACTTTGCTTTGGCATTTGGTAGAAATTCTGCAGTTTCTGCCTTAGACGCTGTAGAATCTTTGTTTTCATCTTCCTTCTTTCTTAGTCAACACTTCTGTTAAGAAATTCAAATGAGAATAAAAACTCAAGTCAGTCTTCTGTGTCTATGGGCATTTTAGCAAACTTCCCTTATGTATACTAATTAGCTACACTTTCTTGGGCTAGATATGAGTCAATTCTAAAACTCATGTAGAATTTATCTCAAGTCTGATTTACTTCATTTCAAAATAATAGCAAGGCTCTGAAGAATGTCATCGATTTTTAAGATCAAAAAGTGTGGACAGACAAGCTCTTTTAGATCATGTAGTGAATTCCTGCCTTTTCACAGGACTATTTTATTTTTTAAACTTATGAAAATATGGTTCAGAAAGGGCATGCTGAGGGCCGTTCTCAGAAAGACAAATAGTCATTTATCACTTCCATAGTATTACAACTCATCAGGTCTGCATTTGTTAAAATTCAAGACATGATTTTTTTTTTCATAAGTATGAATGAGATGCTTCTGCAAGACACCTGAGCAATATGTTGTTCTAGGGCCTGATTCAAAAACTCAGTTTCCCGATCGCTTCTGTGTATCAAGTAGCTAATAAGTATGCTGCCTAAACTAACTACAATGTTTTTTTCAAAGGAAACGTTTCCCCTACTTTCTCCATACTTCTTCATCCTCTTAAGGTGTATCTTGGTCTTTATTCACAACTTGCCTCCTTGCCCTTTGGAGCACTAACCCTGTTAGAAAGGTATTACTGTTCTTATTTTCTGGACACTGGGGGGATGAGGGGGGGATGGATCTCCATATTTTTATTTCATCTCAATCAGCCTATTTTTTTCAGGTTACACATRTAAGAGAGACTACCTTTTTGGGAGTAGTTAACAACCATCAGTTATTTCAGTCAACCCTGCTTTTCCTATTATAGAAATGGAACAAGAGAGAGGTAGGCTTTGTCCAGTGGGAAAGTGTACTACCATTTAAATATTAAAGTATGCTGAGAAAAGAAAAAGGCTTCAAAGAGGAGAATATAGTACATTAAACAGTACTTCAGAAAGTTAAGGACCTGATTTCAGGTAGACCAATAGGCTGGCTGTTWTCCTTTATGAACAGACATTTTATTTCTTTATGGTAGTCTGGTTGACATAAAAAGAGCTTAAATTTATGCAAGACCCATTATACCAAGGACTTGAAAATTAAAATTTAATTTTCATCTGGTATCATCATTGCTAATGTGAAAAGAAGTCATACACTCACATGTACAAAAACAAAACAACTCTCAATCTTTAAAGTGCACATTAAAATCAAATTATGTCCTCAAAATAGGTAATATGGACCATTCTCTWTTGAGGACAAATTTGTTTTTAATGATTGTTGTTGGTTTTTAGCACAGCAATTTGTTGCAACATTTGAAATGAATTGTAAGCCAAAAGTGTGTCTCAAAAATGGGAAGTAGAGAAAAAGGAGTAGTCTGGCTGTGAAGAGCTCGATTTTCATTACASTAATGGAATATACAAGCATTATTGAGAGAAATGGGGGTTGTATATTTGCTTATTTTATTAAAAGACTGTGGAAAAAATATTTCAGCTGGATATCTTATAAGAACGAACCAAACGTGCTAATATTTTAGAAATCAGATGAAACTGTGTACTTTTGCCATGTCTATCTACAAAAGCCCATTAGGGTAATAGCACATTTCGATTTTGTACAACAGTCTCTATTTGAGAACATTTTGCAAATTCTGTAAACCTCAAAACAACCTTTTTGGAAATATTTTTATCTCCATTTAACAGATGAGGAAACAAGCACAGACAGTTTACAAAAATAGCCACTACATTTGTATACTTTAAGAATGACATTAGMAAGTAGAGCAGTTTTTTTTTAAGCAGAAGTAGCTTGCTTATCCACAGTCACAAAGAAATTCACTGCAAAACCAYGAACAGCAATCATATAACTTGTGCAGATAACTTGTCCAGTGTTCATGAAGTTCTATCTCATCTTTGTTAAAATACACTTAGCACTTGTTCTTGCATCTGGTAGTGTGATTGCGTGGCTTTGTAATCGTGACGGGTACTTTGGGGCAGTTTCTGCCTCAAAGTCTTTGTGCCACTTAAAAAAAGCATCCTTATACTTCCCTAGGAGAAAGTATCTTTATGTTCAAGCATCAGAACATTGTTTGTCTCCGAGCATAAGTTTTCTTTTGRCCTATAAAGAATACGACCTTTGTATTGTATCTGTTTTGGTTGGTGCTTTTTCCTTGAAATAGAAATGTGATGACAACTGGTACAATTCTATCTGATCCTCTATACTGTACTTCTTATGGTAATCACTGGAACATATTCTTGTTGTGTCTGTTCTCTTTAAAATAACCTATCCATATCTTTTCAATCTCTTCAGAGAATAGTTTTTCTGTGCACTAAGTCATTCTGATAATCTATCTCTGGATTACTTTCATTATTCTGAAATATCCTTTGAGCTGGAATATATAGAATAACATTCCAGATGAGGGAAAGTCACTAATTTATATTGTGATGTTGTTTTCTGCTGTTTTTCCCACCCTGTTCCTTATGCATCATTACATTTTGTTTATTTGTTTTTACAGCTGCTGTGCATTGCCCAGACAACTAATTCTAGCCAATTAGGTAATTTCTCTCACGATATCATGTTCAATTTACTATTTCTTTTAGATATTCCTTTAGCCGGTGTTTAGCTCATATACTTCCTTTGTTTTTTTTTCTCTCCAGAATGACATGGACTAGATTAAAGAACATGATTTTATATASTTCTTTGCTAAAACCTAGTGCCTCTTTACATTCTTATTTTGCAATTAGCATTGTATGCAAAGAAATACAGAATCCCTACTGCCAAGTTTGTTCTGTTATTATCATTTTGATGCACGTACTTTTATATTTTGCTTTGAATTTCATTGAGCTTAGATACTGAATGACTGAGTTGCACTGTGTCCAGTAATTGTATTTTTAAAGGAYGTCCATCTTAGAAATTTTTCTCTTTCATATGGTTGTGAGTAAGCCTTAACACACAGCAGTCAAAAAGGAAAAGGTGTGAAGCTTTTCTGTGTGCTCCAATTGTCAGTAGAGTTTGAATACTAGTTGGTGGCTCCTATTTTTTCTATTTTGATGTGGAATTCAAAAACAAAAAATGATTGATCTTTGGCTCATGTTATGTAACAGCAAAGTGAGTCTGGCTACGTATTAATTACTCTATTAGCAAGACTTTAAAATTACAGCTCATGTCTCAACAGGACAACACAGAYTGCAGTTACCAAACAACTGGATGCAACTGTCACTTCCATTTCAGCATATGAAGCAGAGGACAAGGGCAGAAGTAATACTTTTCAGCTTCAAACTGGATTATCTAAACTGAATGAGTTGCCCACAATGCACTGAAGGGAATATACTATCCCATTCAAGATAACGGCAAAGCTTTAGTTGTCATGATATTACAGGGAGCAATTTCCTTCATGAAAGCTACACTCATATAAAAAAAAAAAAAAAAAAGAGGAGGAAAAAAAAGACATATAACAGTGGCACATTTCCACATAGTAACTCCTTCTATTGAGAAACCCACATCTGTGCAAAACCTAAATTTTCTTGCCTTTTTCTTCCATTTTTGCCCAATCCCTTTGAGTTCTTTATTCCATTGTGGGGCTGAAGACTTGCTCCTTCTCAGGTCTCTTGCCCTTCTCCTGTGATAACTGCTAACTGGTTGTTTCATATGTGCTTGACTGTGAAATTCAATTAAAGAACAATCTATATATGAAGTCGCTGAAGTATGCTGATGCTTGCCTCGGCCATCCTGTTGGCAGTGTCTTGATAAACGTGTAATGAGAGACCTTGCATCTTCCTACACAGTGTAAAGAGATTCCTGACATTTCTATTGCTGTCACCATCCACAGAACATCCAGCATTACAGATATGAGGTGCCAAAACTACTGAAGATTTTGGCAACTCAAAGTAACGTTTTTGCATATTTTCACTATATTCACTGCGGTGACAGCTGCTCAGACAGATTTCTAAGTCTTTTGCACCACTAGTGCCCCATGTATTTCTATCCTTGGCTTTCCTTTCAAGAATAGAAAATACCAGCTGTTACTTCTGGCCACCAGAGCAGAAGTGGCATTTTATTTATCATCTATAAATAACTGACACAGGCAACAACCTAGATCAAGGAATGGTTTCCATTTCCAAATCAAACCAGTGGAATGGTATTGACTCATAGCTCTCTCCAATGAAGCATGGTGGATCTATAGTAAAAATAAAAACACAAATGAAAAGGCTGAAAATGGTTCTTGGCTTCTCAAAGTACTTCTAACAGGAAGAGAATGCATTTTTTTGCCCTCTCACTATATACTCATATAAATCTATGGTACCACGATGCCCTATTTCTGTAAAAGAGATARGAATGTATGTTACGTAGGATCAGCCAAAAAGATTATTGCAGGTCCCAAATGAAGTGGTTCCAAAAAGCTGGAACAGTCTTTGTCCACTTGGTTTTAAGTATCAACAGAATATATTTTCTCCACTCTTACTTTTCAGTTTTCAGGTTTTGCATTTGGGCTAAAGCTGTACTTGTTGACATGATGCTTTTGTACACAAACTGCAGAAGACATCAGCAAGTCAGTCACAGAAAAGTAGCTGTTTTGTTCAACAGCAACTATATAGTTGAGTGTGATTGTATAAAAGCTAATTTCTGACTATGCTCATATATAGAGAGAAAAGCRAACAAATGTGTGCCCAGCCCAGCTTTCTTGAATTCCTTCTTGAAAGTCCCCCGTAGGAGGAGCCCTTTGGCTCTGGGTAGGTGATGAGGAGGGCAGCAAGCTGTGACAAGGGTGCCCATTTAACCTCTTTCACCTCTGAAGCCTACCCTGCTCTGGGCTRCTGGACACCACCCTATTAGGCTTGCTTGGTGGATTTTACCCTTTGGCTTCTTACTGTAGAAACCCAACTGTTTCACRTAGATCTCATTCACTGCATGCTTGCCTGGCATTTACTCAACAAGACCCTGGCTCAGCTTCTAATTAKTACTACAGTGGCTACTGTAAGTATATTAATAATTTACTTTAGAAAGCTTTTAATGCATTAATGTCTTCATARAAGACATTGCTAAGCCAACAGCAATACAGATTCTAGTTACTGGGTAAACAGACTGTATTAATTCTTCTGAGGTGTTAAACAGACTGAGGAGATAGCAGGCAAAATTATTAAGATGGTCTTTGTTCAATGGAGTCAGCTGTTAACAGCAGCTGAAGTGGGCAAATAAACTCCAGGATTTGCTCAACCCCTATATATGTAGCARCAGGTACGAAAAGTGTCTTTAAAAGTGTCTAGAGGCCAGTTACTAATTTTAGATGTGTCTGAAGTAGTTGTAACTCAAAATAAAAGCGTCAAACAGAAAACCCTTCTTATGCACACAAGCTGAGTAGCAGGTTTTCTTCAGCTTGCAGTTCTTCTCAGATTAGAAACTGGCCTCAAAAACATCATGTCAGAAGTCTGAGTTTCACTACAGCCCCTTCATATGTGAAAAACAATTCTTGTCCACTTCCTTCATGTCTTTTTTTTCCACAGCACTTTAGAATACAAATCTTGAAGCTATCTTCAAATACCTTAGTTTCCAGTATTAGGGTATTGACCATTCAAAGGTCAGTATCCTCTCGACTAAATCTGAAATGTTGCCTGCATTATGTGTCTGTCTCCAGAAATAGCCCCTATAGCCAAAAGTTGGGACTGGGGAGTATTGCCCTTATGTTGCTGGTAGCAGGGGAATATATTTGTAACACATTGAAGCAACACCTCTTCAGTGTTTTTGGAGTGCTGTCTGATTATGGGAACTTGCTGTTGTGTCATAGACCCGTTCAGTTCTCCCATCCGTGTAAAACTAAAACACTGCTAAATAGTATCTGCTCTCTGTCCTACAATGCACTTTAGGATGCTCTGTGATTTAGCAGTGTACAAAACTGAACCACTTTATAATAATGACTTTGTGGATATAGATGGATGCTGAAGGGCGTAAAACTACAAAATTTTGAGTTTAATTTACAGAGGTAAATAAGTTCTGGCTTAAACTATGTACATCATGTCTGCTTTAGCAAATGTATAATACTACTATTATGAGAAAATATATAAAAATTTATGACAGATGTAATCTGCTTTTATGGACTTTAGATGGGCCTTCTGGCATTATTTTAAAATACATCTTTTGTGGTTTGATTTCATTTATTATAAAAAACTTATTCTAAAATATAAAAATATATCACTCCTTATACTATAAGCATGTATCATAAATTCAGAAGCTACTTCCAGTTTAGAGGCTGTGTGTATACTATGACATGAAAAGGTCAGCTGAAGAGCTGAAATTCTGATCCACAGGCGTTAATGGTAGACTTCCACTAAGTTAGTGTTGCATTATCTCTGTCTGTTGATATGCAAGCTAAAGCAATTTGAAATGCCATGTGGGTAATGTGTTCTGTCAATTTAGATAGGGAGAAACTGAATTTCAGAGAAAACAACAAATCATGAAAGTAATCTCCTTTCCTAGCTAAATGGATGTTGTAGTTAGGATTCAATAAACCCACAAATTTGGAAATGAAAGAATGAAGGAAAAGGATAACCAAGGGCTGGACTGCAGGGATAAAGTCATTTCTACATACTGACTGCAGATAAAGCTATGGTTGGGTGAGGAGGAAGTTTGACAGGCACCTGAGAGAGGAGTTTGGTTCCTGCTTTTTTATACATCCCATAAAATTCTTCTACAGGATGCAGCAAACATTTTGGGATAAGTAATTATTTGCTTTACCTGTCTATACTCTGTGTAGTACTCTTAAGCAACTTTCTCTAGTTCTTAGTGAACTCAATTATTTGTTTGGAGATGGAGAAAAAATTTGGACCGAATTTATACAGGCGTTGTAGGGTTTTTCTCTTTGCTTATGAGGTCATGGGCCTGGTTATCTTGGAAAGCTCTACGGATTCATGTCTAGTAGAGATGCGTTTGGCTTGCCCTAAGCTGAAGGTAACAATAAAGGCTAAAGAGCCGCCTGCCAGGACACATAAACCTTTAGGTGTCAAGGTAATTGTAAGACAGAAGGCTGATTCCTCAGAATAAACTGAAGGCTTTCTATACTCCCACAAAGAGTCTATTAAAATTCCCGGTGTGTAAGACAGTATTGGTAAGAGTTGTTGCTATTTATTACTAAGCTTAGGACTTTCTGACTTCGCATTTAAACCTGCGTGGGCTTGGTTTGCATTTGCTGCTCCTCTGGAGCACTTGGTTCCCATTTTGCTGCAGGTCGACAGTCAGGAATTTGCATAGACCCTCGCAGTTAGTGATAACACAGATTTTGAGTTAGAATCACGGTAAGGATCATTTAAAAAATATCAATAGTTTAAGTTAATCACACAGGAGTTGTATATAGAGATAGCTTTAAAAAAAACTCCTCACATTTTGAGCTTTTTTGTACAATTGTGACATCAAAAAAAATCATGACAAAAAAAAAATGATTTTACTGCATGTCACCATGGTGCATAACAGTCACGCCTGGCTGATACAACATAGAAAAAAAAATAGAACTGTGAGAATTTAAAGAAATTCTAGATGTTGAACTATCAGTTCTTGAAAAAGAATATAAAAGGTAGCCAAAGGTCAACTAAAGCTAAGGGGAGGCCTAACTTAATTAGTTGGTTTCATCTATGTCATGCCTAAAGGAGAGAAAAAAAAAGGGGGGGGGGACAGTTTTCAATCACGTCTATGCAACATCTGTGATGTTCTGAGGGTGTTAAGAGCTGTAAGGATTTTCTTGCTGGAGGTGTTTTGAGTGAGCAGGAGGAACTTGTTTCCAGACTTTAGCCCCTAACGGTTTATCTGTTGCATGGACCTTTGCAGCTTAGTGCAGAAACTTGCAGCTCCTTCCAGGTACTCTAAAGTTTCTGTGGCATGACTTTAATACACATATTAATCACCACTTTGAAGTGGGAAAATGAATCATTACTCCTTAAGAAAATAAGAGTATATACTAAAAGTTTTTGCACTCTCTTGACTATTTTTGATGTTTTGACTCATGAGCCTAAGAATGGGAAAAAAATATTGGTCTCCCAGCTAACGCTGGAACACKCTGTCTTTTGATAAAACCTCACAGTGATTTAGGTTTCTGGCTCCAGACAACACAGATATGACTACTCAATAGTCAATAGCTGAACATTTCACAAATTGTAGCTTCAGAATTATTATGGAAAACCACTCTGTTAACATGAACAAGTAGCTAAGAAAAACTAGAATGGACTTTCTTCCTAATAGTTCTCATAACAGTACAATGAAATTGTGGGTGTTTTATTATGAAAATTAAAGATCATTTTTAGTCAGCTTTGTATGTTACTATAGTCTTCTATTCACCTCAGCTAATTCTAAGACTTTCAGACAGATCCCTGAAAAACTTATAATTTAAAAATGTTAGTTTGACTTTCGTAGTTTGGACAGAAGATAGCCTTATTTAAAGATGAATGACAGAGAGAAGGAGGATTTTTTTTTTTTCTTCTAAGCTTGTACAGCTAAACACAAGCTATGACATGCTGGCAGACAGGCATAAAATTACTTCATTTGTTGATTGGATTTTTTCAGGTAGTTCACTGCCAATGGACAAAAGTTTTGTGATATTGGCCTAGAAAATACAGAGCACCTTTGCAGAAAGTCTGGGAGTATCCAACTGGTGGACTGTGACTGCTGGTGAAGAGCTAAATTAGGCTGCATGTGCAGAGAATAAAATAATGTTTTCTATAATGCTTTGGACATGAGTCTGTTGTCTTTAGAACTATCAGTGAGCATAAGAAGTTAGCAAAGAGTGTATTTGACATCCCTTACTTCTCTCTGAGAAGGGACTGAGGGTTTGCTAACCTATCAGCCCAAGGGAGAAAAGGATCTGGCTGCTGGTCTTGTATCCCAGCCGGCAGGTAATGGGAGAGTCAAAAGAAGAGAGAAGTACAAGCACTTCTCCTCTGCCCTCAGTCAAAAATGCCTCAGATATCTAGTGCAATCTGTGCCGGGAAAAGCTCTGTATCGTTCACTATCAGGAAAATCTCAAGAAAAAACAATTTTTAACCAGCTCTTTGGGAGGATGAATGAAATGATGCAAGTGAGGTCACTAAAGCAGTAGCAGCCAAAGCTGGAATGCTTCCAGTTCACATTTACTCTTTAGACGAGCATCATCGTGCTCTTCTGGTAAATGCAGTGTATATCTGTCCAAGAAGATATCCTGAATGGCCTCAGTTTACAAGTTTCAAAAAATTTGAAACTGAAAATTTATAAAACATTATTGTATTAGTTACAACGAGTTATAGTCATTCATTTTACACAGCTCATTGAAGAAATATACAGTTTTGAGGCCTGGGATTTCCAAAAGGCAAAATAAGCAATACCCAGAACTTCAGTGAGCGAATGTATTTCTGTAGAATATCTCTCTGCTGAAAGCTTCCTCCTTCTCCTTTGAAAATGCCAAGCAACCCATACAATGTAGGAATTACGTATTAAAGGGGATTTTCTTGAGTTTTTCTAAAAAATAGCTGTTTTTATTGAAGTTATTTAAAAGTGTATAGAGCAGAATCACACCAAAATTCCATTTTTTATTATTTTTACTTATTTGTACTGCAACATAGCACCATCCAGACATGGAAGAAAAGGATAATTGTGATCTTGATACATGTTTCTCATTTAGTAGATAGTCTAATTTACTACCGCAGCTCTCACTATCATATTCTAGGATGTGCACATGGCAGAGTTACTCTCTAATCAGTGCTGTATAACAAAAAGATAATTCACATCTATTCCAGCCAGGCTAACTGCTATGCCTCAAATTGCTGCTGTTCTGCTCTCATCAGGGAAGAACCAGCCCCCTCACTAGTGTGGTAGAATAAGAGATGAAAAATCTCATATGTGCACACTTTACTGCATTTTCTATTAGCTCCTATGCTTGAGGAGACGCAACAATTCGCTGGTGTCTGAGTACCTAAGCACCTCATAAGACTACTTTTATTGTGAACTTGGATGACAAACAGCATTGTAGTTGCTATCACTTGAAGATAGTAGGCTAGAAAGTGCTTGTTTAGAAAGGATCAGATGTCCAATAAAAATCTTGACACAGCTTTAAAGAAAAAAAAAATTAAAGCAACTATCTGTTTGATAATGCAATAATAACTAAACCATGAAGACCAAGGATAATGAATGACGATGGTGCTGAAACTGTAGCTGGAAGTACAAGATTCTACTGTGAGGTATATGATTCGTCCTCATAAAATTCTCATATCACCTGAAGTGCTGTCTGGTAGAAACAGAGTATAATGGTCCTGTACAGTCATTTTACTGATGTATAGCCCTGAGTTTAAGCCACTACAGCTCCCTCTCAGTCAAGCAGCCTAGTAACAATGCAGTCATTTAAAGTGCCTTATTGTAAAGAAAATGAGTGTAATTGAGGAAAGAAGTCATGTGCTTCAACCCTCAAAGCTCGTGCAGAACGCCAGGTGTTATCTGCCCCGCTGCTCGGAATGGGAGGTTGAGAACAGGCTTACTCTCAATGTTTATTCATTGATCTATTTTTAAAAGTTTCTGTGAAATATTTACCTCCAACAGATGTAGATGCTATCAATGTTTCTTTCACTCTGCTCCTCAGGGGAGTCCCCTCTAAGTGGAAAATATTGCCTCCAAATGTTTTTGACGTCTGATGAATCTAGCTTTCTTAAAGAAGTTTCTAATTTCTGCGTGGAACTTGTGACAACAAACCACAACAATTCCTTTTGATCTGAATTTGAACCTTAGGTACGCATGTCTAGATATTTACTCCTTTTGGAGTCCAAATGAAATAATTCTGAACATAACCGTCAATATCTTTGGATAGGGAGACAGGAAAGACTTTAGAATGTGTAAAATTGAATATAAAGTAGTAATACCAATAGATGACAAGGATGAAATGGCAGGAAAAGAAGAATTTATACATTGCAGATTTTTTTTCTTTGGTCTGACAACATACTCTTTATAAGTGTAATATATATGATATGGTTATAAGTATAACCCTAATGATATGGTTATAGTCTTTGCTAGCTTATAAACAAAAAAGAAACAAAAGGAAATCAAAGGCTTAGAGAATTAAAAAACCTGACAGATTTAAAAGAAAAAAAAACTCTTTAGGGCTTTAGCGGGATAGCAGGGAAAAGATTCTTGCTGCATCACTGTTAATATGTTGGTTTTTCAAAGCAAATTCACTTATCAAAGTTTGGAAAGAATGAAATGATCATATATGCTTTTGTTATATCAAGAAGGAGATAATTTTCCTTGGTAACCATAACAAGGGCAGCAGTTCCTTCAAGGGAATGCAAAAAAACAAATCACCTCCCTGCAGGTCATACCAGGAACGTGGCAGTTTTGAGCTTCTGGCTCACTGATGACAGTACTTGGCATTGCCTACTACCCTCAAGGGATTTAACAGCATGTAACCTTAGTGACAGAAGAGATATTTAGAGAGACATTTGGCCAAATATTTGTTTAAATATAAGCAGCAACACTGTTCATTACAAAATGTTTTATTTTCTGAAGTGTTCCTAGTGTAGGATTAAGCAAGATGCATCCAGTCACCTCAGAAAGGAAGATTTCAGAGAAGGTGTTCTTTGAATTAAAAACACATAAGATGAATTATCTGCATCGATGGATTAAGGGGTGGTTTTGTTTCTTTTTTCTACGGGTTAATTCTCTTCTCCCTAGCATATGTTCAAGTAGATTTTATTGTCCATGAAAGTGAAGGGCAGACAGTACAGGGTCCAGCTGAACATAGCTTAGGGAAATGAGATGCATAATAAATGATGTGCATAATTCCCTGCACACTTATGCTAGTGACAGGGAATCACAGGTGCAAAAACTTGCAACACCCCATCTGTTCCAAATGGAGACCTTTTCTGCAGGGGGGAAACAGAAAAGTAAAAGGCCTCTAACTTTCAGTCCAACTCCACAGTGCCGTTTTTTTGATGTAGCTATAAGGATATGGAAATAGAAAAGTATTTTAGCTAGAAAAGTATGAAATTATGAAGTAAGGGACTAAGAGTATCTTGGGGTCCAAATTCTCCCCAAGGTACTGCTCAGATCTGAATTAATTTGTGTGAAAATTTCTGGAACTGAGAAGTGGCTGTTATTACAGGAATACTCTGTGTGTGTGCATGCATGTGCACATGCACATTGTACCATGGGACAGTCTTTATTCCTTGGCAAAACCTGCCCATAGGGCCTGGAGACATGTTTAGAGTCCCTTAGCCTGTGACAGCCAAGTACAAGAGAGAGGAGAGTGCTTCCAGACGTTGTTCACATATTGGGAATAGAAAAAGGTAGTTGTAAAATTCCAGTTTACTACCATAGGCAACTTGAGTATGCTTTTAACCTCTCACCATCGAGTAAGAAGCCCGGTCTTACCCAAGAAATGACTTTGTATAGTAGCTGATTTGAAATGCTCACTATTTACCTTCCCTTGAATTCAAACACCATCCTAAACACCCACAACTGTTTCAGGTACCATGAGAAATGAATTTGGCTCATCAAGACTACTTTGGCGCAGAACAGACAGGTGGCAAACAGAATTTCTTGTTATTCTACCCAGAGAAACTCTTAAAATATTAAAATTTGATTGTCCTTTTGTCCTATCCACAAGACTATAATTCTACTTTTTTGTCTTTTTAAGGTGTGGTTTAGAATGGATATATTACCTACTTCTTTTAGGTATTTGAATGTATTTTGTTTTATCAAGTTTTCTGTTTTGGCTGAAAGCTAGGCTATAGGAATCACAGCATCACAGAGTAGGATGCTTTTTGTTTAAGGATTTGAGGCCAAAATGTATTAAAAAGCAGCTAGCGAATATTTTTGAGAACATACATCCTAGGTGTCATCTTAGGAGATTACCTCTTTGTCAGAGTGGAATTTGCTAAACGGATCTGAGCAGTTAGATGTTTCCCTGATTCCTAACCCCTGTCTGGGGTACTTCTGAGTCTAGGCCATACTGAAAGGTACATTATAAACTTGTGCATTTCCAGGGTAAAGTGAGCATTGAACAGTGTTTAAATAACAATTTTAGTTTAGGGAACCTACAATTCTGTTAAATCCTGTATCAGGCTTTAAATTTAGGCTTAGGCTTAAGACCTGCCTTCATCTTTAGACTTAGACGTGAGTGAGGCTTTGTGCTTTAAGCTTGGCTCAGGATTTAGGCTAGGCTTAAGCTGTATGCCAGGCTTAGGCTCAGGTTTTAGCCTTGGGTTAAACTTACTTAAACTGACTTATACTGTGGCTTTAGGTTTAGGATAGGCTAGGTTTAGCCTTTAGGCTGTGTTTAGGCTTTTGGTTTAGCTTCTGTTTTAAGATTTGGTCCAGGATCACAACTAAATTTCTAGTGACAGCTTGCAGCCTAAATGTCCCCTTGTTTTAGGAAATTTGCTACTCTGAGGTCTTTGAATGATATTGAAAATTTTAAAAATAAACTGTGTCAGAAAGACAGCATTTCAAATGCACGTCTATCCCTCCATTCTTTTCTCTCTCTCAGCCAAAGGATGAACTAGATGACTAGGAAAGAAAAATTGATATTAAAAGCCATGAAAAGTTTTAATTTGCAGTTTTTAAGCTCATTAGCAAGAATCTGCCTACATCTGTCATTTCAAGCATTTATAGACACTCAGGAGAAAACAATCCATAGTCAGAATTAGAGGTGTCATTTGGAGAATCAGAAGCCAAACATCTTTTAAGTACTAGAGATACAATGGGTTTACAATTTTAGCTTGACTCTAAGCCTGTGTCAGGTATGGGCAAAGAATCCATCTATCATACATTGCAATCCGGAGTTTAAACATAAACATTTGTTTCTCTTCCATTTGTCTTATTCATTACCTCTCCTGCACATGAATAAAGCAGAAGTCCTGGGAAACAAAAATATGTCATCAAATGAGAAAAGGCTGTCTGCCAAGCTGGATTAAAATGACAAGTAAATCTCTTTTTCAGGGTTTGAGGTGCCACTAAATAATAAAAATCATGTACTGTGGCAAATCAACACCAGTATCTAATGTATGCCTTGTCCCTGACAGCAAACTTTCTCTTGGACGTAATCGCTTTTTAACATCTGCTTTAGCTGGGTAACAGTCACTGCCATGTACAAAACCATGACCCTCAGACCATGCTCGTCATGTGAGAATATTTAAAAATAAGAGAGTACAGTCACTCCCTAAAGATAATAAAAATATTTGGAAGCTTATAGCATAACAGCCTGGTGTTAATTTTAATTTGAAGACCTAAAGTCTGCAGAATATTTTCATGAAGTAATAAAAAAGAGTAGGTCTTTCTAGAATATGCTCATGAAGTAATAAAAAAAATATGTTTTTAAATATCAGGTCATTTTAAGCAGTTTTTCCCTCAATATTTTTTCAGAAATACGAAAATATTATTTTCCTGGGAAAAACAAAATAAAAAAAAATATTAGGCTCTGTCAGAGAGCAGGCTGAAAATAAATACTTGTAATATTAGAAACAATGGAAAGAGCTGATAAAAATTTCCAGACAACCTTAGCAAAAGGTGCTATTAAAACTTGTTTGATGCACTTGAAGAGTGGGCAAAAAAGAAAACACTTGAACATGATATGTTTCCCTGATTACATGCTTGACACCAGCTTACTGCTGCGTGCTGCCTTAGCCAGTAGCTGGCTGCAAAAGATAATCTGACAACGGGGATGAGATTTAATGTACTCTGTACCTGTCGCTGACTGCCCCCAGCACCTCTCTTAAACCAGTAATGAGGTGAGTTTGAACTGAGAGCTGGAGGTTTGCTGAGAATGGGTCCYATTACAGGAAATCAGCCAACAGCCTTAGCGGTAGAAGTACGTGCAAGGGGAGAATATAGACAAGGTAGAATTCARATGCAGTCTCCTGGAGCCTCAATATAAGTCCTAGGGAAATAAAGATACGCTTTCATAGATGCCTATTATCAGAGTATTGATTGACTGGGATTTACTAACACTGAATCATATGCATCTATTTTAAGTAACAATGGACATTTACGGTCTTTTGTATTCTCTTATGCCTTGATAAAAATTTTATGAGCAGCCAAGTCTTGATATACGTAATTTTGTGTTTTTCTTATGGAAAATAGTTACTATTGCTAACTGTGCATTTTACTAACAGCCTATTCTAACAATGCCTCCTTAACTCTCTTTATTGTGAATTTCCCCCAGCAAGGCAGCCATCTCTCAGACTGTCAAATTCTTCTGAAATGAGAGTGAATGGACACTGTGATTTGGAGCAATTCCTTGGCACCAGGCTTTACTTTAATAGACACATTGCTTTAAACTAAGACCTCACCATCTGTTCTGCCCTCTAATTACAAACACAAAAATAACATAATTCAAAATGACATCTTCTAAGTAATTTAAATCATTGTTTGCTCTTTATGCAGTAAATACAATGTGCATGTGGTATTTTTTGCTTGTATTACAAAATCTAGGGAAAATAGCTTTCTCCTAACATAGACAAGACTTTATAGTTACAAGAATTCACATTTAGAGAGTTTCTTTACCTATTACTTTTGAAAACAACTTCGCTGAAAGTAGAAACCCCCCAAATGTGGGTAGTGTTGTTTATTTGAATGCAGAATACCATTTCAAGGTCCCTAGCCTCTAAGAATCGTAAGAGCTAGAAGATGGCTTGGTTAAACTTTGTTGTGACTGAAAACCTTCAAAAGTGGTGGAAGAGAAACCACTGCTGAGAGAAGACTACAAACTGGCTTAGAGCCTTTTTGAGGGTAGCTGCAAAATTAATGTAAAACAGCAAAGGAGGACAYGTTTTTCATGCAAAACGTGGAAAACAACATAGTGCCGTCAAGTTCAAAAGGGAAGGGAAGACCAGGAAGGTATCTGGTCAACTGGCCGAAAGAAGAGCAGTACGTTGCTACCCTCATAAGCAGCCTACCAGGACAGGCAAGGAGAGTCCTAGTGCTCTGCAATCTGCCATACTCCAGCTGTCCCTGTCAAATAGCAGTTGCTAATGGGACATTGTAAACTGGCACAGTTAGGACAGTCATTTAGATGCTGCTGAAGTCCCTGCAAGTTATCATTTCCTTCTCGCTGCYTCCATGTTATCTGCTATCTGTAAGCCTCCATGTCTACTTAAATGCAAATTCTTTTTTGTTCTTGCTTCTGTTCTTTGATTGGCTCCTACTTCCTGTTTAGTTTCATTAATCTTAACATTCACATGTTAGTTCAGTGGTCCCCTCATCATCAGTAATGCCTGGAAGATAAGAGTCTTGGAATCACCCTAATTAACCTACCATGGAAATCATGAGCCCCAAATCACTTATGTGATGTAATCATTTCATCTTCTGTGTAAACATCTGTTATCTTTGGGTTACATATGTACTATCCCTTAACTTTTTGGTATATTGAATAGATATGAAGTTGGTTTGCCTCTATTTTTGTCAGYGTGGCCTGACAAATCTGAGATTTGCTGTAGCAGGAAAAATAGGCCYATTTTGACCAACCTGAAGTTGTATCTATAAGTAGGAATAAAAGTGAAAAAAATGTAACACATTTATGAAAGAGTATACGTACAATGTGTAAAAGCCACTACTACCCAACCTCAAATAAACTCCTAGAATGGCTAAAGCAGATTTGTTCTGTGATTAGAACATCTCTTGCTAGAAAACCCAGTTAAAACAGCAACACTTGATGGTACATAGCAAATCATTATTAGCTCCCTCCTTGCCCGTTAGAAGAATACTAAGTATAATGAATATTACCTTGAGTATATTCACATCCCTCTCTTCTGTCCAGGAACATTACTATGGTGATACAAAATGCTACTGCAGAAACCATGTAAGATATGCAGTGGGGGCATGTGAGAGAGCGCAGTCCCCGAGGATGCTACGAGGTGGGTTTGGGGGCAAGCGCAGGGGATGCTGCGCTGGGCTAAACTGTGTTTCCTCGCGGGCCAGCTAGTACCAGCTTGATGGCTCATGAGGAGAAGTCGGAACCTGAGAATACAAGTCCTTAATGCTCCTGCACAAATTAACAAGCGCTGGCAACCTGAGCTTCTGTGGGAGGGAGAAGGATCTGGGTATAATTAACTCAGGCTTTGAACGCAACCTCTCTCTAGCATCGACGACTCTGTTCCAGACTGGCTGGGGACAAAGAGGTGTTACAATTCAAATGAGTCTCTTACAAGGATAATTAGCCTCATAAATAAATCTACTAATTTTAGCCAGTTAACTGGGTGGCAGAGCTTAGTAACAGAATGGCTTTTAACACAGTGCGGTTCTGTAAGATATTTAGATTGTGCTTCAGCAAGAATCAGGCTTTAACCATTGGAAAAATGTGAACATCACTGCCTCCTTTTTGTTAGGTTTATAATAAAGAGCTTGGGATTCTTCAGAGGGAGAACATTACATTAACCAGAAATTGGATAATCCTCAAATCTTACAGATGAGGTTATTTTAACAGAGTTACAAGCAGTCTGAGAAGTGTGACAATTTGTTGTTCAATTCAAAACACAGGACAGTTTATATTGTTTTGGGGCCTTATATCTATCATTCCCTGTATCACAATGCAGTGCAATACCTGGACCTGAGACAAAAGGGACCTGAGATATTGGAAGGATTAAAACACGTTGCTCTTGTTCTCTCTCGCTGTGTGATAGACACAGAGAGTATTTAGCTATCTGTGGTTGTTATAGTGAGTTGTAAAAAAAGTCAGGGGCAGTCTGACCAGTGCTTTTGTTGTAGGAAATTCGTTCAATTGGGAAGACCTTTTCCCTCTGTAAGAGATTTGCAGCTTTCTGCCATTTAATATTTATAGTCTTCTGTATCTTCTCTCAGATATCTCTTAAAAAAAAAAATGAACACACTAGGCAGGTAAAAAAAAAAAAAAAAGTCTTGGAAAGGATGTTGGTAGGGGTTGTATGAATGTCCAGGCAGGGAACAGAATAGAATAAAAGTAGAAAGTTGAAATAAAAAAACAAAGCCCAGAGCAAAGCCCAGAGCTTGGGGGAAGGGGAGAGNCAAAAATTTAGAGAACTACCAAACTATGTTAAGAGGTTTGCAAAATGTTGCCAACTCTCTAGGCAGATTTCAAAGAAGAGATGAAATGATTTTTTTTCTTTAGATGGAAATTCACTCTTCCAATATTACAAATTTGAATTCTTGTAAGTGATAAAAAACCAAAACCAACACTTCAAAAGCTAGAAGTAGCATGCTGGGTATAGAGAAATCCCTACAGAACTTATACACAATAAGAAGTAGTACAGAAAAAAAAACAAATGTTTCATACATAGTTTCCTCTCTACCATAGACTCATATTAGCACAGAATATGCTTTCCTTTCAGGTATTTTAAAGAAAGATTCTAATTTCTTTATTAGTTTCTTTCAGTGTACTCACAATAATGTTTTTGATATCTTTTCCTGATAAAAAATAAATATTCCAAATTAAACATAAAATACTGAATTCAGAAGGTATTTAAAAGGTTGGGAACTGCAGTAATTATAAGTAACTTAAAACAATGCAGATTTAGTGTGCTGCTTCAGCCCACTCTAGTTACCTATTGCGTATCAATGGCAAAGGGTCTGTGATATCTTTAGCGATAGTTATCATGCTCGATAACTTTGAGAAAGTGTTCCTTCTAACACAAAGACTAATATAAAACTCAAGATATGTTCAGTTTACTGCGTCCAGGTATTGCACTGCGTTGTGATACAGAGTTCACTTTCTCATAATAAAATCAAAATCTCAATAGAATTCCACTGATTACTTAGCCATTTTCTTCAATATAAACTTTGCAGATGATTTTCTTTTTAAGTAAACAGAAAATAGAATAAAATATGTAGCAAAATGGAAAAAGTAGTCTGGATGGATGGATGCTGAGAGAGACAGATACATAATTTTGTTTGCTTAAACTTTTCCCTTCCTCTTTCACTATCACTGTCTTAGGTTGCTATATTAATGCAGGCAAAAGCATCTACTATTTTAAACGTCTAAGTAATCCCATCTATGAACACAAGATTAGCTTTCCTGGGAGTTTGCCTTTTTTTGAATTTGGTCTTAAGAATGAATCTCACTGGATACTAGGCAAGTTTTACTGTAACTTATGGGAGGAGCTAGCAAAAGCAGACCTCTAAGAAACTTACAGCACCTATTGGAATAGAGATGACAATTCGTCTTGCAAGGAATGTACTAAGAACCAGTACTGGGTCCATACAGTGCAGTATTARAGAGACCATGTCTATACCTGTACTGTAAATCTATATAGGTGAGAGAAAGAACAAGGAAACCTCTCATAATCTTCAGTTTCCCTAGCCTTTGGGCTTTCTCACTTGCTTGTCCAAATGACAGAAAACAAGTAAATGCTGAATCCTTGCTTACTTCTGCAAAAACGGTAGCAGGCACCTCAAATGTGTTTCAGACTCAGAAAGTGGTTTCATCTTGAGAAAACCTTGGGAGTTTGCAATGTCTATGCTTTCCTTCAAGTGTCTCTACTAGCATTGCAATCGAGATGCCAGGTCACTGGGGCGTACCATAAAATAAGTGTTCCCTCTACATTAAGGTATTTCACAGTGTAAATTATCTTGCCAACGTCTCCATCAGCTATTATATATGACAACTTGGACAACCAACTTGGATCTAAGCRTTTAACAGTGTAAACGCTGTAACGGTGGGTTTCTGCTCGCAGGTGAGAAACCTGTGTCCTTCGGCACACGGACTCCTTTGGGTGCACGCAGAGGGGGCGCGCACGTTTCTCCGCACAGGTGCACCTTTCCTCCTCTGCACAGTTTCCAGATCGCCRCTCAGACCCGAGATACTCTCCCGTTACACCTGCCGCCTAAGCTCAGCGTGATGCTACCAACCAGTGCTTTCGGCAGAGCTTGTTCCATCGCCTAATTCCCAGCGAGCTCCGGCAGACAACCCTGTAACTGTTTGCAGCATGTCAACAAGCAAAGGCTTTGATAATTTTATTTTGGCAGCAAACAATAGCGAGGAATTAAGTTCATAAAACTTTGACTTAATTGCGGATAAAACCCTGGCATACAATCCAGCTACATTTCAGAAGCCAATTAAAGTGTTTACAGATTAGTCAACATCTATCTATCCAGTTCACATCATCAGTATGCAGTCTGCAGCGGAAAGGCTAAGCAGAAATAAACAAAGGCCTGTAATTTATTGTGGTAGAAAGCTGTCATCTGCTTCCCCAGCTTAGAGGGTTAGAGTTAGCTTCTTTTCTAAACTATCGTGCTTAAGAAAGTTTATCTTTTGCCTTAGGATTTCTCTGGTCAAATATTTCTGCAAACAGTATAGCTTTGCAAAGTCAAGGATGGCATTAGATAAATCTTTTTGCACTTGACCCACATTTACAATTCAAAATGTGTCTTTTTTTTAAGATCTGAAGTGATCTGATAAAAACTCTTTTCAGCTGATCTTTTAGATAGATCTGTAGATCTTTTYATCTATAACAAACAACATGCAGAAATTCGGCTAAGCCTGTCTGCTCATAAAAGAGAAATAAGAACTCATTCAGGAAAATTTACTGTCCACAAATATAAAATCACCAATAGGAATGAACCTGCCCGGAAAAAACACTCGTCTGGCAATTAAACTGTGGTTATTGCTGCCACTAAATGAAAACCTGAGACTATCTTAAAGTTCATAAAAGGATATTTTTAAATTTGGTTCAAATAAACTACATAAATTATGATTATTATTAAAAATTTAATAAAAATATCTGATAGTTGCATAAAGTATAGAAAAATCTTCCCTTAACAGTGATTGGATCATATTTTTTAAAATAATATAGTCCCTTTTATTTCAGGACAGTAAGCAGTTACTAACGAAAAATGTCCCTAGTGGTCATACCATGCTATTCAACTTTCAGCCTTGGAGACAGGACACCAATATAGCAAGAATATGCCTGGTTTGCTCTGTAGCAGCATATCGTGGTCCTGGGGCCATAYCTCCTGAAAACCAAATTATGGCAAATTAAAAAAGGCACAGTGTTTTTGCTCATGTTTTGGGGAGAAATATTTTTTGCAGCAAAAGATGATAATAAAAATACAGTAACTTCARAAGTTTCTTGACCTACGCTTTAGCCTCTAACACTACATTGAAACATAAGGATAACCCCCAACCTGCACAGSACAAAGGTTTCAGATTTCGGTCTTTGAAGATAAAAGCTGTTTTGCCCCTGAAACATGATCAAAACCGTGTAAGGATTCATGAAACAATATAAGTTGCATTTTCACTTTGCATTAAACTACAAACCCACACTCGTATGCCGTATGCTGTTGCTTACAGAAAAGAAAAAAACMCAAAAGGATGAAAAGGCGTAGAACAGCGTAACGTCGGTTGTTTACCAAGGTTTTCCTGTGTTGAAGGGAGTGAATGTTCTGCAGATTAATTTCTAAAGAAAGCTGAGCGCTCATGGCCCCTCTTTGTGCGAATACAGATTTCCCGGGAGCGGCAGCTTCGCTCGGGGACGTGAAATGACAAGAGGCAATTTCATCTCCTCTTAATTTTTCTCTGCACAAAGACATCACAGATGCGAGAAACACTTTGGTGTCCTGGGTGCCCTCTCATCCCGCTTGAGCTGTGTCTGAGATCCAATGCTAAAAGCAGGATGTTTTTTTAACTCTTCTTATCAGAGAAGATGATAAAGATCTTAGACAAGAAGATGATACTGAGAGCAACTCCCGAGAGCTCGAAGGAGAGGGACGACCCCAGGAGAGCCCGGGCACCGCAGCCCCTCCAGCAGCGCGGGAGCCGCGGTCTTGCCTCACGGCGCTGTTGCCYCTGCAGGGAGCTGCATTCGGGCTCCTGCAGGGCAGCTCCACCTTGCACCGACAAGTCAGTTATTCATCGGGTCCGGTGGCAAGCTGCATCTGACTTAAAAACGAAGCTGGAAACGCTCTCTGCTTTTCCACCGAGGGTCTGCGCCCTCTGTTAGCAGCAAAGGAGCTGCGAGAGGGAGGAGAAGGTTTCAATGAGTGACGGAGAAACGAGAGGCGACCGCACTGCTCTCCGCCTCGGGTACAATTTAGGAAAAAATGGCATTCAAACGTTTAATATACGCTAGTGCGTATACCTTGATATCAAGCAAGAAGATCACAAGAAAACCTCTGAACTGTTAAGGAAAAAGTAATACTGATCTAAACATAACTATCTGAAAATAAAAAAAAAACAAGATGGGTAATTCAGGAGTTCAATATCCTTTGACTGAAAAGTAACCTTTGAATCAATCTATCTACTTGATTTTTTTTTCTCTTCTTCAAGCTTTTAAAAGTATTCTTAGGGTTTTTATGTCAAAGTAATAACCAAAGCCACAAAATATGTAAATCTTTTGATGCATTTTCTTGGGAGCACAATACAGTTCCAATTACTGTGACAGACTCTGTGTTTTGTAAAGAGTAACATTAAAACAAAAACTTCAGGAAACTAAATCGCTTAACTCTATATCAAAGGACAAAARTCATTAATGTCTTAGAGTAGAAAAAAATAGAATTTCATAAAGAAAAATCAATTTCCAAGATAATTTTCTAACTTCATTAATTGCTTTAAATTATTTGTGGAATGCTCTCTAAAAGTTGCTCTGGATCTTTAGATAATTTGTAAATCAACAATGGCAAACAAAGAAAAAGGATTTTTTTTTTCTTCTCTGATAGAAGCCTAAAGTCTGTCCAGTGTCAGAYTTCTGGTTCTATTACTTAAAATTCTAAATTCAGAGGTCACTTCCTGTAAGTTTTCTATTCTTTCCATCTAAAATATTTTAGTTAAAATAATCTATTCAGGATATTGTGATAAACTCTGGGATACTTCTAGTACCCCAAGATAATTGTGTATCAAAGCTAAATGCAGCCATTTAGAACTGTTGAAAATTAGATTATCATATCTATTACTACTTTGCCTATTTAACTTCCTTTAGTTGCACACAGAAGTAACTCATATTATGTCCTCCCAATTTCTGGTCATGATTGACTGACCACTAGAGATTGAAGTAGAAATCGCAGACTGTGGACTGCTACYAAACACTGCAGATACACAGAAACAGCTTTTCACTTGTACAGTCAATATCAAAATAACTGATATTTTGAGTAGTGGAATGTCATTATTGCTCAGATTTGTGTTTTACAGTTGCTTAAATGGCTGCAGTATGCAGACTATATGCCTGGATAAATCACTACTAGAAACAGAAATGATGCAAGGGCTTTAGGGTTTAACTGAGGGAGGAGAAAAAAAGAACTGACTATAAACTTTTAAAATAGACAATGAAAAAAAGATTTCATGCTAATGTGTCATAGTTCACTTTTGGAAGACATCAAAACATTTTGTGACTTTTTTTACTGGTTGCAATAAGCCGTAAAATATTATTTATAAGACAGCTTTTATTTATAAGTGAATATAGAATATATAGTTCAACACAGGCAAAAATGAAGGATGACAGACAAAAATAATAGCATTTTGGCTTGGAGGTAAGCTACACTATTTTAGATGTTGCTTAGTATAGATATTTTATTCATAAATAACAGTTCAATCTCCTTCTGGCAATTTACTGATGTAGTTGTTTAGCCAAGTATTACCAATACAAAGAAGGGATTAGGCTCAGTGAAATGGGTRCAAGCGTGGTTTTCTAGCACTCTGGTTCTGGAAACTTAGCACTCCTGCTGCATGGTGTTCCTTTCCTTTTTAGCATGCACAGACATCTTTAGGGATGGAATATGCTGGCACAATTTTTCCTAAAACCAAAAAAGCAATTCTCCCGTCATAAGATTTAGGCAATTCTAACCCTTCCTCAGACAGCCTTAGTGCAAAAAAAGATTATTTTGGCTGATGAGGTGAAATAGTAACAGACATGTTCCCTTACAGAGWATATAAAAATTATCAGAATCTCCTGTGTTAGCCATAATTCTCAGTGAGCTCAGTGCCCTTCGTAATTATTCACTAGCTAACCTACACAACATTCCCAGCCCAGTTTTCCCTCACACCTAGAAGAATTAAACTGAAAATGTGTATTCTAGCTTTTAATCTTCCAACAGAAAAACAATATTACATTTCTCTTTTGCTTAATGCCTCTCTTGATGCTGTGTGTTTTCATCACGTAGTAGATCTTCAGGCATGAGTAGGAGTATATCAGCATAATGTTAAATATGGGAAAAAGAAGGAATACCTGACAGAGGTCTGCTTCATCTCTAGAGATGAATTATAACTTTCAGTCAGCATCTATTGAAAGTGTTCTTCCTTCTTTTAGTATGAATTGGACAGATCTGGAATCTACTGGAGGAACTGTAATTTGTTTGTCTTTCCTTCCTATAGCATTTGTGGCCCCTTCTGCTTTTTCTCTATAGACACTTGACCTGTTMGATACAATGGTTCCTTTCATGCAGACTCCATTGCAGCCACTCAGATTTTGCCATCTTAAAGCCTAGTTTACCAGATCTTCGGGTGAAAGGTGTACAATTATATCCTGAATTTGATATTATAGTGATCTATTTGGAGATTATAGTGTCTCTATGGAGTTTTATGTCAACAGAGTTGCTGAAGATAAGTAGGTTCTGAGCAGAACCTACATACCACAACATCATATTAAAACTAACTCAAGTTAAGTCAAAAACTTGCATACTCCTGGCTCTTTTGGACAAGACTTGGTTGTAACTATTCAGAAAAGTGAATTTCTGCTTAGGATATATTGTCAGGGTCTGAGGTATGACTCCCATAAGATTCCTTATCTCAGTTCTTGTATCACAGTTGGCTTGATATAATCTGTAAGAGTAAGTCACAAACTGACTTAAGTCAAGACGTAGAGTTAAAAAACTGTGTCAACTTCTGTTCTTAATATTTGAAAATTTCATTCAGTTAGTTGAAATTTTCTTCACCAYGTGGCTATTTAATTTGATTTTTTATTATTATTATTGTTCCACACAAATTAGAGTGCTTCTAAGTTTAGGAAAAAATTCACTCTTTGTTTATATATGAATTTACATTTAATCATCTTAGTGAAAAACGTTACTGTATCCATGCCTGGAGCATGTACTGAAACTCCAAAATAGACAATTTCCATGAAAATCCACTCCTGTTTGTTCCAGTTACAATTCTCTCATTTATTAAAGAAGGTAAGTACTTTGTGAAGATATAGTGCTTTGACAGACAAATTCTCTAAACAGTTGGATTTCATATGAGTTAACTTAGAAACAGTCTAAACTGAACATTTGCTTCTGTGGTTTTCCTCTTTGCAGAGTTACAGAGGTGAGGGAGTGCGTCTTACCTAGTTACAATGCCTAAATGAACATAACAGCCACTTGAAGGACGGAGTCAGCGGAAGACAAGCAGCGATTCCTCACACAAAGATTCAGAATAAGAGCACAGAAAAACTGCAGGGAATGGGGAAGGAGGGAAACTTCAGAAGCACTTTGCTATTAAAACCAATAAGCACGAGGATGTAGATGAAATTAAGGTCAATGAATTTGAGTTCCCAGGAAGCTGAGTTCAAGTCTGATCTCAGGAAAAAAAAAAAGGGCTCTAGTGTATGTCAGATTTGATAAGCTGAAGCTGTGAAACACTCAGCTCTTTCCTGAAGTCAGATGCCATTGCTCTAAGCACCTGTTTTAAGTATTCTTTAGGCGCTTCATATTTTATATGACTCTATATCATGATACATATAGACATAAGGACTTCAACTACAGTTGTGCAAGAGCTGCAGAATTTTCACATTTTGACTGCTGAATAGTGCAAATGAAACAGRATTTTTCAATATTTTCTGCATGTAATCGCTTTTGTTATTTCATATAATCATTGTTTACATTTCATTTGTACTTCTCTGCAGAGACATGAGCTTCAGTACACTATGTACTTTGATGATGTTTTGGCTAATGTCAGGTAGGATACTATTAAATTTATTATGTAATAAAACTTGCTCTCACAAATAAAACATAGAGAATAATAGTCGAATTGGCGTTAATACAGAGAAATGCTCCATTAATTCTTCTACCCTGAACCACAATAATTTCAATATTGTATTACTTCTCTTTTTTACAATGTATGGATTTGTGCCCATTTATTACTGTTGCAAATGGATTTTTTTGCCATGAACAACTTTTCTTTCAAAGTATTGTAATCAGAAGGAAGAAAAAACAAATAATATCTAAAAGAGGAAGTAAGTAATGTTGGGGCAGATAATAGAAAATACAAGTTTTATATCTGAGCTGTTATGGTATACCAAATAAAACTAACTAGGAAGAAAAAAATTACATAGCCTCAGAACCAGAAAAAGTTTTAAGGCAAAGTTAGTTACAGGTGAAGTTAGAGTTGGTTTTCATAGATCCCCTTCAAATAAATGTTAGAAAATGTATTCTTCCTGATTTTAGGATCTGATTTTATGTTTTAGCTGAGTACTATCTTTCTATAGAATCTGATGTAGCTATTGGTCTTTATAAAGACTTGTTGGCTTTACATCTGTTTTTCAAAAGATGTGTTAAGAGTCTTGCCTTGAACATAAAAAAATATATATTTCAGAAAGGAATGCTTGTTTTAGCCAGAAATCAAGCCAACTGTCAGGATGGTATTTGCAAAAATTCAAAGCAATCTCAGGTCAGAAAAGAAATAGCAGGATGATTATACTCTAGAAAGCTCATTTGGTATTCACCTGGCGGAAAGATATCCTGACTTTTGATCTTCTTTTGTTAATGACTTTTATATTTCATCTAATGGCATTTAGTGCAACTGTAGTACTGATCTTCAGGAAAAGTCCAAGGATAGTGACCTGTCTGCACAGATAGGCCCACTACGGTGTTCTCCTTCCCCACCCTTAATTTGAATTGTTTAGCTGCTGGGTTTAAAGAGAGAGATGTCTTACGTGTAGGCTGGTAGTAGGAATAATTCCTTAAAAAGGAAGAAATACAGCTTTGAACCTGCAAGCAAAGAGGCAAGAGGATTTAGATGCTGATCTTTCCATTAGCCTGCAATTTCTTCTTCCTAAAGGTTTTAAAAGAAATTACAAGTACTTTTTCATTCTTTGTGTACTCCCAAATGATGGAATCACTACTCCAAATCCTGTAGCGGGAAGAGGTGTCTAGTGCTTGATGCTTCCTTCTGAGGAGAGATAGAAAATGGTCCATGTAGGCAATGTACTGAAGACTTTGTATTTGTGAGCTGAAGAGAGTTATCTGAGGGTACGACTCCAAATAKTAGAGTTTATTTAGAAATCTACTTAAGTACTCTTATTAAACACTTTATTATCTGTGATGGAGACTAGTATTATTATTAATTTGTATTTTGTGCAGTTCTTATTTACCCATGCTCATGGGGTTCATGTTCACCCATTGCCAATGTATGAGGACCTCCACACTGAAGTATATTCACAAATGAGGGTTCTGACAATGGCTTTGTTTGTAGTCAGACARAGGTTTAAATAATATAACTTATTTAATTAATGAACATACAACTTGATGCAAAGGTTTTAGAATATTTTCTCTAGCTGGTAGGATTATTTAAAATTCCAAAYCAACAAAGAACTAATTATAAAACTAGAAATGTCCTAATGAAACAAATAGACAGTGTATCCATTGTACTAAATGAGGGTGTKGATATGCCTAATTTAAGCATATATGTAAGCACTTTGGTTCATAATCTAATTTTGATTGGGTTCTAATCAAAAGACTGTGAAAAGCACCATCTGCTCGGTGATATTGCACAAGAGAGTGAAAATATTATGAAATTGGATGTTCAGTACAAATGAAAAAGAGATCTATCCACAGCAACAAGCTACCACAAAACTAATTTGCCAATAGAAACAAGCAATCTCTTTCCTCSATGCCAGACTCTTCAGCTTCCTGCCATTGATTTTCTAGATTATATAAAAAAAACCAAGTTATAATGCATTCCTGCTGCAGGCACAAAATTCAGTGAAGATGACTAAGAATAACAATTTTATTTTTCCCATTCTGTGTTAATAATGGTGAAAGAAATCAAATACCCCATTTTATGTCTAATATGCAAGATCCAGTTCCAATCATTACTACTTTACCTGTAGTGAGAATGGTATCACTGTAAGGTGCTGCTTTTTCTGATTAGTCAGCCYTATTTCTGAGAAATATCCATCCAGCATGCAATCAAGTCTTCCTAGGGATGAAATCTACTACACAAATTAAATGATTGATAGGTAAAACAACCCTAGGTACATGTCCTCATGTTGCCAGAAATTTTTCTGGTGTAAAATTAAATAAATAAACCTTCTAGATTGGTTTAATGAATTATCTTAAAAATTCCAATGCTTAAAACTGAAAAACGAGTGTCAGATACAAAATCTGTTCCCAGTTTCATCTTCACTAGGAAAGAAAAACAGCAAATGATAAATATTACCAATAGTTAGTCAAAATATATCTTAAGTYGATAATAATTGATCAGCATGCTCAGATTCAAAATCTTCCTTTGCTAGTTTCTGGCCTGAATACTTCTCTGTGCTTTTGCAAAAGTAAAAAGTTTTAGCAGAAACGTAACAGCTGGAACTTGGCAGACAGTTAATTCCTGCATCTCACCGTGTCTAGCACCAGGTGTCAAATGTGCAGATGTGAGGAGCGAGGGACACCTTTCTCTGCCGTTTCTAACCAAGCAGGCTCACTCGAAAGTCTTGTGGCACTCAATCAAGATGTCAGCATGATCTATCACTAATGTTATGAAATATGCACTGAAGTGTACAGATCTTCATGACATATTACTTCTTTCCTTAATGCAGTGCATGCTATGTCATCAGCTAGGGTTATTCTTCTGCTTCTGTACATGATTGGTCTTCAAAGAGATACCTATACTTAACAGATCTGCCAACCTACCTAAGATCCAGATTTAATGACATTAGTGAGATGACTGGGACGGTTCACACCTTGCAGTGACTGCTTTTGACTGTCTGCATACTTGGGCAAATACCAATGAATCTTCTTCTTCATTCATAATAGGAAGGTTGTCTTCACAAATATATGATGACCACATCTTCAGCTGCTGTAAGCTGGGATACATTTTCTGAAATCAGTGGTGATAGTATTTACAACAGTAAATTACTTGTTCCTAGTTAATGTGAAATGGAGGATTAGATTTTGAAATGCAAGATATCAGACCTGATGAAAGCAACACTAAATCTCTCCCGCCCCTCTCCAAGACACAAGGCGACTCTACTGAACCCCAACTAAGGATTCCCTCAGGCCATTAATACTGCACTTGCTTCATTACAGTTATCTACCAAAGGAGTGATATTAATCTGGAGCTTGTATAGGAAATATGAAAATAATCCATCTAGCCGTTTCAGCTGCTAGCATATCACTGATCCTTCACAAATTATATAGCAGCAGCTAGCTGATCCAAAACTAGGTGGAAAGAAGAAAAATGATGGTGGATAAAATGTCTTTGCAAGATGGTATACATAACCTGCAACTATTACAGCAGATCTTTAGCTCTTATAAACTGATGAAATGCTTGAATTCAGTGAAGCTSTATCCCTCTTGAATGTGCTGGTGCAGATAGTAAAAACTGACTTAAAATATCTGGATAAGACCACTTAAGGCTAACTATTTTGGAGGTTGGAGCTGATTTAATGGTTGCCAGGTTCCCCCACTTTTGCCTTGCCACAGCTGATCCTGGGTTTCAGGAGCTCAGAGCGGGAGCATTCGCAGCAGCTTCCCATACTTGGAAGAGTTTCAGACGATGCACCAGTCCCCAGAGGCCCATTTACATAACAGCAAATTTGATGCTGTTTCAAGCTGAGCAGAAGGCCTGGCTCAGCACAAGCCCGACCCTCCCTAACTGAACTGTGCACTCCTGAGCAACAGCTGCAAGTCTCTGTCTGGTCCGCTTCACCTAAAGAGGTCAAGACGTTTCTCCATCAGCGCTCAGAGTACTGCCCGTAGACTTAGCTAACAAGYGAAGTGTCAAGGATTTTTGGATAGAATGTCCAGTTCATCAAATATCTGTCAGTAGTAAATGTGTGACTAAGTCAAATCAAGTTGAAAATAAAAAAAWTTTTAGAATATCCACTATTTGCTGACCTGACCAGCATCATTATACCTCATCAGCTGTAGCTGATCTAAAAATGCAACAAAATGTATCTAGCCTCAAGAAAGAAATTTGAAGAAGCATGATATAAATGCTTTTAATATTTTAGCAGACATCATACACTCCCATATTTATATCAGGAAAGATCAGCCACGGTCTTCATTTTGTGAAGCTGTTGTGTTTTTGCTGCATTAATTTACCTCTCTGACTGGAATATCTTCAATATGTGAGCCTAGCATAAGCCTTCACCCCACATTACAATGGCAGAATRTCCATATAGTGACTATTGCTGATCATAACAGTGGCTATTTAGARAGAATTTTGTCCTCCCCATAGAAAAATTAAACATCTGTTTTTTTCTAAAGCTTCCAACAAATAGCAATGTTCTTTTATGAATGGTTAATGACCCCACATAGCATGATGTTAGGATCATCTTATATTACAGTTGAATGCAAACAAATATTTGGGAACTATTATTTCTAAGAATTCAATTTTTTAAAGTTCCACAGATGAGTCAAAGCTTTCATGAGGCAACAGTGGGAATGAAATATATTAACATTATACAAAGTCCCAGACAGAACCTGAAAATCACAAATTATTAGTAACTCAAATCATGTTAGTATTAAAGCTAATGGGTCTAATAAGCATATTACATCATCAGTCTAATAAGAAAACATTTAACTTTTTACTACTTTCATACCCATATCAGGATGACATCAAATTAATTTAGAGATATGTGGATTCAAATCACACTAGTTATCAACATATATATATATATATATATATTTCCGAATGTAAGACAGATTTTTCCAGCTATTGTCATGATTAGGACACAAAAAGCTTTGCATTATACATAAAGCCTGAGAGAAGTTCTTTCATTCAGAACAGAGCCCATATGACTTGAGAATATGTCACCCTTAAAAAGATGAAAAACAGATGGGAATGCCTTTACATGATATTCTGCACTAAGCTGTGGCRTAGATCAGTCGCATTCGAACTCCTACCCTGTACAGATGTACTCCTGTAATGTTGCAGAGTTTCCATACGGACCAATAAAAAGGGCTCATTGTAGGCTACAGTCTATTAGGAAAACGTTGCGTTAACCTTCTGTCCCCACTGTCCCCCAAATCCTTACCGAAAACTACCACCTATTTGACAGGGTGCCTCAAAATAGCTAGGAGTGCTAACACTCGCCAAACAGCATACAGTTGCCATTAACAGATGACAACAGTGATAGAGCTGGCAGAATAATTTTTTAATATTCTGGTAGTATATGAAATATAGCTTGCTTTATAGCCATACATTTTGGTCTGCCTTGGGCTGTTTATGAAAATATTCAAAAATCCTTCAAGGCTTATGAATTATATCATAAATTATTGTGTGTCCAAAAGCTTACACTAAAAGTACCATATTCATTATTTATCATTCACCTCCAGTTTAAAATGTTATAATATCCAGTCCTAGGATACAAATAGTGTCACAGGAGGTAACAAATCTTCAGTTAAGAATTTCAAACAGCAAAAGGTTGAAGTGAGCTATTTAAGGAGAGCCTATGAGGCTAAAATATAATGAATATTTCATAGTACTAAATAGATGTAGATTATACAGGTCCAAAATAATTTAAAACTTACTCTTCATATAACTGCATTAGTAAAATTGCTGTTTTAATGCCATGGATGATATTATGTATAGGTCACTTTAATATCTTAATAGCAAGCTGCACATCCTAAGTAGATGCGCTGGTTTGTGGAGAGAGAGAAATTCTTTCCACCACCACCGAGTGCATCAGCTCTCAAAATGGCACAGGCAAGGCTCTCCCGAGGAGACCTGCTGCGAGCGAAAAAGAGGATGGGCCCGGGCCCAAGAGTGTGTTTTCACCATAAGTGAAAAAATACTCATTTTGCAGACTTCTCTGAAACCTGAATTGATTAACTRCTAGAGACGTTGGCATTTCACTTCAATCATTTTACGTTTGACTGAAATAAAGCTTAAGTCATGCTGCTTCCAAAACTGTTAGCAGTGTCTAGAGCTAACTGTAGAAACCCTCCCAGATTTTTTTTTTCCTCTTGACAAGTATGATTCTCACTTTTAAGTTCTTGTTGTTTCTTCTGTTTCCTTAAGCCTTCGTACAAAACCAGTTCTATGTTACATATATTCTTATTTTCTTAAACACACATTCACTACATGCACAAATCGTACTAGCTGGTCGATTTAACTAAAATTATTTGTGCCCAGTCCACAGCCTGGTTCAGCATTCAAGCCAACACAGTTTCAAATAAGCGGGAAGGGTCGGAGRTAGCAAATTCTCTGCTTTCCCCGACACGTGCTAGGCAAAGTGCGGTGCTGCTATGATTACATTTCCGAGCGTCAAGTAGCCATCCTGAGSTTAAATTCCTTACAGGGGACCTGGAAAGGGTTTGCATAGGAATACCTTCTGAGAAAATATCATACAAAGGGTGCTGATAGTGATATTTAGATGTATATTATCACATAAARGAAGCGGTTATAACAACTGCTCTTATTTGTGCCTGTTTTGATCTTTGTTCCTTAGCTAAAGCACAAGCTTGGAAGCTGTTAATCATGGTTTAGGTCTGAGTAACTGGCTGTACAGCAACAGGAATGTGTATCCTATGGAATGAGACTCCAAGAATACGAGAAAACTAGTATTCTCCTTTTTGTTTTTATGAAACCTCACAAATGTCTTGCAAGAGGAAGCAAGAACACATACGCACAATTTTTAGATATCCATGAATTTGTTTAGAGTCTCTGTGTTAAGCATTGACTATGAAACAATTATAGCATAAAGTAAATACTAATTAACTATTAGAATTATTATCTCAAATTAAGTACTTTATCAGAGACATACTGAGTTTAGTAAATGATCTTGCAAAGCTGTTAATCCTCAAACCTGTCTTCAAAAATCGATGTTTTTTAATTAACACTATATACTACTCCACTGAATCTGTTAATTGTGAGAAGACTTGTGACAAAAATAAATTCCTTCATATATATTTTATATTTATATATATACACCCTTATATATCAATATGTATTTKTGTACAGATATTTATATGTATGCATAGATATAAACAGAAGTGCAAAACAACAACAAAAAAAAACCTTTGAAACATATGAAGTATTATATTAAATGTAAATACTGGCCAAATTTAACAACTGATCTGCTATCTTCTTTTTCTATCTTCTTTTCTTTTTTTTTTTCCCCAGAAATATAAAATGGGTGATACAGTTCTTTTTAATTAGGAATCTTGCCAAGCTCTGTGGAGATTTCCACTGAAATTTTGTATGAGTCTCCAGGCATCTTAGTAAGATAAGGATACAGAAATCTAGACATTTAAAAGATCACCTCCTGCCTTTTTAGCAGCTCCGAAGGATTTCGTATTGCACTATTTCAAGAATAATAGCCTCTTTTTTTATCAATGAGTAAAGCAAGATGAAGAATTAATTTCCACACATATTTATAAACAGTGATCTTTAAATTTTTTTAGATGTATAGGAAGTAAAATCTGTGGTCTAGGTTCACACTAATCTGTAACCCTTATTTTCCTACGGTTCTTCTCAGATGGACAGTTGCGTGGTTCCCAGGGAATGAGAAGCAGTCAGAAACAGGCTTTTGTCGTTRAGTGAGCTTTCTGTCTCCTGGATTAACCATCCTAAAGTCGATGGTTCTCCTGATATTCAGTGGATACATGACAGACGCATCAGGCTAACTGGAGATGCAAAGAGACCGGGTTTGGTTTTTTTTTTCATCCTGTACCCTGTCTGCTGAGGTTGCCAGAAAGCGCCTCAGGTCTGGCAGCGGTGAACCGCAGGGAGTCGACCGACCGTCCCGTCCCGTCCGTTCCTTTTGCACGGGGAGGCGAAATATTCCTCAAATGTAAGTTCAAAGCTCTAGATATACAAGAGAACTTAAAAGGTACCTCTGACTGGCAGGGACTAGCAGTACCTCAGCCACTTCTAAACTAACTGGCTTAGGKACTAGTAGTGGTCTGCATACAGTGCCATAGCGCTTGGAGCCGTGCTACAGTAATTATTCCTAACGAGAATTAGGTGCATGCRTTTGTGCACATCAGCAGACAATTGTCCCAATATTTTCAATTTTCACATATGTTTTTGTAGATAAAAATAAATACCATTAAGTAAATTTATCCATATAGTCTAATTTCCCTCGCTGCCTTTCTTGCTGAGTATTTTTCCCAGAAATGTAACATATTAGATTCAGGGAATGGTATTTCATCACTATAATTAGAAAATTCAGTGGATAGAAATGAAATTCCTGATATTCAGAGACCAGCATAGTAAATAACATGGCAGGAAACGTAGYTGCCGTTCTAGCTGCTGTGGGTTAGCAAGTGCCTCTGTCTTTTCGGCAGTACCTGCAACATCACTGTTCTCCGATCTYTGTTTCTCAAGGTATAAAATTTCCATTCTATCTCTTTTAGTAGATGACAAGCGGCCGTGTGAGTGCCATTCTGTCAGAAATTCAGGCTGCAGAGCGTCTGTGCAGCAAGGCAGCCTCTGTCTGATCTGGAACCGAGTAGGTCAAGGTAAGGTGTTTGCAATTAATCTATACCCTTCTCTAAAACTGCAAAGGAAAAACGTATAGAGGTGCATTTTCAGGTGATGTAGTGCCCTCGATGATAACTGAAAATTGAAGAACTACCATGAACTGCAACAAGCATGGAAAAGGTCTTTGGTACAGTTTCTTGTAAATATAGGGATTCTTGCAATCTCYGGATTGGAGGACATATAGTTTAGAAGTACCCTGCATTTTACGGTTATTGTAAAAGGCTGCAGTGGGTAGAGCTGCCCCGCACAAGAGATGAGCTCACCAGCAATGTGAGTATAGAAAGATCTAAGAAGTGACTACATCTAGAAAATTCTGTGAAACATTTCAGATTTTTTGAGATACCACTAAAACTTAAGTTTTGTTTCAAGATTTTTTTTATTTTATTTTGTTGTKGTTGTTGTTAAACCTGTTTCTAAGGACCTGGAATTCTAAGGAAAATGTCCAGGTTTTGGAAGGGTATAACGGTGTTTGGAGCATTAAGCTAGACAAAAACATCTAGATAAAAGCTGCCAGATTTACAGTGTCTTTGTGCTGTGAAAGAATCAAAATATATGCCTGATATTAAAAATATTTATTCACGTGTTTCCTACTAGCAGTTAAAACTTATGATGTGCTTGCAAGGAAATGTACTGAGAGCTATATATACTGGACAATACTGAGATACAAATGGCTAAGCGCAGAAACTTAAAATATTGCAATGACTCCCTATGCTGTCAAAAATTGCCCTTGCTGTTTTCTTTGCAAGCCTACTGTTTTGTAATGTTCAATTACTGCAGTTTAAACATTTCTGTTTTTAATCTTAACCTCTCTGTAAAATCTTTCTTGTGGTTACCCCTTCTGTTTTTGTAGCAATATTTTTCCCTACTCTTTACTTCATGCTGCAATGTATTACATTTCTTCTTTTTATATGATAATAATAATTCTCTACTTCCCAAGGGTATTTTGAGGCTAAATTCATTACTATGTATGAGATGCTCAAAATGTAGCGATAAGCAACACTGACGCTGTATCWATGTGTGTGTGTATATATCTCTACAGAAACACACGTCTACGCACATATATTTAAATTGGTGTATTTATTGCTAACTGGTATATATAACTATGACATGAATATATAAATACTTTGCATTCCCTGTGCATTGTTTTCTCCCACTGCTTGATCAAGCAGATACGTCTGTAATTGGGTTGGCTCTGTTACATCCATTACAGGGCTACGTTGCCGAAGGCTTTGTCTGTGCTGAAAAGTGGGAGCGCTCCCCGGYGTGCCTCACACTCCTGCTCCTGAGCCGTTTCCACTGGAACTTGGCCAGAGTCCACCACGGCTCTTCTCCGGCCAGCCCAGCAACCCACCTTTTCTTTCCAGGATCACAGAGGTGTGAGGTGCTGATGCAYGTCTAAGGCTTATTTTAGTATGGAAATGGCTGGGCTGTGGGCTGAAGAGTTAGGAAGCACTCCAAACCCATAAATTTTTATGGGTTTTATTTTTTTTATATACCCTACTTGTCTCAGGTGAGTTTGGGCTTTGTCTTGCTGAGTATTATATAAATACAGAAGTCACAAGATACAGTCTAAATGGACTAAATAGTAAGTGAAGCACAAAACAAGGATCTTATCTGAATTTGTGATTTCTCTTTCATCACAAGAAGGAGACTAATTTTTTGATGATAAAGTTCTTTATATCTTAACACTGCATCTTCACTGTATTTCAAGCATGGCTTTGAGCCCAGTTTGCTCGTGTTCAGTGTCTCAGACATGTCCCRGGGCACAGTAGGCATCCAGGGCATACTCTAGTCCTGAATGCTAGCTTAAGAGTATACCTGTGCTTGCAGAAGTGAGTTCCTGCCCGAAGTTTGGATGCTTGGGGCACCATCAGTTATCTCATCTGCCCTAAGCTGCCACCATATGGCTGAATCCATTCAGGCAATTGTATCTGGGAGTTTAGGTCCCTTTTAGACCTAGCCTCCTCCAAGCTTTCTAGACCTAACTTAAATATTGATTTCTAGCGCTGAACCACACAAATCATGGGGAAGCTGAGCAAACGAGCACCTAGTAACATCCAGTTCCTGCTGGGATTTACAAAACAGATCTCCTCAGCGTATCACGGCTGCACCCAGGAGATAGCCCAGGGAATTCCAACACATTCCACGTTGCAGGCAGCATGTTCTGGGACTTCAGTATTAATTCGTTGGCTTCAGATCCCTAATTTCTCAGACAGATAGAGAAAAAAATCCTTTCCAGATTTCTTCCAGTATCCTGACATCGCGCTGTGTTTTTTTCTTTAGGAATGGAACTTAAGGAGTCTGAACTGCAACCTGGTTAACTAAAGCAAATGTGTTTTTTGTATCAGTAATCACACATCTCACCTTTGTTTTCTCCATGTAAAGTTGTATATACGTAAATTTAGAATTTTGACACTTATTTAGAACTTTATTGAAAGTAATGGTAATTTTACATTTCAAATAGAGAACAATGGACATTTTAATCTTTGTTTTATAGCACTATAATTTATGATAATAGTTGAAAAGAACAGTCTGTATGATAATATTGCCAGGAATATTTTAATTGAATGCCAGAAATGTAATATTTGATTTCAATCATCTGAAAAGTGGTTTATTCMGAAATACTTTTCATCGTAAGAATTGCTTTTCAAAGGATTTTTTAAATACAGACTGAAGACCGTTTATTTACCAACTTGCTTTAAACATTACAGAATATACATATAATAGATGAATTCAAGTATATATGTCGGTCGTTAAATGCAATGAAAATTTTGAATGTGCTAAGCAATAGAGGTTTTGTTACTTCAAACCTGTATTAGCATAAAAAGTAGTCTACCTGTTAATAATTCAAAGGGCATGATGGGCCACACTGACTTTTGTGGCTCACCTGAGGGTTCAGAATCTCGTCTAAATTCCTATTCCAACCAAGGAGCGAATCGCTTGCTCTCGAGCTCAGAGCTATCCCTCACTCCAAGCCTCTGGAAGCGTTGTGGTGACCTCCAGAAGCTACAAAGATCGAGCAAGGATGAGAGAAGCTGCTGGGAACACAGCAGAGAGGAGGTACGTGCTTCCTGGAGARAGATTTCCTGGTAGCGTATGTTCAACCACGTTAAAGCTGAGGACGACAGAGTTCGTCCCGCAACAGCACAAAATTATATGAACTTCTGTCTGCGGTCGGACGCAAGGACTGCCAGGTAAAGGCCCTYGCCCTGAGGGGCTGAGGAAACCCTCTCCCGCCCCCGCACGGGGCCTAGTTCTGCCTCAGGTTACCCCCGTGTTCCTTTGCCCTTTCCTTGTGTTGATTTTGTGCCCGCAGGTGACTTGACATTCCTATTCCTTTAGAAGGCAGCGATGTGGAAGGAGCCTGACCCACGCCGACCCTCTGCGTTTGCGGCTGTCGGCATTTCTTTAACCCTTAGTGTCGCAGAACGGAAAAGGAAGAAGGGGAAGTGGGCTTCCTCTATTGCCTTGACGATTGTTTCGGATACTGCTGAAAAGCGCRTTGAGATTTACGGATAAAAGCCTGTACGTAATCGCCAAAACAGTATTATTTGCAGTGTGAAATTTAAGAAAATGTCTCCTTTAGTAACACRAACATCTGTGTATGTGCCAGATCAGATCTGCATAGAAACTCRGTAGCTCTATGTTATTATTTAGTTACTTAATCTGCTTATGAAGAATTTTAATGGAATTTTTGATTTAGTAGAAGCTGWTTAGAATCAGAACTATCTGATCTGCCTGATCTATCTGGTAGACTGACAGTCTAGCATCAGTCAAGGGCCGGGCAGGCACTACAACCGTATGAAAACACGCCTGTTACCAAGAAATGGAAGATCAAATTCAAAGATAMAAATCTTATCATGTCCTGTAAGCAGCAGGTTTATATTAGGCCTAGATTACTAAATTCCAAGTTAGGACTTCTGTCTCATTTTTATGCCAGGAAGTGACTAKATTATTCAGAAAGAAACTTCAGATACTTAGAGAAGAGTTACTGACATCTGAGGTGACGTTAACCAAACTCCTGGCAATAATGGATGGTTAAAACAGAGAAGACAGTTTTGAATTCTGCATTACACTGGAAGACCTTGAAAATGGTGAAAAAAGAAAGAGGTTCCACTTTTGTAGAGTTCTAAGATGTGAGAAAGTGGTGTCTACAGAAAAAGAAGGCATTTTTCTGACTTGAAGAAAAATTATAGATACTGTCAAATACTCGGTCTTTTTTTTCATGTTGAGTAAAGCACTCTTGCTGTGGCTCTTTTTATTGCTAATTTAAAATTTAAGTTTGGGAAAGCAATTTAAGATAACTTAAGTTCGGAATAGTTTGGGTGCTTGGCTTACGTGACCAGTTTGAGCATTATTTCCATCATGCAGAATATAAAAGGAAAATACACATAATCTGTAGGYTGTTCTCCTTCTAGAATCCATTTGCAGAAACCCATAGGCTACGATTGCCACCTCTCTTACGTTTTATTCTGCCTTCAGCTTTCTCTGACATTCACGTACTCTTTTTTCGTCTTGTGGTAAACATTTTTTAATCATAATACTTAATTTTATTAGTTCTAAAAACCTCTGACCAACTCTTACATAGGTAATTAAAACTATGTCTAACATGCCGCATGTATAAATATAATCCCATTAATATCTTCAGTGCACTGAAAATTAAGTAGCTCATATAAAGATGGATTGAGGGCAAGAGTAATTTTCTTTAGAGCTGAATAAAATTTTTAGATAAGTATGTTCCATCTATTAAATTTACCCATGATTATTCTCTGGTGCTATAGGCGATTAACACAGCAGACTGCAGTCATTCTGTTCAACCTCTTAGCCTCCCAAACAGGGTGACCACATGCAAAAAGCTTACGCACGGCACTTCAGAATTGCTTGGGAGAATGCAAGCAGTCTGGATCAAACCCACGGCCAACAATATTCTAGCAGTTTAGAGGTATAAAAAATGAAGTTTCAGTGCTCAGGAATGGTACTATTTAATTTACAGGCTATTATAAATAGCATCACAGTTTGTTCACCATGGAAAAGATCATCAAGGGTCTGAATCTAGATTGAATTGATAGAAAGATTTCAGTCAATACAAATAYAAGTGAGTTTTCAAAGAAAAGACATTTTAATTTGAAACATTTGAATTAAAAAAATTAAAAGCATATAACCTTTAAAGTATTTTAGCAGTACTTTAAATCTTGAAAACGAAACAAATGTATCTTCAGGATGGCCATGTCTTTTCTTATTTTGTAAGGCAAACCTAACTTTTTCTCTTCATGACTCTATTTACAGAGCAATTGATTAGATTTAGAGATTTTCTAGTTTTAGATGAGAAAATAAAACATTTTGTCATGTCTATGACCTTGTAAGTATGGACAAACTCTATCTTTATGGAATATTTCCTTAAACTTTATGGCTTATATGAGTTATAAGGTTCTCCAGAATTCTATAAAGTAGATCAAAAATTTCAWTTATATTACAATATTTAATAGCACTTTACCAAATTATTTCCCCCAAAGGGAGGTACTAGCTAATACGATTTTTTCACTCTCCTCTCCTTACTTTAATATGTAGATAAATTTCAGTTTCTGATTCCATACTCAGAAGAAAATTACATAATGGAAACCAAACTAAACAAACTCATTTTTAAAGAGGCTTTAACAAATTCCCTTGTATGCAAATGATGAAAGCCTAATGTCTGAAATTTTCTCCATTTAAGCCACAAGTCAGCAGACTGCAGTGTTATGTTGGGAAGAACAAATGTAAGTAAGTAGGAAGTTTTTCTGCAGAAAGATCAGCGATTCTGCCTTGACTTTTCAGTGAGGAATAGAGTACTGGTAAATGACCAAAACAGTGAAGATATATCTCACGGTGTGTGTCTAGGACTATCGTTCTGAATGGCTTTGCTTCAGTTCTTCCATCTCATATTAAGAATGAATTACACAGGGGAGTGTGTGCAAGTAAGCAGATCCATCAGCCTGCCTCACACTTTCCCTGTCAAAGAAAGAGCTGTACAGAATTCACTTGATTCATGCTCCTTCTTTCACCTTCCTACACCTCTCTCAAATGTACAGAAGCTGGGTGAAATCCTATGTCTTATAAAATTTAAACTATAATTTACAAAAACTTCAAAATTGAATTAAATGTTTTACCACTACGTAACTGTATGTTTATATTTTTCAGAAGAATTGCAGGTGGTGGGGGGAATGATCAAAAGCTAATCTAAGCTAAATCTAATTTATCTAATGAAAACATGGGATGATCCTATATATTCATTCATACATAAATCTTATCTAGAGTAAATTACCTGGCACTGGACTGACTTGGCACTGCCTGTGCGTGTGGCAACTGGTTTAAAGTGTTCTCTGAAAGTATTAGAAACATCATATCGAGTTCCCTGTTATCTTTCACTGACTTTTATATTAACTGATGTAGCACACATGTAAAGGGTTTTCTTCTCATCACTAGRTCTGCAAACTTATTTCTGTACTGGCAGTAGAAACTTTTTTTAGGATCTAAAACACGGTACCAAATGCGATGGTTAAGTATGATTCAGATGCTCAGTTCTATTTATAGAACTCGTCCTGACTGAGACCTTGGGGYGGAAAATTCAACCACGTCGAAATCCGCTAGTATTAATCTTAAAAATGCCCAGCATTACAWTGCCTTAATCTTTTTTGTTTGGTCCTTGTTGCCTGGCTGTTTCAGTTCTCTTACAAAATTACTCTGAAACGCCTTCAAGATTTTGGGTCTCAAATATTGTAGTAATGGGAGCTACGTAGGTACTTGCAATAAATGTTTCATTTTTCCATGAGCATGTTGCCATTGGAATAAAGAACAGCAAAAACTTAAATTCAACTTTGAATTAAATTTTACTGTGTAACATAAGACTACTTTTACATACACAATTCCAGATGATAAAGTAACATAAAGAACTATAYACCATGACACACTGTGATTACCGAAGCAGGCTTTAATATACTTGTTGCTAATAGCTCACAGATTTGTCATGTCACCTGGTCCAGCTAAGTTTCCTTGATTAATGTCTACAGAAGCACAGCTTTCCTTCAGTCTTTGTCTTCGTAGTGAAATAGGTACTTTCATTCTTGCTATTCCTGTAAATGTGGAAGCCAGTGCCCTTTTCCAAAATGCCATATGCATCAGCGACCTGTATCTTAACTGAAAGTTACTTTTACTGTCTGAATAAATGAAAGCAGAATCTGCAGAGAATGTTATTTCAGATGATTACTTCAGAAGCTGTGTATGACAAACAAAATGAGACATAAAACAAAAAAAAATGCAGTAAGATACATATAGATATAAAGAATGTGCCCATGCATACATAAGGAGGAACAATATTCTAGAAAGTAGTTACTCTGAAAGGATTTTGATCATGACAAGCAATCTAAAGAGAACATCACTTTTTCTGCTGGTGGAAGCTGATGTTACATACAACTAATGAATAGTAATAGAGAAGTAATTTTACTTCTACATGTGTGGAAACTGTTAGTGRATACTTTACACATTCTCACGTGTATGAAGGTTGCTTTTTTTWAAAAAAGAAAAGTTGCTCTGAGAACATATCACGGAAATTATTGCAAGTACTGCAGCTAGCCATATCAAACTATTCTGTCTAAAGCAGTCGGACAGTTTTGCTTGCTTTCTTCTAGGGCAGATTATTTTGAGCTTTATAAGTATTCTAAGATAAGACTTTTCGTAACAAGGTGACAGTTTGATTACAAGTAATAGTTTGTATTATTGTATTAGTTTTTATTTATTTATTTTGATTTTTTTTTGGAATGCTTGTAAGCTCAGGCAACTTGTAAGTCCAGTAGCTTATAAAAAAGATAGTAAAAAGGATGAGAAGCTTTGCTTTTATGAACTTAATAAATGGATCCACAAAAAAAAAAGGTGTGTAGATGAGTAATGGTGGAAAACAGATATTTTCATTCTATTTTTAATGCATTTAAGAATATATAAACACCTTAATGAGGTCCTCACTGTATAATATGCATGYACATTACACACCTATCATTCCATATTCTCACATAGGATATCAGTTTTTGTAATATTTTTGTTAATGACAATGATCGRTTCGTGCCGCAGACTAGAGGCCAACAAGTGCACATTTTTAAAAAGAAAATATTTTAATGTTAGCTAGAGGAATATAAAAAAAATCCTATCTAATTAACTTTTTTGTAGCCCTGTAGATTGAAAAATAATTCCAAAATCTGTTTAAAAAAAGAATTCCATGCTTCAGACGGATCCTATATAGCATGTGAAATATTTGTGTTTCTAATAGAAATTCTGAGAGACTATAAAGTACAATGGACCTGCTGGGCAATGTTSTAATATAACTAACGTAAAAATGCTGACTTTCCTGATGTCATCAAAAATTCATTTCATATTCGCTGATATTTAGAGCGCATACACAAAGCAATTGATTTATTTTGGGCTTCTAAACAATTTTAAATAAAACTAGTGTAAATTGATTATTTATTGGTTTCCTGACAAATTTATTTAAATTCAGTTTATTGAGCCAAAATCTTGAAAATGAACAAATATTTCAAGGTAAAATTAAAATAAATATTTACCTCGCTAGAAGTGTTAAGGCATCTTAAAACTGTAATCCTAAAAGAATAAATGATAATGTTTACTTTACTTTTCTTTTGTTGTTTCAAATGCATTTAGCTTACTWTAAAATATCTGAATTTAAAAAATCTTACCTGGTGTTTCTTCAAGTGTTAACTTTTGTTTTTCAGAATATCTGATGATTCTCTCTACTGCATAACTATAAATTGTTTCTTCTAAAAAGTATCTCAATATAATGCATAATGGAAAAAAGGGAAAAAAGATATCTACTACTTGACAGAAATAAGTACCGTATATATGATTTTACGTAATAGATTTTACAAATTCTGCATTACCACAGGCAGCTTTACAATGGAAATCTTAATCTATTTTTGCTGACCTTTTAGAAAAGAAATTTAAGAGTGTTTCAAATTTCTTGGACTAAAGAGCTTCAGCAGTTCTTGCTCTTCCATAATGACAGCACGTGAAAGAAGCAAAATTCTCTTGGTGTCTCCTCCATTTGCAGAAGCTGTAGATGTTTCAGGTTAATTTGACCTTGATCCYGTTCTCATCCTAATCCAAGGAGAGTCTTATATTTATTTTTAATGCAGAGGAAGCAATTCTTTCTCTCTGAGGCACTCTAAACTCACTAGGACAACACGCATCTTTTTTTTTGTCCATACAGTCAGAACATTTTGCACAATTGCCCTGTATCTTCTGGACATCCTGAACATCGTCAAACACTGCCTAAATGCAAAAAGCAAATCTGTAGAATATTATGGATGCAACATCCTAGAGAGAAAATAGACTAGACTTTAACCTATTCCCCATATAGAGACTTATATTCATCAGATTACAGTTACTGCATTTTTGAACCTGTTTGAATTCAGGCCAATTCAGACACAAAATCAAAATATTTTTAAATTTTCTGAGAAATTTTGACCTGAATCTTCGKCAGCCCCAAAAAGCCCCAAGTGTTTTGGTAGTTGGGTTTATTGGGTAATCAAAGCTTTCATAATTTCCTAGGTGCTAAGGASTTAGGAATCTGAACATACTGCTTGTTTTGCATAAGGAAACTATATTTGGCAAGTTTGAACCTGAGAGCCTAGAATTATGGCATTCCAGTAATACTTGTAAAGCTCTTTAAAGTTTTCAAATTACTGTAGACACACTCATCAATCAGCAGAGATGCATAATTTAGAAAGTAACTGAAAGCATCTTTTAAAAAAAATAAAATAAAAAACATAAATGTTTGAATTTCATAGAAATCTTTTTATAAAAAGCTTTCCAGGCTAGACCAGAAAAAGTTTTATTTTTTGTAACAAGAATGGAAGGTTACAAAGTGTAAAAAGGAGGTACTTTTCAGTGATGTAAATTCTTTTAACTATATTGCCTTCAGAAAAGCTATACTGATGTACACAACAGCTGAAAAATGGCACTGTTTAGCACTGTTTCTATCATTTTTTTCTTCRTCTTACATGACTTCTCATTAACTGTTATTGCCCTGGCTTGACACTTAGTTGTGATAGTATGAAAGCAATACAGGTAACAAATACATTTGTTAAGGATGAGGGGCTCTTCTAATTGGAAAGGTATATTCCAAGTAACAGTGTTTCATTCACAAGAAATTAGGGTTTAATGCCCAACTTGCTCGGCCAGGCAAATAAAGACAAAGATTAAAAAAAAAAAAAAAATCTAAACACTGCCAAAACATAGGYTTCACAAAGGATTTGGTTCAATTCAGCTAAAGTCCATCACGGTCTGTTTTTAATTTCAAGAAAAACACTATCATCCTTTAATATATCAGATGTAATTTGCTGCAATTCTCTCAAATGCATAAGGATTGCTACRCTATAAAATGTACTGGTTTGCCATGAGGCATGGGCTTTTTTGGTCTATATCTCATTTACAGTATTCTTAAAATCAGCTGTTACAGTTACAATCAAATGGAATAGGTCAAATGGACGAACTGAATAAACAGGTCTTTGTTTTGGACAATTACTTCTTAGCTTTAACTATTATATTAAATATATTTATTAATTATTAACTGAATTATAACTAAGACCTCTAACTATCCAACAGTGCAGATCAAAAATCCMGTTGCTGGAGCTACAGGATCATCTTGAGACTGAAAATTAGTACTGAGGCCAGAAGTTTAAGTGGCTGCATTTATTTATGCGTGTATGTGAAGAGAGGAGAGAGACAGTAGTAAGAAGCAGCAAGTGAGGAAAACAGGAAAAAAATGTTAGCCTGGGAAGAACTCAGGGAGTATAAACTATAATTTTATGATCAAAAGCAGTTAGCAGCAATACCAGCTTAAAACCTTAAATTTTCTTTCTTGTCACTTTTTCTTCTTATTTCCCCACCGTTTTGTCCMTATAGTTACAGTGATGGAGGAGAGTGTTTAAATCAGTTGATCTTTGCACTGCCTGTTGCAGTATGGAAGATATCTGTGCTGCTAGATTTGATGACACAGCCTCTTAACTTTCCACCTGTATGGAATCGTCCAGTACTTTTAGCTTTTAAATAGCCTTGTTTGTGAAAAAAAATAGCTTATTGATGGTTTARCTATGTATTTTAAAACTTTAGTTTTAAGGTTCTTTTACAGTTTACTATCTTAATCAGAAATAAATCATTCTAATTAAAATATCAAATTACTTAAATTAAATTAAAAAATCTTTAATCCAAAAGCTAATACATTAAGAATTCAGGATATTTTAATCACTTTTTTATTTTAGGAAAGGAAGCAATGAAAAAATGAGCTACAGCAGATGAATACAAATATTGAAGAGTATTTCTTTTGGTAACTAACTAAKTTTTCCTAAAAAAAGAAGAAAACASAAGACTTAAATCTCCACTCATAAGTACCTGATCTGTAGATCAAGATGCATTATCAGCTGATAAGTTTGCATTTTAAAATGCAAGGACTTGTTTGCAGGTRTCTGTCCTAAATCTTCACCAGCTCATTAGTGAAAATAAGAATTGGAAAAAAATTGCCAAATTAATAGAACGTGAGCATCCAGTGGATTCTAGGAATAAAGGACAAATAACTGCATTTAACCTATGCTGCTGATCAAGGTGAATGAATAGGCAAGAACTGGTTTTGTGCCAGATGTATAAAGATCTACAAAGATCGAGTAACCTCTGTGTCAGGAAAACCTTTCTGTTCAAGTTGCGAAACACGGCAGTACCAGCTGACGTTCATTTTTACAGCAGAGTTGTTTATCAGTATTCTGCAGTTTTGATGCCTAGTACGATCCCTGGTTTCGCTCGCTGAGCCCCTTTGGAAGGAAACCTGTGGTGGCGACGGAACGGACCTTGGCTCATCAGCAGAGAGYGCCGGCTGCAGCCGCGGAAACCAGCTCTCCGTGGATTGCAGGATTCAAAATTGATTGCTTGTGTTACAATTTATCCCAACGTTAATGGGAAAAAAGCCTTTTAGAGTAGACTGAAGGGATATTTTTCCCCWTAAATCCAGACTTGGAATTTATCAAAGAATTGATTTTTTTTTTCCACAAAGAAACAATTTTCCTCTAGGCCCAATGCTTCATTCAAGTACACCATTGAGGACTTTTTTTTCCCCCAAATGAGCTACAGTCTTAAAGACTGTAACATAACTTCCTTTCGGAGCTGAATGGTAATATATGGTGTGATGACTGGAGAAGCGCAGGAGCATGGAGGAAGAAAGAGGAAGCGGTAAGCGTTCTCCTGAGTTAACCTCAACCACAACAAGGTAGAGCCCCACAATGGCCAACAGCAGTGGTGTCAGGGCACCCCAGGGGCTTTCAGCATAAATGAGAAGAACAGGAGGACAAGAGGAAACAATGCTTAATCCCTAATAGTCTCCTTTCTCCAGTTCCATGTCTGTTTGGTGCCTTTGGTGGCACACTATCCGAGCCTTTCAGGACACGGCCACAGCCACCTTTTCTCCATGCAGCTTGCAGAGCATCAGGAGGTGCTGCCAGCCCCCGGGAGGTTTGGGAGATAGCAGCAGGGAGTTCCCCGCCTGGGTCCCTCCGGATATTCACAAAACCTGCCAGGACTCCAGGTTGGCCACAGGRGCCTCTGCTCTTTGGGCCACTTGCCATTTTGGTTTTTGGCAAGCATCGACAACCAAAAGCAAATGCTCTGCAAGTGTAATGCCTTGGACCAGCCCTGTTTCATCTTGGCTTTGGTGACTTGATGCTTTCTTCACCTCGAGGTCGGAGTTCAGACTTGGGGTGCAACCCTCCAAGGGTTTCAATGCTGCTCGAGCCCCTGCACCCCAGCTGCATCTGAGGAGCTGCACGGTTTCCACGGTGTTTTGGGGTCTTCTCCCCATGAATGTTGTGACTGCCCCAAGTAAGAAGTCCACATCCATGTCTGTCCRCCAGCACCTGTACGGGTGCTGCTGGCAGGGACAACGAGAGGGGACGGGGGCTCCTCTCCCACCCGCTCCTCTGCGCTGGGTGTCGCGGAGGTGCTCCTGGTGCCCCACGAGGAACGGTGTTGGGCAACCTCGGGGACGTYAAGCGGGGCAAGCTGGCAGGGCTGAGGGGGCCCTGGGGCCCCTGGGTGAGGGTGGGTGCCTCGAGGCAGGGGCAAGCCCATTGCTCGGCACTGCGGCAGCGCAGCTGGCAGGAGATAGGTCTCGTTTCATGGTCTTTTGTAAAGTATACATGCATTTTCATGGTCTACACTTGGGAATTTTCACTTGCCCGTGTCCTGCAACTCAGGTCAATAAGCTCGCACTGCACTCTGAATTTTTCCTTTGCGTCAGTTTTGATGGTTATCTTTTTCTTTTTTCCTGTTGCATTTTGGTGTGCCCTTATGTATAGATCTAAGTCATTTTTTAGGGTTCATTGTGACCTTTTTGTACACACCGTTTTCTTTGTGGAGTACCGCTGCGGGAGTTTCCATACAGAAGTTTTTTTAGTTGGTGAGTTGTTCAGTTTCAAGAGGAGAGATTTAGTTTCTCTCTCTCTCTCTCTTTCCCTCTCTCTCTCTCTTGCTCTTTTTTTAAGGGGACAGATAGGTCGTATGATACTATGACACTAGTTTCATGTGGAAGGGGGAAAATCAGTGTGCTGTAAGAGACTCTCAGGTGCAGCAAAGAAGGCCAAGCTGATATTTCATGTGTGGTCCAAGGGATGGTACGGAAAATTAATTTGGGGTGGGTTTTTGAAAGCAACCCAGAAATTCATGACTTTGCTTACTAATGCTACTTCAGCCTTTTATCTTTTGCCTGAGTTGAACACAGCTCGAGGGGGTCCCTAGAAGCTCAAACCACAACAAAGTCAGGGGAAGATGTCATGATTGTTTAGAGAAGTTTGATCTTGAGCTGTAACATCTGCTAAACAGATGCTAAACAGAGCATTAAACAGAGAAATCACCTCTGCCCAGAGAACACTGGGTGTCCTGTTTGGGAGTGGTGGAGTACACGGTTTGGATGGGAGAAGAGGATAAGGCCAGAAGAATCACAAGGGTTGTGCAGTGATTGCGAGAGGTGGACATGCACTGGAAAAATTCAAGTTATTTTTATTATAAAATGGAGCCACATCTTCAGAGTCAGCTCTGCCTAATTGTCCGTGCTGCTTTTATGCAATGGGCTGATCTGGAGCCGGTTCACTGTATGAGAATTAACGCACCTCACGCTTCAAGATGCGAAATTGCACGTGAACCAATTAAAAAAATCACACAAATGCTTTGCAGAACTTGGGAAATGTTTTATCAGTTGTTTTCTTTTATACTTAGTGGTAGATAAATCCAGAAGCCTGTCATCATAAAACTTGTAACAGCAGAACAGTAGAATAGTATATTATTTCTCGCCTTTCAAAGCTGAGGGACTATGCAGCAATACACATGTTTCTTGAGGCTTAAAGTGTTGATCTGGAATATGTAGCTGTAAAAATGCTGGAGGACATAGGAGGTTTTAGGAAGCTAATAGTCTATTGAATTGGTAGTTTAGTTACAGGGGGAAAAAAACAGCGCATAACAAGCAGAATACTGCTAAGCTGTTTAGGCAATATATGTGTAAATTCATGAGCAAGTGGTAATTACTTGAAAAGATTAGTTACACTGGAACCCACAGCGAGTGAGAGACTGGCGGGATGAGAGTGTCAGCCCACATGGGCCACGGGCGGGTTGTTTGTCTGTCTGTTCAGTCAAGGCGTCTCGGGTTCCCTAGGATTAATCTATCTGCGCTGATGGGTGGGGGGGGGCGTCCTTTTTTTATTTTATTTTATTTTTCAGCAAGTGCTTGTTAGTGCTGTCAAAAGACACCTAAAAGGGGCATATGTTTTTTGAGAACTTGGAGGGAGAGGAGGTTACCATTCTCTCTGTAAGAGTAATGACTGTAGCTGTATATTTACTGCAGCTCTCGCTAAAGCGTTGAGTGCCTCCAGCAAAGACAAAAGCCCATTCTACCACCCACAGAATTTATTAACAAACTTCTCTTTAGTGTCTGTGGGATTACGGGACAAGGCTTGGAGGAATTAGCAGTATTATAAAGAAGCATATTGCTCAACGTGGGAAGARCAGAGGGATCTTTGCTCACCATGCTCTGCTTTAAATGAAATGTCTTTTTTCTGTCTTTCCTTGTGCAAGCACATGTTATTTTTCCTGAGTGGAAGGAAACCTGTCTGATCTGTTGGATTCACATTAGTGTTGTGCCGATTTTTATTCTATTATATATATATATATATATATATCTGCTGATGCTCTGTGAAACTCAGTATCTTTCATTTTAATCTGAGGAAGTGGCTAAACATTAATGTGAGATTCCTGTTTTCTGCACAAGTGCAGCTCCAGAACACCTGCTTCTGAAAGGCCAGTGTTAGTAACAAGTTCAAGTTCATCAGAAAATGAAAGGTTTAAAGAACTTCTAGAGTTCTCCAATACCTAATTATTTCAAGTTATGTCTCTCTCATAGGCAGATACTAGAAGTTAAAGTTAATTAGCATCTATTTTGGCAATCTGCTTCACTTAATTATTTTGTTACATCCTGTTACGGCAGAGTATCTAAACAATAATAACGATAAAGACTTGTAAAAGTGCTAGCTTGGCTGAGGCACTGCATCATGAATGGCTGTTCTTGTGCCCTTGCTGCAGGTATGTTTTATGTATTGACCTGAACAGACCGTTTCTAGCGATGCAGCCAGACACCTAGTTGCTATGGGAAAAAGGGAGTTTAAATACCAGCGGGACATATGACGAGCTGTCTTTCTTCACTGATTCCCTTTGAAGAAACAAAAATGGACCCATTGAGGTGAGTTAAAATCCCTAAAATTAAACTGGAGAGAGAGAGAGATGCTGTTTTTAATGTTATAATACTTTTTAGTGTTTCAGGTGATCTTTTAGGCTAAGATTTTCTCAGCATTTTTGCACCGTAACTGTCATAACCACTCAAGAGTGTGACTTTTTAGAGAAAATGAAGAGAGCATACATGGTATACTATATGTATACAGTTTGGGGGGCAGTCAATGTGGCTAATAGAAATGGATAACCAATGTAAATCAAAGTATGATTTTTGGTTTTATGATATAGTCTGAAATCCTTCTTTCGGGCATGGCTTTTCCATGAGGRTTCAAAACAGTTAATGTACCAGCTAACCTTAGGAAAAAAGTATTTGTTTTTCTTTCATCCATAAGCAGCCCACAGAAAATGGTACTGAGCAGTCATTAGTGAACTTCACATGCGGATAAGTTTGGTAGTAAAAAAAGAAAATAAGATAATTATGATTCTTTTCTATTTTCTTCTGGGTCATACTGTTCAGGCTGTGTTGGGCTGGGCTCCTGATTTTGCTTCTTACTGCTGTAAGTCAAAACCCTTGACACTTTGGATATGCATTCATAACATCAGAGAAGCACATCATGTACCTGAAGTCTCCTCAGGCATGCTGTTTCTATCCTAAATCTCTTCTTGGGGCAGGCAGTTCACTCGGGTAGCAGTTATAGATGCTCACTGTCACTGACACATATCTATTTAGACTAAAAAGACTGCAAGTTTTCTTTTCAAGAAGTCTGGTCAGTTGTACATCCTACCTGGCTGGATAAGTGTTATCAGTCTTTAACTTTCAAAGATTCACTGTTGATAGCAATGTGTCTTTATTTGACTGTTTTTGTTTTCCAGTTAGAAATGTGGGATTTGTGATTGAAAAGATGTCTTGATTATGTATGTGAGAATTTTATCAGGCTCTTAACATCCAAGTTAGTGATGAATCTGCTCCTTGCTGATCCCCAAACAGAATAAACTGAAGCATTGCTAGGCAGCGTTGCCTCCACATCTGAGTTTACGTGCAAGATTTGGGGCAGAATGACAAATAATGTTAAGATAAAGCTGTATGGTAGGTTTGTAATAACAGCAGGAAGGAAGTGATAACCTCTGCAGTCACCATATTATAGACCTTCAGAGATGAGAATCCTGCACATTTAGGGGATGGTGAAACACAAGGCTCTAAAGCAGAGCATGCATGGTAAGGAAAAGGTAGCTCACCATTGCATTCATCTGCCTTTACAAGCTGACATATTACTGGGTTCTGTGTTCAAGAAGTTGTAACATAGCTTTTGTGTTCAAAGATCCTCAGGGAAGAAAAGATCTGTCAGAAAAGAAGTGGTCTCACGAACGGCCACTCCCATGGCTCAGTGCAGAGGCGGGTATAACTTGAGCAAAGTTTACAGGAGCACTCAAAGCTGCCGATAGTGAAGGCAGAAAGATGCGAAAGTTGAAATGACAGCTCCGGATGCAAAGCTTGTTCCGTCCTGCGTTAGCGCCCTTCCGTTAGCTTTGCCAGGTCTGTCTTGTTGGTCTGTTTGGAGCAAAGGGTTCACTCACCCAGGGGAAGGCTCACACAGGTTTCTGCTTGCTGGCAGCACTGGTGAGACTTCTGTTGTTATTTCTGAAATGATTGAACAAACAATAACCTGGCCAGCTCTTTCTGTGCAGAAACGAATACACATGTTCATCAAAGGTGAAAGGAGAACCCAAGTTAAACTCAAAATTTCTCCGTTATATTGTGAAACTTCACAAGAGCAAAGAAGAAAGGCAGTATCCCTGGAGAGCGGTTCTTCAAGTCTAAAAGCAATGCACTTATGAGGTAAACATTATTCAAGAAAGCTTTTCTCATACTATTAGAAATGTCTTTAAATATAAAGTGATCCAAACACTTTTCTTATTCAGAAATGGAATATTTTCTTCCATAGACTTTTATCAATGAAAGTTTGTGTCCTTTCTGCTCCCTAAAGCTTCTGATATTCCCCACCAACGCAACACCTAGCAGCTGAAAAGACTTCTCTTASAATATTTTCCATTAACTAGCCTGGGGCTGTTCTTTTCTTCTGTATTTCAAAAATACTCCTTTCAGTGCTCGTTCTGCCCCATGGCATCCTCTCTTTTTGAATCTGTCCCTCAACAGCACAAATTCATTTTTCCCTTTCTTCACATTTGGATCCCTTTCTCCCCTGGGCATCTACTGTAACATATTTTCCTTGTCTTCTATTAATAAAACACATCAGGAAAACCTCTGGATACTTTTAGAAAACAATGTTAATTTACAAGCTTGAATGGAAAAAACTTAAGTTCCTCCTGAGAAAATAATCTTCATTATGTCAAATGTTTTGACAGTGGATTGTGTGGCAACCTTGCTCTACTCTAACAATTACATTCTGTAAAGCCTCAGTGACTAAAACCTGATTCCTCCTAATTTTGTTTTGGGACTGCCACACATCTCCTGTTCAGTCTTTGCAAAGAAGCCATTGAAAGCCTACATAAATATCCTTGCAAGTGGAAGGAGAACATGCTTGTAAATTTCCTTTGGGTCAAAGAGATTAATTTGTTCTATTAATTAGCATTCAGGCCACTGAGATTTAAATATAACTTGTAGAATGCTAAGCAAAATAGTCTGCTAGGATCTAATATCTACTTTGTTCTACTTGATTAAACACAACACAAGTGCCACTGGACCTCTTGGAACTACATAATATACTTTTATACCCAGATGTCCCAGTTTCTCCTTCATTTGCATTTACTCAGACTTTTAAAATACAGTACTTGCTATCAAATCTCTCATGCAGAGAGAAAGTCTGAAAGAAATTAGTTCTGTTAAACCCAGTGCTTTTTTTTCCTTCTTCTTCTCCTTCTTCCTTTTTCCATTCCCCTCTCTCCTTTTCCTTTATAGCCTAAACCTCAAATTCAGGGAGAAATGATAAGCTGCAGTAAGATTTAAAATACGTCAGAATCTAAGGGTCAGATTTTTGTCATGCTCATTTATGCCAAGAGGCAGCTTAACTATATAAAAGGGGACTTTACAGGTAATAAGATATTGCTGAGAGCAAGTACAGTATAGTCTGGTTCTTAAAATATAGTTCTAAAGTAGTTACTTTGAAAAAGCATACTCAACAGACATTGAACAGTGCTAGCGTGGGTTTTTTGGTTCTTGTTTTGTTTTTAGGGGAATAGAACAGTAGTTGGAGACCTTTTTAAAGAAGATTGTGAAGGAAGATGAATCAGATATTTGAACTGAAACATCTGATTAATATCAAACTGATATAATATCTTAAAGAGAAACGTTGGAATCAACGCAATAACCAAGCAACCTTATTACCATTATCAAGCTTCTCTTCAAAGATCTAAAGCTGTAGACATAGCAAAAAACATTCATGAATATTTATCAGGACCATAAGCCTTTATATAATTAGCACCTGTGAAATGAATATTAATGGTATATGAAAAGTAACTGTGGCAAGTCCCCACCAACCGTGCTGCTAATAGGCAAGATGCAAAAGGTGGCATCACTTTGTCAAATTACAAATAAAAATAAGCAGTATAATAAATGCAATGTTCTCAGTCACTAGAAAAGTGCTCCTATGTGTTCAAAAGGTGTCATCGGCTACAGAGTTAGCATATGTGTATGAGAAACACTCAAGAGAAAAGGCTGAATTACTTCATTCACAGGAGAAAAGCCAATAAGTACCTAGATATGAAATAGCATTATTATTAAACATATGCATATGAAACCTGTCAGAAACATTCAGGGGAAAAAAAGAACACTATAAAAATGCAATGTATGCTCCAAATTAAGYAGCACATTTTTTGAAACCTTTTAGGAAAGAATTTTTGTTCCAAAAATGAGCTAATATTTTTTGGAGCCCTGATAAGCTCTGAAAGTAGAATTTAAAATAAGCAACATGAATTCCAGACTTCTTATTTATAAACTTTCAGCTAAAAAATTTGTATTTCTTTGAGAAAGGCAAGTTGTTTTCTCTCCACAATCAAAGGGAGAAACTGAATTGCAAATAAATTACCAGTTCCTAYCAGAACTGATTGATGCTGGAACTGAGAACACCCAAGTAGTCCATTCGACCACATTAACCTCAGAAAAATGCACATCCCACAGTACCAAGCTCTTTTCCTTGACCATATTATGGGCATTTTCTACTACTTAAAATGTAACATTGATGGACCATTTTTCTCATTGTTAAACAATAAATACAATGTTTGTAAACAATACATTTGTTGTTTCAAGCAATTCAAAAAACCAAATATGTATTTTGTGAATAGGGAAGGCCTTATGCAAAGCTTAATCTATGCACAAATTTAAAGGAGGCCTGGGGCACTCATTAATTCTGCAGAAAGTGCTGTAAGTTTTATGAAGGGGAAAGTTTTATTACGGAGAGAATGATCCCTACAGAAACTGGAAGTATTTTCTGAGTTTCCGTACCTTTTCAGGCATAAAAGCCAACTATATTGCTCACCATGGACTGGAAGAGAGCAATAATATGTCCAATTCTCTCAAGTTATTGATTAGAGTAGTCCATGTGTTAAAAAACACAAGGAAACTACTACCATGCTCAGGCCAAGAAAATGACAGAAAAGCAGAATGAGGCAGATGAGAAGTGCACGGGAAGGGAAGATGCTATTGTAGAAGGTCTCATTTTGTTATGTCTGTTCCTATGCTTCCTAATACAAGAAAACCTTTCATTAGTTTCTCTTTATCCCTCTGGAAAAAAAGCAATGTTTCACCTTAGGATTCCCTGTCTTTCATTAACACATGATACAGTCAATCACTAGTATTCTTTGCATATTTTTTAGGTACTTGCACCTTCTACTTGTAAGATCAGCTAAATCCTTTTTGTGCTCATGTTTCCAGCTATTCTACCTACATAGCAGAAATCTCTGCCCTACTTTATTCAGACTCCTAAATCCAGCATCATCCCTTTTTAATAGCTTGTGCATGGATTCCTGGGAACACACAAAATAGGCCAGTGATATAAGGTGAGCCCCTGGGTGAGTTACTGAAATAACAGTTTATAAAGGACTGCAGTTGTGAGAATATTCCTCCTGATGATAAGGACTGGGATATTACAAAATATGTGTATATATTTAGGGAGGCTTCTACAATTATAAAAATGTCTTGTATTTAAAAAGTGAAAAAAAGATTGTGTACTTCTAAACTTGAAGGATATAGGAGCTTACAGGATTAAGATTGTATTTGTACATTTTCCTGATCATATACACCACTCTGTTACACARAAAGCATCTTCATGAATTTTTGTAATTAGAAATATATTTCTAATGTTTGATTTGCTATACACATTCCACAGTTTTGAAAAAATGTAACTGTTACAATCACAGAAGTTGGTTAAATATTTTTCAAATAAATATTAAATAAATATTTTTAAATGATCAAATAAAACTGAAAGGCTAGCACCTCATCTACTGAAAATTGAGCTCTTCAATATGATCACTACTAAGTAATCTAGGTTTCCCATGTCTTAGATCATCCAACAAATTTCCCTTATTTAATTTAGAAATCATTCATGTCAAAGTCTGAGTAGGAAGTAATTTAGAGAAAATAGTAGTGAATGCATTACTTGGTTCAGTTTTAAATCTTAAGAGAAAATGTCCTTGGAGGTGTATGCGAAAAGGCTTAACCTTAATATTTTACTAGTTTCTAGAGTTGAAAGATAATTTGGGCAAGTCTCAGATGCTAAAAATAGGTATGGCTCTACAATGTTCAGCTAGTCATTTCACACTGGTGACGATGTGGGAGAATAGTATGTTGCMTTCCATATATCAATGCTTACAACATCATTTACGTGATCATATGTGAAAATTGCATTACGTTTACCAAAGTATATTTTTTTGTTTTGGAGAGCCCCAAAGCATGGACACAACTGTTAGATGCAAGCTCTTCTTTCAACAAGTGCAAGAAAGTAAGTGGCCTTAAAAAATATTCCTATTTTTTTTCCAATTGTATAAATTTTGTGAATTTTCATTCTGCAATAGCAGCTCTATTAGTCTACTAATCTTTTCATTTTGCTTGGTAAAGCTAGCAGAAAAACAGGAAAACATTGTTCATTGATGTATTACTATAGTGGCTGCAGTGACAGCTTTAGTCATACACTACTGCAAGAGTCATTAGCCAAATGGAAATCCGAGGCCAGCTAACATTGTGGATGTTCAATGAGATAGCGCAGTTATTTGAAAAGCAGTGYGTATTTCATCACAAAAGTGTCAAATTCTTTCCCAAGATAACTCATTTTCAATCAAAACTCAGTTATCTGTATTTGCAAAATACTAGGAGGTTTTAGAAATTAAAATACTGCTACCCAAGTCTTCCCATTGCTTCTCAGTATTGAAACAAATACTTGGTGCTACGTTCTTTCACTCCAGATCACTACACCTGTATGAACACTATGACTACAAATCGATGTTGCTTGGACACTGCTAGGTCTCAATTCCACATTATTTTATTGGTTTTACAGATGTGCTAGAAAATCAGACTGTTAATCTTTGCAGCCTGCTGTAATGCCCACTGAAATAATTTGGAAAGAGTGTTATTCATTTAATGAGTTTTTTTTTTAATTTGATTTAATATTGTTGCTCCGTATGTTAGTAAAGACTTTTACCAGAGCCTAAGCTTTAACAGAAATGTATCTAAAAAGCCACTGAACATATTATAATGCAGAGAAGCCACATGAGGCTAAAACCTACTTGAAACAGGCTCCCAACATGCTATGCTGATACAGCCAACTTATGGTAGCTCTTCTGAGTGGTAAGGATACTAAATTAATTGTGCTATTCTATTTTCTAAGTATTTGGAAAAATCTTTTTACCCCAAACACCCCTTCAGGTCCAACTTCCTCTGCAAAAGTGGCTGTTTAAGTATCATAGCTTTTAATGCCAAATCTCACTTCCTTTCCTTCAATCATTTCTGTATAGACCCATTGAGTTTTAGACACAAAAGTAAAATAGAAAACATTTCTGATTGTCATTCACCTTTCAGTTTTGATTATTGCCACCCAGTTTCTCCTCTTTCTTATCTATTTTTTAAAATTCTAACAATTTCTTTATCACAATTAGTGTGCATGCTTCGCCTTTCTACTCCAGGAAAACACGTACAATTTGATCCTGTCCCATTAAAGCTATCACTAACTTCAACAGCCCGATGCCCAGAACTTGTCCTTTGCATCGAGATTAGTACAAAAACAGTGCTGAGAGAGTCTTCCCTTTTCTTTCCCACCAAATGTAGTGCTTAAAGTAAGAGCATCAATTGATTGTAACCGAGACCAGCAATCCAAGAACACAGATAAAAGCATATTGGTTCAAATTATTCACGCTTTTCTTTGTCCAGTTGTTTGGTGCACCACATTCTTCAACTATATTTCACTAGCTAGATATATACCTTTTTTTACCTGTCAGGAGTATTGTGGGATCACATTGTGATTACGAATTTTGCATAACCCTACTAGAATGACATCTAGCTTATTGAACTCATTTTAGCTGTTCATTAACTCAGATTTTATAATCTATCAAGATTTCTGAGGTAAGAGACTATATGTTAATCCATTATAACACATGGATTGTGCCTAGGAAGATTCTTGTGAATTTTCAATACTGATAAAATATTTCTTCCAAGGTGGCCTGCTGTCTTGCTCAGAAAATCCTAGAAACTTTACTCCAGACATGCTCTCAGGTTTTTCATGTGTTTGCAAGGAGCAGCCTACCATGAGCTTTATAAAATACTATTAATGTTTCTATTAGACCTTTCTTAATAAAATGGATTAAATACAAATACACCAGCCAAAATAAGAAGCTTAGGGCCTTATCCAATGGAAAACATGTTGGTGTAGATTCCCAGGCACGCAGGACCCACTGCCTGTCGGACTTGCTGTTTCGACACTGCTTTTCTCCTTCTTGCTGCCGAGTCGTCCCCCACCTCTGGAGGGGCCACAGCCGCGGGAAGCCCCGAGCCACAGCTGGGGCAACCGGGGGCTCCCACGTCTTATTCCTCCAGCATGGTGCCCGGCACCTGACTGCTACGGCTGCATGTGTGCAGACTGGCCAATGTAGACAGAATCCTGTTTTCTGAGGTTGTTTTCCTTGAACTGGTTTCCACAAGATAAAAAGCTTTCTAAGGTGGGAGTTCCTGTTTTATTACTGTCACCCATTTTCATTACCATCACTTCTGAAAATAATGGAGAGGAATAATTAAAARGATCTCCAGAATGTCTTATTTACTWCTTTTGTGAATACATTTTAATCATTTTATGGGAAAAAGCATTTTTACTGGCTACATTTGCAACACTTAATCAACAGYAATATATGTATGGTAGATTAAAAATGCCTTAATTCAGTGAAACCTACCAATTGTTAATTCACTGGTTTATGCTAACCTGCAACATTAGTAAATATTTTCTTGGTTTTATTAGAATATATATTATTTTAGTGGCACAGCGTCATTGGCGTTAAAATTTTTTGAACTATTTATTGAAAACATGCATTAAAAAAATAATATTGCTGAGCTATTAAAATAAATGTTAGGGTAAAATTTGGCAGGCATTTGCCTTGTCCATTAGTGAATTTCCTTTTAACGTTTCTTATAATTGGCTTGCTTATTTCACTACTTTTAGTAATGGCTAAAATGCTTTTATTTTCCACAACAGAAGAAGAACAGAAGCCAAAACCACCCTCAAAGAAAGGTATGCAGTCCTGCTGATTTCAGAAGTAGCTGCAAAAACGACTTGTCCAGATTTTATGGGGGAAAAGAAATCTATATAGTAAATTAAAGGAAATCCRAAGAATTTTAATGCTGTAGTTTTGCAAATAAATCTAAGATGGATTGATAAGTTGAACAAGATTAAAGGAGAAACCCTGTGACTATCTGGAACGTGTGCTGCTAGAATTCATTATTCCAATGTGCTTGCAATGAAGACAAATAACAGTTTTGCTTCAGAAGCACAGGAGGTTCAGGGTTAGGCACAATGACACATTTGGTATCAAACAAGATTTAGCTTTCAGCAATAATATTTACCCAACTCCATTTAGTTTGTTATTCTAGTTTGAATGCAGTAGTTCGGATGTAGTTGAGTTTTTAGACTGTACTTGGATGTTCTTGAATTTTTTTGATGAGACTAATATATCTCTGCCTGGGAATCTACAGCAAATCTCACAGTGCAAAGGTTTATGAAGGAAAAAAAAAAAAAAACTAGCCAGGAAATTAATCAAAATATGTCAATCCCCAATAGAGRTTTGACCTAAATGAAGAAGTGAAAGTCTGGGTTAGATCAATCAAATTTTGCTCCGCGCTATTGCACGCTGACAGAGGAGYGCGCAGGACGTGCTTCGCGCTGTCTTCGCCTCGCCGGGGTCAGCGAGCCGCTCCGCGCTCCGAACCGCCGCGAGGGCGACGTGAAGGGACGCAGAGAAGTAGCTCTGCGAAAAGGCACAGCATAAACTAGTAACACCTCCCCGGCCGTTAGCACAGGATGAGGATGCTCCCCCAAATCACGCAGCTGGTCTGCTCTCTCACGCTTCTCCGTCTCGCGTTTCGCACTCAGGGCCCCGGGGATTCACTGCAGCGCTGGGAACTGCCGGAGCAGAAAGAAACCACCACCACGCGTGCGTCGCTCCTCCGCCGGCCACCGCCGCTGCGGTGATCACAGGTGGAAATCTCCTGCGGGAGCGTCTCTGACAACCCTGCATATTTAAGGACTTGCTACGTGGAGGACACTATCCTGCGCTGTTCTGGTACTATAAAATTGCTGGGGGGGGGGGAGAGAATATTTCTGCAATAACGACATTGTCAAAACTTGCCAGATCATTGCAAACTTCTTCAAGACAGAGTCCACCCAGTGCTTGAAGTTAGACAATGTTGAGCACAAGAGCCTCGGTTCCCGTTGGGTGCTGAAGACAGTATTCGAAAGAAGAAATACTTTTTGAAAAGTATMAGGGAAAATAAAGGCTTTCGCAGCAACATAGCTCCTTACTGAGAAATTAAATCAAAATACAATTTTGATTAATCAAATCAGGTATTTACGATTAGGTGGGTTTATTTATTTCCTTTTATAAATTGTAACATATTGGTTATATACACGCATAAGTAGTGTGTATGGACAGATAATAATTCTGAGACTATTGGCATGCTACAGAATTAGYAGTGCATGATTTCCTTAGTGCTTAAATAATTTCTAGGTAACCTGGCAATGATAGATTTTGTTCGCAGTAAGGGAAGAAGAGGATGAGCTGGAGTATGTCAACAGCTTTATAAAAGCAGGGAGGTTTTCTATAGCTTTTCCAGTCAATGTAAACTTAAACAGCATGAGGTATGCAAAATGGACTCCTGATAAAACATAAATGCAATCACAATAACAAAGATCAGCAGAACAAAAATGAATATGGTATGTCCCTAAGCCAAAGACTCTCTGGCCTGTGTAAGAGATAGAGTTTTTCCAATAGTACCAGAAAAGTTAGAGGGCAAGGCACATTTGACTACACAGCAAAGAGATGCTCTAGCTGTCAGCTGAGCGGCTTTCCACCTTCTATAAATGTCTTTCATGCACAAAAGGAGTCTGATTTCAGGTGGTACTGACTCTAGCAAAACAAATCACCTACCCAGCTGGAAGGACACCTCACACCCGCAAGAAGATTAATGTCTGTCCTCTCTTACCTAGACAGTTAGTTAAGAAAAAGTGCTGTATAGACTACAAATTGAGAGCCTGATCCTCTAGCAGGCCTTTTGCAGCAGTAAGGCTTATGCTACAAGAGTAATTTTCTGAAACAGTGTGTGCAAATAAGGTTTAATTTTAAACCTTTATGGATACGGCAAGCAAATCTTTATCTCACTGGTAAGACTTGAATAAAAGAAAGAAAAAACTTTTTTAGCCCAGAAAGTTTTTCTATAAAAGTTACTCTGTTGATTAGTAAGAGACATGTCTTTAGAGTTTTAAGTGCCCTTTTTTTTTAAATTCTGCCGTTCATCCTAAGCTTGACCTCTTTTCACCCTCTCCTTTCGTATCATGCTTTATGAGACTCCTTAAAGAGTTTTTAAGTTTTTATTACCGCCGGTGGGAGCCAGGCTATTCAGCATGTGTAAAACGGAATTTTCCAGGGGKTGCCAAAATGGGCCTAATGCTGCGGCCGCGGAGGGTTTAGCGTTATCATTCACTTTGGCAGCAACTTCCCCTACCGAAGCTGAACCATTAAGAGACTCCCACGGCACGCTGGATGCAGCAAACTGAGAGCTCTTTTTTTTTTTTTTTTTTTTTTTTGGAATGGGGTAGCCTATCTTTTTAACATGCATTTGTGTGCGTATACATTTAAGTTCTTCAAGTAGTTCTCTTAGTAAAACTATGGTGGAAATATGTTCCACTACTAACGATATCAAGATACATTTAAATTTGCAGAAAAAATAAACTTTTCAGTAGCGCTGTTTAGAATAACAAGAGGCACATAAACTTTAATTATCTGTAGTGGAAGAATATGCTATGCTTTAAACACTAATAAGTAATAAAAGAAAAGGAATATTAAAACAWCAYCACCATCTAGTCTACAATTTTATCTGCAAAGTTCAAAGTACTTACCAAAGACAGGCGTAATTACGYGAGTACTGAATGCTGATTATATAACCAGACTCTGGGCCTTGCTGCTTTCTCCTATCGTCGTGCACATCAGCAGGGTGTTTTTCAAAATTATAGCTTTACAAAGTAAAGTGCAAGAGAAAATCAGAGACAATTCAGGTTATTTACTTTCTAAATGCTAACAGGAGGTTGTTTTACCTGTAGAATATGTTATCATCAGCTTCATTTAAAGCACATCGTTCCTTGTGTGAAATAATTAAGCTGAGATATTCCTGTGTTTTATTGTGCCAAAGTGAACACTGGTTACAAGTCAAATAATTCAAAAATCTTTTTTATTATTATTATTAACCAGCTTCTGAGGAAACGTATTAAGATTTTTATTGGCTAATATCTAAAAATGAATACAATTCGTGGAATGCTGGAAGTTTACAGCTGTCACACGTAACGCGTAGGCGCTGTTCGACCTCAGCAATTAGTGGAAAGCAGCTGAATCCCTGGCGCTCAGTCGATGCTTACGGCACTACCTGCTGGAGCTGATGTTTAATTTGGGGTAGACAACGTGTGCCACAATTTCTCCAGTCTCTGCACAGCGGCAAGTTTTAATAAATCCAGGCAGGGCCGAGTGGCAGGGTCCTCCCCGGCGAACCGGTGCCGAGGGGACAACGGTAAATGCCGGGAGCCTGGGAGCAGAGGCGGAGGCAAGAACCACGCGGTGATGCAAAACGAARCTGGGCTTGGCAGGACAAGGCTTCCTCAGGGTTACAGGCACGCTGAGGACTGATTTTTGTTCACCTGGGACTCATCAGTGTGCGACATGCTTCTTCCCTCTGCTTTCCTTTTCAGTTACCGCAGAAAAGAAATTATCTTTTTGATATTTATATATATGAGCCGAGAACAGAAGGAGAATTTCTGGGGGTGGGATAATCATGCCTGAAGCACGTTAGGATCTTAAATTTTAATTTTGCTGCAAACTGTCCTGCCTTCATTTAAAATAAGCTATTTCTCATGGAAGAATAGCATGAGAGCATGAGAAGGGGAAAAAAAAAAATGGTTGACAGAAAAAGTCCTAAAGCCAAATGGCTCAAATTCAGCAAAGACATCATCAAAAAGAAATATTAATACAAAATATGTTAAAGAAGTAAATGTGGCAGATGTTAAGTTTAGCAAGTGTTGCTGTTCTTACAATAAGCAAAATCTCTGCAAAGTTCAGATTTGATATTCTGAAACAGTCGGCTAAGGCTATCGTGTGAAGTGTGCTGGAGTCATCAATTCATCTTAAAAACAAAGAAAGGAATCTCAGACCCACAGATGAGCCTAGAGCAAGGGAGTTTAATACGGATTTTCCAGATTTTATCTTCAAGGGTCTTGATTGTCTGATTAATTAGAAAAGCAGTAAGAATTCAGTAATKGTATAATGGTCTATTTAAAAACCTTTCAACATTCAGCTTCACTTTCTAAGATGGTAGCTTTTGTGCTGCTTTCTTTTCCTTTTGTTTCTTGAGATATGAAATTTGGTATACATACAAAGTTAAAGGATTTTTTTTTTATTTTAGAATCCTGCCCAAAGATTTCAAAGAAAGATGTAATAAACATYTGTCAAGTCCTATCAGAATGATTGATGTTTTCCATTCAGCAAGTATATCCCAAATTACAGTCACAGAGAACATTTTAGGTCTGTTTTTTTGAGATACTGAACGTCTCTGGGGAAGTCATAAATACCCTGAAGTCCCAGTGACTGCAGGACTGGACCCTGGCTGGTTTTATGTATTACTGCACAGGGCTTGATCCCATCAAAGCCCCATGAAGTGAGTAACAACARTCTCCCTGCCAGTAATGGGATCTGAATAGTCCTTTTGCTTGAGACCGTTGAAACAGTTTCTAAAAAATGAGTTGAAGATTTTATCTGCGAAGCACCTTTTGCTTTCATTACCRAGATGAATATTGCGATGGTTAACACTTAGGGACCCTGCCAACCAGTAGTGTCCACAGTGTAAAATAGATTTAGGTGCCATAATAACGGATTCACAGGAGTTAGCAAGGATCTGCTTAGACTTGTCATTAAGAAAGAGATGGGCAGGGGCAGAAAAGAGTATATCAGCACGGCTCTTCTGCATCACACCAAGTGTCCGAGGGGCAAGCGCTGGGTCTCTGAGCGCAGCCAGTGAGAGCTGCTTCAGCAGAGAACAAAATCAGGTCAGGTATATAAAAGACTTTCCCACGTTTCAGCAATACGAAGCTTAGGGATTTCCGGAGACAGAGATGATATCACAGCTTTGTTCTTAATTGCTCTTAACAACTTTTCTTCCATGAATTTTGTTCATGATTTTTTGTTGTTGTTGTTTTAGTTGTAGGTTTACTGCTGTCAGCTCCTTTCCGCTGTTTCACCCTAAGGATATCTGGATCTGTTGCAGCTTGAAGCATCACACTTGAAAATGAACAAAATTGGTGATGTTTACCTTAAAATTCTGTGCACTGGGGCTCAAAARTTGGGTGTTATCCTTTGCCTCAGTRTAAAATGACCTTGCCCATCAAYCAAGTCTTCTAAGAGTAAGTGCACTAAGCTGTGTTGTGGGAGCTTTTAAATATTCCTAGTCTCTRTCTGTGTACATAGATATTTAATTTCAGCTCTGATCACGTATTAAGTAGCTGAGRCCACCCACCAGATCAGCAGTAGCTTGTGATTTTGCTGGAACGTAAGTGATGAAATCCTGAGCACCAGGACTTCTTTTATTCTACATGTTGTAAAAAAAGGGCATAATAGGGCAAAACTCATCCATAATCTAAAATAGGTTAGATGACTATATGAACAAGTGACAATTTTTCTCTCTTGGCCGAAAGGGGAAATGTTGACATATAACATTTCAGACTTACAAAGTTACAGACTTGCCCAAGTACAACCACGCATGGAAGAATAGTTTGTTTTTTCCTATGATTGCAAAAAACACTGTCAAGCTGATAAAAATAATGTTACTTGTGACCTTTCTTTTTCTTTCTTTCTTTTTTTTTCCTGTCAGTGACCTTCCATTGTTTCATATCTTTTCCTGTTTCTGGTTTGGTAAGCAATTAGTCCTATAGGTGCACACACACAGTTGCTGTTCATCCCTACTGCCTAACTTTTTTTTTCTTTTTTTTTTTGCAATCATTACAATCATTAGTGTATTCTGAGAATAGTGGAAGAAAGAATGTCTCCTCCTGCATAAAAATAATTTTGATCTAGTGGTTTCAAAATATAATGTTGGTAATTATTTATTATCTTTTTTGAACAGGGAGAGGARATTTTCTTCAGGATTAATTTAGGCTTATTTTCTTCCCCAGAGAAATTTTGTGGAGCGACATACGCTTGTAGGACAGTAATCTTCCCTAAGTATTAGTAATTAATTGACTATCTGGTACATCTCAACTGAAAATGCTAAACAATTACAGTCAAGAATGCTATCAACAATTACGCAAGTTAGGATAAAATTGTAAAAGCTTCCAGTCTTCCTAAGCCGCCGTCCACAGGGATGAGTATCAGCACCCGTGGGATATTTCTCTTTCACAGCGTCAGAGATTCCCCACTGTACCCATCGYCGTCCAGCTTTGGCTTTTCTCAGAAATCTCCTCTACCATTTTTGAAAACCCCATTCCCCCCCGCCCCGTGACCTAGTCCTGCGGTGAGGAAATGTGTGTGTTTGTCTGAATATTGCTGAAGCTTTTGGTGCCAACCTTTGTCGGGTGATTTTTGCTCTTTCAATAGACAAATTATCTGAAGAATAACTTTCCCKTGACAAATCCTATGTCCTGGGAGATAAGCAGCCCGCTCTTGAAGATTGAGCTTTGCTTGCAAAAAGCATATATTTTGTAAGCCAATGCAAGTTTTTCCCACAAGTAGAATTACACATATTAACTTTTCAGAGAAAATTTATAAAATTATAAAGACCAATATTTTGAATAACTCTAGGTTTACAACTGTTGCAATCTTAAGCCAAAGCCTGCTGAAGTAAATTGGCATTGATCACATTTATCTCAAGGAAGACAGAGAGGGAGTACCTAGAGGAAACAGAGCAAGAAAGAAACTTAAGGTTCTTATAGATCCTACTGAAGAAAAAGAGTTGGAAATATTGATTTGCAATAATTAAATAATGTAACTAACTGAAAAAAGTCATTTACTTAGGTAAGGTTAATTTAATAGGGAAGATGTTTGATCCTGTTAGCAGACTCTTTAACATTATAAAGTATATGATACTGAATGTATCCTTGATTATTAAGTCAATAAAATGTTAAGAGGAAAAATGCACGTAGAGCAATGAGGAAATAAGCTTAACAGAATTTCCATCATAAAGCTTCCTGACTGTGCATAAATAAGGACATGTTTACCATGCACACTGCCGGCAAATCTGGGTTGCTATAGCAGGACTGCTTGTATTACTTAATTTAACTCATTTGCTATTAAATCCTCTGTCCCTGCAGCTTCAACATGCACTGTAGACACACCCGAAAAAAAAAAAAAAAAAAAGGTAGGGGGAGAGATCTTAGCCAGGGTTTAATTTTCTAGTGATATTTTTAACTGGCATAAACAATTCCTTCAAAAGCTTTTAATTTAGTAGATGAGCAGTGACAGTCGACTCTTCAGGACCACAACAGATGGTCTGATCCACTTAGTAGGCTACAAAACCTTCATTAGCATCACTGAAAGCTGAAGTGAAAGACTGATTTACAATTTCTACATTATATGCTATACCTGATGCAGTACATTTTTACCTAAAAAATATACCAATATTTGTTTTAACAGCTCAAACTGAGTAAGTTTTTCTGATTTGTCAGGAGATAATCCCTCCGTGATACTGCTCACTCATAAAAATAACACTCTAAGCTAGTATACTACTTGGGCACTTYTCTCACAAATAGGTTTCAGAACATACTTAAAATCAGAGGCAGTGATTTTTATTGAGAGGAAGATTTTTTTTTTTCTTTAACCTCAGAACATCCTCAAAAATATCTGTTTTCTAAAGTTATGTTCAAAGGGAACTGAACACTACAGGGAAGGATAATATACTCCTGAGAATTTCTTACCAGAGTCTTTCATTCGAATTTCATGCCAACCAGCAATTATGTTTCACAGAAGCAGTTTACCTCATGTTACTTTTTTCAATACATCCTCATACCATTGAAATGAATTTCACAGTCTGTCATGCTTTTTGAAAATGTCTCCTGTATCTTGCTATTATGTAGCCACGATTTTTGTCTTGAGAAGTGTTTTTTTTTTTTCCAAAACAAGGCAGGTCATGCCAAAATCGTAGTTGGTAAAATTATTACTTTCTAAGGAACTTCAACTTCTTATATTATCGGGTTCTATTTATTTCTGTCATGTTTGTATTGCTTCTGATAAAATGAAAACTGCACAAAAGATAACGGGTAACAAAAAATATGAAGGTTGTCATTTTTCTAATAATATGATAATAAGAAGTGAAAAAGGCCTAAAACATGAAACCTAATCAGCAGGCGTTAACAGTATGTTCTGGGTTTTTCAGGATGCTGGAATAGCACTTACATTGCATCGCACATTTCAAAGGAAAGAGAGCTCAGGTAGGAATTTCCTGACCGCATAAGTTCATTTCAGGCTGCCTTCAAAAATACGATGTTGGGGTTCAGATGAGGTCAGAGCTATTTGTAATTTTTTAAAAAATCAACTGCTTTCATGGAAAGTGAACGAAAATTAGCAAAGTGGCTTTGAAGCCAGGTGTTGTACGTGCAGGARGGCTCCGAGTTTAAGCCGCCTCCATACAGAAGTCTTCCTTTGCCCTGCAGATTCCCAGCAATGCTGCTAACTACTATGTTTTTCAAGACTTCACTGTGAAAAGGGAATGAATCTATCCAAAGTCAAGTTCATCCCATGTTAATAGTTCTCACTCCAGAAATATCGATGTAACCTGCCTTTCACCTCCAGCGTGAAACTCCACTGGAAAAAACATGCCAGCCTACACACGCCAAAAACAGCTCAAGGAGCTCCAAATTCCCTTTCTAAATAACTTTCCTCAAAAAAGCGAGGTTTAGGAGAAAATAGCAGTTGACATTGTTAACATCAAACGATAGCTTCTGCAGCAAAGGCCTAATTAATTTGCTAAAACCACCTGGCAGCTTGCCCACCGATCACCACCGCTGCTAAGTCCTCCTCTTGGTGGAGATCTCTGCAATTTTTACCCATGTAGACATAATTAAAGGTGATATAAAGTGCATGTATTCATCGATAATTGTCCCATAAGTCCCACAATAACTTACAATTTCRTCACAAAACATGGAGTGACCATATTTTAGGGGAAAATACACTTAAAAGGCCAGTAAGTGAAAAGACAATATTCCAATGAGGTGATATGGTTTTCCCCCAGCTTTGTAACAGCATTTTTAACTCAGAGGTTTACATGGCCAGCAAGGGGCAGGTTTGGCTCCAACTTAAGCATTTTTAAATACAAAGCTATCAATTATTTATTTTATAATGGCATAATATTAAAGGATAAATTAGGAAAAAATAGTCCTAATAAAAATCTGATTCTCCTCTATCTGAAGAAAGCTTTAAAGAAAGCACAAATGGTCATTAAGTATTTATTTCCTCTTAGCTTTCAATAGGAATGATGTCCAGCTTAGAAATTTATATAGCCTCAGCTGAGAAGATAGGGTTTTCATGATCCGGGGATGAGCAATTGCCCTTCARCTGGGAGAACAACAAACCTTCTGCGGGCTACTTTTACGGCACAACGTTCCACAGAAATTTCACCACAAGAAAAAAGCCTTCACAAAAACAAAAAAGAGAAAAGGAAAAAAAAAGAGAAAAAAGAAATCTATAAACTCATCTGGTTTGGGTCAAGCTAAAGATTATGGGGCAGTAACCTATATGCCTGAAAATCTTATAACTAGACAACTAAGGAACTCTTCCATGCTAGTAAGCCTTGCTGTATCACAAGTTTGCCWCTGAGCGCTATATACCCATGTAATTAGAAATATTTCTCTGTTTCCCTCTGCTCATCCCTCACTCCGTACCTCTCCCATGTTCTGCATTTCTATCTCACACTCCTCTCGTGCTTCCCTGGCACCTCAGAAACCCAGATATTTGTACCCTGGCTGCCAGTAGCCTTAGGGCTTGCTGCCCTAAAGAACGCCGCATCCCTGGCAAAGATCTTTTTTTTTTTTCCAGTCGTTTTGACAGGCTCCTGCACGGCCACAGACAAATGCAAACCAAGTGCATCCGTTGTGCCGACTCCCAAGCCGGCTAGGTGCAATCCTGCTTCACGCTCTGGGCTGAAGCAGCGCTGGGCATGGTCGCAGAGGCACCTGCCAAGGGAGCGGGTCCCTTAGAGCAAGATCGGCACTGTCTGCCCTCGGGCTGGCGTATGTCTGGGTGGACTGAGGCATGTGTGTCTGTCCATGCTCTTAAACACCGGAAGAGGCTTAGGTCTTTTAGTTTTTTTGTTACCTTGTTTGCCTGCTGTTGAACATGCAACCAATAGCAGAAGGTCCAAGGTAAACACTTTTCGTAGACAATTTTCCTAAGAGAAGCTTAATAYCTCTTGGCATCTTTTTATAACTTCTTTCTAAGACGCATTTCCAAAATTACTTTAGTGGTCCTGGGCAAGAATTGCTTATAATTGAACCGTAGAGAAGACTTCGTCCTTTTCTTGKCTTAAGAAGCAAAGTGAACTATGATATTTCAGACATTTATATGGAACTRGGTCATGTGCCCAGCATGAACTCTGCAGTCTAGTTTGCAAGATATTTTGATTTCTAATTATCAACAATCATGAACTAGAGAGTTKAGATCCAGATCTGAGTGTCAAAAGAAGGTAAAGATTTTCGTAAAATTCTGCTTTAAATGCAGCTCTTACTCATTTTTAATGCATTTTTAGCACACTATGGACCYATTCATCTGGCTTATTAACACTTCCCATGGAAGGTAATTAAGGTCTATTGAACACTCTCTATTTCTGCAGCCATCAGAGGAGYAGAAAGGAAGAGAAATCCTACTACAATATACTAACTGTTCTCCAAAGCTATTCACTAGATATTAGAGGATTCTTATTTTCTGCAATCATAATGACAGTAAGAAGGATGTCTGACCATAGCCAATTTCCTTCTTCAAAAAGCTAACRCATTATAGCTTTTACTGCTTTACTACTAAATTCAGTTCCTTATCATGAAGATACTATTTGGTTTCCCAAATCAGTATTAGGACATCAGTGTATCACTGTGCCTGAACAAATGCATTTTCCTGAGGTGTTTATTAACCCAAATTAATGGTACTTACTAGCGTATTTTATTAGCTTGAACATCATATACTACAGCACGTAGCAGGGCAGAGTGTTAGTGCCGTTGCATTTCAGTTCAGGCACTTGCGGGGTCTCTTGCTAGCTGGGGCATCTCCGCTGTATGATGTACTGTGTATAAAGCAGAATGCCCCTGTGCTGGTCGTGGTAGGAAAACAGTTATTATGCCAGAGAGAAGCCAGGACTGGTGCCTGTGGAGGGGAGCACCTCTGCCTTGGCACTTTCCACAAGACCTGAGATGTCGGTCTCTTCAGGAAGCACACACTGCAGAGCGCTAGTAGACATAAGCCAGAGCCTAGGCTTCTGGAATAGCACTTGCCTAATTTCTGATTATGTGAGGGGAGGGGAAGGTTTTGTTAAAAACTACTACAAAAATTTGTTATGGTACAGATAAATGAATAAATGGTAAATTAAAACTGGAATAGACTGCAATATCTTCCCTCTGTTCAATCAAGACTAGAGAATGAACTCACAGTACCTCTGCAGTACATTTAAAATAAGTAATAGTAGTGTTTTGTCCTTCCATTTTTTTTCTATTGCATCCTACACCACTGAAAATGCAGATGTTAATCTTTTGTAATGTCTACTCAAGTGACTCAGCTAAGCACTCTAAAACTCCTTAGGGAGAAGAAAACCCCACCTTAAACAGTAAGTATATTTAAAACTGCTCCTCCGAGACTACTCGAGCCTCAAGCAGAAGGAGTGTCTGTAATTTCAAAGTCCTCCTCCACAGGGTAACAATATGAGAAAATAATCTGTGTAGCAATACTAGTGCAAGTCGTGATGCTTTCCAAATTTTCAGCTTCTCACCTATTTCCAGCAATTTTTGGCTTAAGAACTTCCTGAACTAGTAGTAATATCCGTGTACTTAACAGTCTTTGCTGATTTTTTTCTTYCAAGAATGATTTCAAATTGAATTTTGAAAACTATAATTAATCTGCAGTGCTTTCACTGACTTAGATAAGAGCTGTCTGAAATATATTTGATATTTGAATTCACAATATTTGGCATTTACAGCTAACCCGAAATAAAATTCATTTGGCTTTTTATACAGAATACATCCAATGAGCCGAATCCTCAAAGTTTTACTTATATGAGTAATTCCACATAATGACAGCTAAGCAATATTTACAGCATTACAACTAAAGGACCAGGTTCTTCCCTGCACAAGTAAATACCAGCTGCTGTGTGTATTTTCTTATATGGCAAAAATAACACCTCATTAGACTGATGTCAGTGAACACAATACTTTTCCTTATCTAAGCACACTGAATTTTGGGGGCCATGGGAATTGTTTTCTAACCTGTGTGAAGGAACTATAGGTTTTTGAGAGTATATGTGCTTCACAATGAATTATTCAACGATAGTAAAGAGCAGATAAGTTCTTCTGCAGATAAGTTTAAGTTCTCATTTTTTTCCTTATCAAAGGCTTCCAGGTTGCATTAGTTAATTACAATTAAAAGTTTCCATAATCTCTTAATGTCTTCTACAGAGCCAGTATTGCTCCTTTTATTTATAGAACTCTTGTCTCATTCAGCTATTTTTATTTGTTTTGAGGTAGGAGGCTGTGTCTTTTTTTTTGTGTTATTTTTATTTTTTCTTTGGAGATAGGGGCCAAGTTACTCAGGTGTAATCTGTCATATGATGTGAACAGCCTTATCTTTTCCAGATATCCACTTTTGATTAAGCAGTCTCCTCATAAAAAGGAACCGCTGTTTTTCTCTGCTTTTATGATGAACATAGGTCCAGTAAAAGAAAAGGCAAGCTAAAAGCTTTAACTTTCCTTAGAGAAATCAGTTTCTGTGTAATTCGGAGGAAACCTGTGAAATGTGATAAAATGGCATGATAAAACTAATGAAAATATATGGTGTGGAACATATTTCTGTACTAAAGATGTTCAGGCCATAGGTTTCAGTGGTTTATATGGTCCATGGGAGCATATGAAGTTAAAAATTGCAACTGGGAAGGGGAAGGGGCCATCCTAGCCATATAAACAAAAATATTGAAGTGTCCTGTTCTTTTATTTAAGGGCATGGCTGAGCAAAACAGAGTTCATCTCATTGCTGCTAGACCTTGGTACTTGAAGGGAAAGAGCTAGCAAGAACAGGGATTAGCYGTACAGCTAGCCTTCAAAAAAGCAGGAGGCTGAGGGATGAAGGGACAAAGTTTGATGGCTCTTCCCATTCACCTGGCTGAGCACCCCCCAGACTCTGGGCCCAAAAGTTTATGCTTCAGGTTGCTGATTTTTAGTGCAGTGGAAGGTCTCCATGCAGCTCTGCACCAGCCCACAGACAAATAAAGTCTTTTATCTGTGTCAATGCTCCATTCCTTTCTTCCTTCTTCCTTCTTTCTTCCTTCTTCCTTCTTTCTTTTTTTCTTTCTTTTTTTTCTTTTTTTTTTTTGAAAGAAGTTTAACAGGAAAAACACTCATGAAAGAAAGGCCAGAGGTTGGAYCAAAAGAAGACCAGGAGAATACATAGCTGGTGTTCAAACAAAATATTATCAAATAATATTGTCTCATCCGCACTAATACGGCATTTCTATGTTATCTGATTTCATGGCAGATGTCCARGTTTAATAATCTAAGTTTAATAAGCCAAGGTAGTTTGCCAATTTCCAGCTTGAGCAGTAAATATCGTTTTACTTTTTTCTAGTCYGCTTTTATGTGTTTTCCCTAGAAGCAACAAAACCCATTAGAATGAAGGAAACCAACGAATTACTATCAGCCAAAATCTAATGTAGACTCTATCATGATGAATGGTCTAAAAATAGTCTAAAGAAGCGTATTTACCAGAAGTGCTTCCCCCCCCCCTTTAATAAGGACCGTGAAGATGCAAGTGAAAGGCAAAGCATCCTGCTCTCCGACACACAGTGCAGACACRACACAGAACCAATTTTAGTGCCAGCAGAGCCCATTTATTTCAAGGCTCAGAACAGCATTTTTGAGGTTTATTATTCAGTAGTCTTGGAAGAAGACTGTCAAGAAAAAACAGTAGAGAAATTGATGTTCCAATCCATTTTTCTGCATAAACTATTTAATCCCTTTCTTGTTCTAACAATTATTTTAAAAAGTAATAGAAAAAATGTGAAGATGTCATACTTTGCACAAAATTAACAAAGATACTTAGTCAATGCAGAATTTTTGTATTCTCTTCTCCCATATGTTCAGCAAATAATGGACAAAATCCTTAATTATTTGTTTATAYGTTTCTGAAACTGTGTTTAGCAACCAGCCTGCCTACTGTTCAACAAGACATTACAGCAAACCTTAGAAATCAGTAACAAAAATATGTTAATCATACACGTAAGGCAGATGGACACACAGAAAGAGAGACTGATATTAATGCATGAACCCGTCAAAGTTTTTTTTCCTACAAAAAGAAAAGTATCTCAAATAACAAAGCCAACTTTGTAACAATAAGCTTTTTCCTGTTTCAAAGTATGGTCCTTGGTAGAAGCATCTATGTGCAAACAATAGCAAAATATTCATGAGTTTCATCTTAAATTTCATCCAAGATGCTAAATGTATTTTTAAGAAGCCACCATCTGAGGATTCATGTTGTTTCCTTTCTAATGTGACTTACTAGATGATGCTTTCAGCTCAGTGTTTGACATTCCTTACAGTGATTTTCCTCCCTCCACCCCACTGAAGACCTTCTAATATTTTTACAACAAATATCTAGGTAAAAGTCCTGCTGTGTTTCATGTGCTGTAGCTTCTGAGTGGCTCTGTGCAATGCGTATTTTTCACACTGCAAATATGTATTTCAGTGCAATATATATTTATTGCACTGCAAATGCCTTTGCCTGGTCAGAAAGCCGTATCAYGCCTCTTTACAAAAAAAAGAGCAGGAGCACATAGGATGAATTTCTGCAGTCCAGAGCAGCAGAATTTAGGCACGCACGAGGGCAGGAGTAGCGAGGCCCCTTGCTGCACGCTGCGCTACTGCTTTGCCACTGCTGAAACCCTCCCACGCTCRTGGCCTGGCAGCAGGGACGCCACGTGGGATGGTGCAAGCCAGCTCTCGAGAGCTGCTATCTTAAAATTCAAGTTTAAAATAAAAGAACTGGAAAAGAACCAAAAATGTTTATGTAAAATATTTAACTGGGTAGTGCTAGTCGTTGTATATATATTTGATGCGTTTAAGGGGTGTCTGTTGTGTTGTTTCCTGAAGGTGCTCTGTGATCCTTGAAAGTAGGTCTGAAAGCATCTCAGCGATGGAGAAAATTGGACCGTGCTGCTTTGGAAACAAAACACAGAAAGATTGAGCCTGGAAAGTAAGTTCGCAAGACTTGGTAAACTATCCCRTAAAATGTCCATGAAAAGAGATTCTTGCCTTTTTTTCCAAAAAATATTAGGCTTCACAGCCTGACTAAATCTGACTTATTAACTAATTAGCACTACTTAAATGTTTTAYACTTAAATGTTTTACTTTTACGATATCTTTTCTGTTAAAATGATAACACTGGGGAGAAAGGCTATCTAAAATGTTCCCTTCTAAGTCTGAGCTATGCCTGAGCTCCTGTAAAGAAATGTAAGTGGGTCCTGCAGGCACAAATCCTTTTGTTGTCCTTTCCATAACACCTTCCAGCACAGAAACCTGTATGTGTTTCAGGTATTATCAAAATCTACTACATTTCAGCATAATAACTCCCAGCACATAATACTAGATATATAACAAAGGTTTTGTCAGAGGGATAGAGATCTTAGATAATTTTCAGGAGCTTCACAGCTGATTATGCTCTTCCTATTAAGATCAACTTTTTTTTTACGCACCTGGCAAGTAAAAGACAGCAACAATATTTTTGAACAACTATAACTTCTAAATAGGTTTAATGAGAACTATGCAGGATTAAAAAAAAACAGAGGGTATGTGGTTGCTTATGCTTCTGGGCGGAATGTCCTGCATTTCTCATTTGTTTTTTCACTCCTGATTGGAATAGCCACTGCAAATCAGGGCTAGTTAGGTTAACTTAATTCTGCTCCAGGAGACACCTTTGTGAATTCTCTCTCCTTATGCAAGAAACAAAGAAATTCTAAAGACACAGAGAATCAGTCAAAGTTGACCACAGATAACCAGCTCAATGTATATGCAATAATAATAATTAAAAAGTAGGAAAAATCACAGTGAAAATCACTTTAAATGAATGTTAGAAAGGTGATTGGAGAGCAGCTGCTGCACCTTTAAAGGAGCAAAAAAGGCCAAGGTGACTGATTGGCTTTTTGATAGCAATTCACCAACTGCAAAGCTTTTTGGCTCTTCATATCATCAGTGCAAGCAGTATTGTGGGGGAAAAGATATGCTAGCTGGGAAACCACGTGTGGGAATAACAGAAATGTAAGTACACAAGGAGATTATTGCTGCTATGTTAAATTGTGACTTTATGTATATATATATATATATATATATACACACATATTTATGCTATTGGGAGCTTATAGCTATTGCTACTTGAGTTGTAGTAAATTATTCCTGAGCTGGGCCGTAAGAGCTGTCACATCTGTAATTAGATTTGGCTGACTTTGTGGTATTCCTGATGGAAGGTTTTTGTGGATCTTTGCGGGATGATCTTTTATTTTCAGACAAACAGAATTTAAAAGGATAAATAATTCTTGTGTAGAGAATAGGTGCTGATGATATATTGGTATGCAGGAGAACTGAGAGTTTGTTGAGCTATGAATTTAGTAAGTGTATATTTGATGTTGAAAGCTTTATCTATTAATCTATTTATCACACAGTGCCCCTCCCTCTTATGAATAATTTAGTTTTTATTGAGTAATTTTTCTTGACTTTGTTTTTCTGTAAACTTAATTCTCATGTATGATAGATTCATGGAAAAAACAAAAGTAATGATCACACAAAAGAAAGGAGAGTAAGAGAGAGATCTTGATGAAGTTGTTTTGTACTGGCTGATTAGGTATTCAGGTCTTAAACCAACATAGACCTAAGATTTCATAATGCTATATAGTTTTTATAGCTGGTTTTGAAGTGTATCTTCCTGTTTTGTTAATATAATGTAATGACATGTATGTACATTATGAACATCTTTTAAGTTGTCTGTTGGAAGCAAACTAGAGTTTTCTACATTAAGATGCTTGTACTGATTTTTAATTTGATTTAGTGCTGGGTGTGTATATTTTAATACTGTGTGTTTGGCYGCTTGTGCGTGGATGGAGAGATGACAAGGTGTAGGAACACAGCAGTGTGTGCAGAGGCGGTCAGTCGGCTGGTYGATCTCCTTGGATGCCTTCCTCAGAAGTAGGAGGCTGGCAAGCCACAGGTGTTAGTAAATGTAATCTCTCTTCTCAGGGTGGTTTTGCTCTCTTACTGGGCTGTAGAAAAACTGAGCTCGCAAGTTACTAAGTTAGTGCACGTCGCCCAAGGAAAATCGGCTGTCGGTTCTCCGTTATTCTGGCTAACCTCCGCGGTGTTCAGTGAAAGGTAGTYGCCTGTATTTAAATCTCAAGAAGGAGTTTTGCCTTTTTGTGTACCCGAATATCAATTTTTCAGTCTGGGGTATGGTTTGCTTGATTATTTGCTAGAACTCATGCCTGGTTTTTTTGCAACCAAACATAAAAAAATATATTTTTCAATTTCACTACTGGGAAAAAAACACTACACACATTGCAAGTATTCTTTCAGTAAAAAGACTGTTTTCTTTCTTTCTCCCCCCGCCCCTTTAATGGACTGTAGAGACCGTCCAGCTGCAAATGGGAGGAAACTCTTGTCAAATAGTAGCAGTTACCTTGTTTGCTATGTATGACAATATATGTGTTGAAAGGTGTTTCTTCAAAGCCTTAGTCATGGAAGTCTATACAGCTCTAAGTCACTAAGTGGTCTTGTTAACTGAATTCTTGTTCCTGTTTTTGTTTGTTTATTCAGACTGTTGGCATTACATATCACAAAATATTACAAATGCTTTGTAAATAACGCCAAAAATGTCAGTGCAAAGAGCAGTATGATAAGGGCTGATGCAAGTGAAATTCTTGATGAATAATAGCCTGGTGTTCTTATAGGTGAAGCTTCAGATATTGTGAATTAACAGAGTTCAAATGAGTTGCAGGAACCATTCCTTGATTCATAAGRAAGTAGTATATATTCAACTGTCTATAGTTGTCCACTCTTTTAAAAAAAAAAATAAATAAAAACCTTGCAGCAAAGGTTATTATATAGGTTACTATATAAAGGTTCAAATGTATGAAAAGACCATTTAAAAGAAAAAATAAGCTCAACGGGCAGCAGTGGGCAACAATTTAAAATGGGTGGAAGTGAGAGATGATAGTATCAAAAACAAGCTGCAAACTGAATACAAAATACATTTAAAGTTCAGGTAGTGTTTACTAGAATCAATAGTTAGCATTCTGATCATCTGTGTTAAGTAGCATCTACAGCTTTTATTAAAGCTGGTATCCCAAACTTTATGTGTTTTAGTTTAAAATAAACTTTTTAAAAACTCTAGTTAAATGTATATTTCTAGCAGGTAATGAGTGAGTTCATGTTAAGCCTTGTTAATGGATAGTTCCTCCTCTTCTTTTTTTTATTGTCTATATTACCATGACAGAAAGAAATGTTTGTTGTGTCATTTTTACAACAAATAAATACATTTACACTTGATATAGGAATTTTCATTCTCAAGTCAGGAGAAAGATAAAAGACAATTTCACTAAAAGCCGTATTTTTTTAAGACATATCTATATATTAAAAAGGCTAAGTAGCAGAACTAATCAAGCTGGATTTCCTACACGAGTGTGTGTGTGGGGGGGGGGGGTTGGTCAAACTCTACTGCTACAGCTGAATGCCGCCGCGGCTACGGCAACCTCTGCGCTCCGACACAGACCCRCGTTGCAATGCCCTTGGGCCATCCCCTTGCAATAATTTATTACTTTTTCTGCTTCCCAGCRCGGTGCTTCTGTTTCCCTTCCGTCCGCAGCCCTCCGCTCTCGCGTCCCTCCATCGYCGCCGCAGGGCGGGCGGCAGCTATTCGAGCCCCGCGTGCCCCTATCTGCCGGCCGAGGGAGAGAAGTCTCTCCTTGGCCACCAGCCTCACCCGTGTGTTGGGACACCCAGCCGTCCTTCAAACAGCTACGCTTCTACAGAAGCTATTTAAAATGGTTTTAAAAATATATTGTGAGTACAGCGAGAGCGCGTTTTTCCAGAAGCCATTTCCTCGGGGGAAAAAAGGCTAAGAAATATTGGCTAAGGGGAAATCGAATGTGTCATTTTGCTCAGAGTGAATACCTATTGCGGAAAAGAGAGACTGGGRAAAGAATAAAAACTAAAGGACAGACGAATTTGGGAGGGAATAATCCAAACTAAAAGAATAAAATTTTAGGTGACAGGGAAGGCTTCTGGGTAGCAGCTGGAGCCATTAAGTACTAGATTTGCTAAAGCTCAAGTTTTCCTTAACAAAAAGTGATCCCTGTGTATTTGCAGTCTGAACTGAAAGTGCTAGATCCCTCTAGGTAGAAATACAAATTAATATCACTTCCAGGAAAAAAAAACAACAAGAAAACCCTACTTATTGGATTGTCATGGCTTCCAGATAATGTGAATTAGATGTAGCAGACTTGTGCAGCAAAAACGTGGTGGAAGTTCAGCTTTGGCAGATTACAGTGGATCAAGTTCATGAGCAATTTTTGTATCTCTGTTGACTGTTTGCTTCACTCCATCTCGGTGAAAGGTTTTATTTTTTCAACCCTCTAATAAAAAAAAAAAAAAAATCACCATCTGCTGACCTAAATAAATGCGGGGTGGGGGGAAGGTTAAGGGGGGAGTGCTCTAAAGGGTAGACGGGTTGGGCCATCCTTTTCATCTCTAGAGACTTTTTGTTGCCAGAAGCAGATTTTTTGAGGAAAAAATATGTGAAGTTTGGTATTGAAGTAGGTTTCTTTTCTATCAATCTGATAGAATATGACATTTCTTGGGGCTCAAGGGTCAGAAGTTTTTTGCATCTCAGATGCAAATGTTCTTATACTGATATGTGGGGATACTAAGAGAATTTAGGTGTTGCATAGGCTGAAGAAACTTTTTAGGTTAGAAAGAAATCTTAGGGTACTTCTTACCTGCATGCATAGATAGTTGAAAAGTTGGATCTAAAGCATCAGTTGTCAAGGGTTAATGATAGAAGTGGTTTTGTGAAGTGTGTCTTCACCTATTCTTATCAGCTCCTGCTTCTCTCTTCTTCCCCACCCCTAGAATGAAAAGAGGGCATCTAAGGTTTAATATTTTCATTGTCTGTGATTACTGTGTTCCAAATATTGGATATTTGATTACCAAAGCTACAAAAACTGATTGTTGAAAGAATGGAGAATATTATTCCACTTTTGGTGTATGAATATCCAAGAATACAATATACAGAATACAAGATACTAAAGTTGCTGAGTGCTTATATTAACGATGAATTTGTATAAAATATGGAAGCATATTCTTTGTCATCAATTGAATTTTATAGCAGTAATTACTCTCTCCTATTTCACATGCCAGAACCGAAGGACTTGAAAGAAAGTTACCTTTCTGAAAGTTCTAATTCTTTAGGAAAGCATTTAAAAAACAACATGTAGAAACATCTTTTATGATGCTCCTGCTGTCACGTGCTTGTATAGAAATCTCTTAAATTGGAAGCTTTTCTATAATGAGAAAAAAAGAGAACCTTTAAAGAGGTCTCAATTAAAAAAAAAAWTTGCAGTTGTGACCACTAAGCAAAATCTTTCATGAGACAAAAATGCCACTCAGGTGGCCCTTCAAGGTACTTAAATGAGTAAGCGCAGGGATATATATAAAAACCTAGGAAGAAAGAAAAATACTTCACGTAAAATATACGTGAATATAACTGTTAGATCTTTTCTATTGTACTAGAACGGTTTATACCTAATGTATTATAAATGGTGTTAAATAATATGATCAAAGTGCTCACCCTGTGAGATTGTAAACATCACTTGTGCTAGAAGCCTATGTTTAAATAACTTCTAGTTTTGTGAGGGTTTCTTTTCCCTATTTTCGCTAATGGAGCTCTTTTCGTTAGTTGGGTGAGTGGCTAGCTGGGGGGGACRGTGCCACAGCCCCCGCCAGGCAGAGGTGCCCTGATGGTAATGTGGGGAGACRCCAACGTCCTTGCAAGGCTCCTGTGCAGGTGCAGCTGTCACGCTGAGCGGATCTGTACCCTCAAACACTTAGGCTGTTGCAAGCAGTGAAAAAATGTTATTTTTTGTGGTAAGCATTTTATTTAATCCTAGCTCTTGTGATATCCTATTGACTTTCTCTCCTGTGTCTTGTATTTCTTGCCATAATCTGAAGTGAGATGCCTTTAGGGAAGGGGCTGTTATTACYGTGCATTTGCACAGAGTATTGCAGAGGGGCTTCAACCTCTAGCCATTACTAAAGCCGTCTGGAAAATACATCTTGACTGTGGATAAAGACAAAGTCAGTGAGATAAAATGAAGAATTCTCAAAATCATCATGAGAACCAAAGCGAGGCATCCATGAGGAGCAGGAAACAGTCAGAAAACTGATGTTCAAGAAAGCCAGATGAGGTGGGAAGTATTGCCTCAATCAGAGTATGGATGGGCATCTTGGAGTGCTGTCTCAGGCCACGTTTTTTGTCTGCTGTACCACTTGCCTCCTGAAAGGGTAGGACAATCTCATGAGCATCTCTTCTTCAGATGAGCATATTCTTTTCCTCTTTGGCATTGCACAAAAACGTTCTGCTAAACATGGAAAAAAACCTTGACCTTCAGAAACTTAACTGGAACTAACATGTCTACTTTCCTCAACTTTTTTTTGATGAATTATCAATTTATAACACACACATCATCTCTAGGGGATAGTTCAAAGAAATACTTAAAGGTAACTTAGTGACAAGGTTTAAAAAAAAAACTGTCATACACTGAGACAAGATGGCTCTGTCAGTTCATTGCGGTGGCATACAACTATTCCTGAAAATTCTCACATTGCCAAATTCTGACCTAACTTATAACTTGTTTATAAACAACGGTCACAATAGGCTGGCAGCTCATCAGAAAAYGAAACAAAATACTATGTTTCAGTTTGTTGTCGTCTTACTTCAAAAATGATATTTTAAAACACCTGAAGGTCTTGTATCTTTTTAATTCACACAAAACCAACAGTAAAAACCTTCTGAGTACWCATATGTTGATTTGAAATGCGTCCACCATGAGAGACTGAGTGTCAAAAATCTCCTGACTCTAATAACGCTCTCTTATTTTGAAATCACAAGGTCTATGGCTCAGTTTGCAGTTAAGTCTCTGAAATGCAGMTGGCACAACTCCATTAAGTGCTTTATTGTAATTTAGTGGTTTCTCCCCTGGGTTCGGGAATATAGTGTGAATGAGCTGTTTAAAACTAACCATGCAATATAAGTGCTGAAAGAAAGACAGAAGAATTTTTTAAAATTAAGGTTTCAATCTCTTTTCTCTCTCTCTTTTTTTTTTTTTTTAACTGAAAACTAAAAAACTCTCTTATTTATTCTGTAACTAAGCACATAGGGAGAGGCAGCCTCATACTCTGGAAAAACTGTAGTTTTATGGTTTAAATAGTTTACAGAATATTCTTACTAGGATGAAAATATCTTTTGGCGGTATCTGAAATAAACTTTTTTACCAGCTTCTTTGGTAGTGTAACCCTGTAGCTCATTTTAAAACTCTGTCTTGGAATTGTAACCTGAGCAATGAACTGCAGACCTTGACACAACACACTCAACTTTGCAAAATTGCGACTGCAGCGTTTATGTAGCATTGCAGCAAGAATAAACTTGATCATTAAATTCCTTAAGGTAAAAACTTCAGATTTGCCTCGAAAAAGCTGTATTGGGCCCCCGCTGTCAGTGCCGAGGAGTCTGCCTGCTGTCRCAGCCCGGTCGCGTCGCTTGCCCAGGGACGCCATGGGCCGATGGCTTTCCTTCAGCAAGCTGGGAAGTGCTTGCAGGTGTCTGCCTTCATCCCAGGCAGCAGTATGTGCTGCTGGATCAAGAGTCCAGTCTGCTGTCCTAGAAAATTCACATTCTTGCATCCTTACCAAGAAGAGCCCTSCCTCCTATGTTTTTGTGACCACTTGTGCTGTGAAATAGGACACGAAATACGTTATCTGGCACTTCTTTTCAGATGTCACTTAGACTAAGTTTTCACTGTTTGAATTTGCTGCTGCCTCCAGAACAGGGGGCCAGCAAGCTGGAGCACAGGCTAAAACCAAAGGACAGAAGTGTGAGAGTAACAAATGTCAAGAGGCAGAAACAGAATTTATTTCTGTGGGAGAACACACACACACACACACACACACACACACACACACAAAACAATGCAGCTAGATCTACCTCAAGAGGCAATTTTTTTTCTAATGCTATATTAAGGCTGATTCCATATGTTTTAATGTTTCATTATAGTTAAGCTTTATCCTTGATATAGGAGACATATGGGGTCTTGGGTCAAGAAAACAGTTTTGAGTGAGCCCCTGTGCACAAAGTTTGAGAGTGACAGTTCAGGACCAATGTGCACCCAAAGGCAGCTGTATGAAATCAAAATTTCTTCTGCCCATGGCTTTCAAAAGAAGACCTAGTATTATAATGATACAAAAAGATTAAAATAGAAGAATACTCTGTCCTTTGTCCAGGTCTAATCAGAAGCAGCTCGGTTTTTTTTTTTTTTTTTTTTTTTTTTTTCAGATGGATGGACTGAGTCTGTAGAAACTGAGGATTCATTCCCATGCAGTATACGCTGCAGTCTTTGAAATCTATGTATTCCCAGGCATTACTGCCACTTGATCAAACTCATCTGAGGCTGGATTTCCGCAGATTGGAATGTAAAATATCCAGAGGAAGTAGTAGAAGAAAGATGATACTTCACAGACAATGTTTTTGCAATGGTTCAGAGTACAGTGGTCTGGGACAGCTGGCTTATCTGGCCTGTTAATACTGGGAGGGGAGAGAGGGAGGGAGGAGAGAGCTTTAGAGGTGGCAGAGAACTACCTCTCCCTTTTCTCTAAACAACTGTTTAGAATAGGATCCCTGTTTGATAATGATTTAATGCTGTCAATAAGGATTTAATGTTGTCATAAAAGGGAGGACAAACCAGCAGGGCAGAACATCCTTTATAAGAGCTACAAGGACTGTGGCATCTACTGAGTGAGTGGAGAAAGCAAAAACCATGTGGCAGTGAGTGACAAGTGTAAAAATGAGAGGCGCATGTTAAGCAGGCTTCCTAAGGAAGTGAGGTTTATTTGGTCGGATGCTCTCTTTCCCACTGATTTGCTTTTAAGTACAGGAAAAGCTTGGCAGCAGGAGGCAGCCTGGTTAGAGGTGCAGGCCACCAAGGGCATAGTAACGCAGCATCTGAGATGCCAGACTACTCTTCACTAMAGGGTGCAGAAACACTTTATGTCTGATGGAGGTGGCAAAGTATGGGGATGCTGTGGACACTCCAGATGCCCATCTCCCCCTCAAGCTCTCCTGGGTACCTCGCAATCCTGTGGCCAAAGGGCTTTCATCCATGTGAAAACAACATCACAAGGTCGCCAAGATAGTGGTTTGCTTCCAAAGCCCTCCTGTGTGCCCTTACCTCATGAGACATGGGACCCTTTRCTAGAGTGTATCTTTACCTCATTGCCCCTCTGCACTGAGGACATTAAAGTGACATATTAATGCTTAATTCAGAGCTTCCTATAGARAAAGTGGTGAAGCCACGTGTTGTTGGCATGCTCTGAAGGAGCCATGACCACTTGCACGTTAGTGCTCAGCCTCTGTGTGTGCCCTGCTCTTGCAGAAAGAACCACCATTCACCATTGCCATACCTCTGAATTATTGTCTTTTCTCATTTCACAAGTGWATAGGGAATTATATCAGCTGAAGTTACGGGAGTATAAATTCAATTTCAGTGGTGTGTAGAATGACATGTAAAGCAAAATATTGGAATAACTTATTTCAGGGGTTACTCTCACACCTTTAGTTTGTGCATCCTTCTCCTCTTTTATGTTAGTCTCTATTTTACATATTCATACTATGGGTGGCAAAGAATTCATTTTTAAAATGCACTCAGACATTTAGCCATTGAATAACGTTCTTAGATATCTATCCTCTGCAAACAGTGAAAGCTCATTTCCATGAAAAAAGAAAGAATTCCAAATGCTTACGCGCTGTTTGTTTGTTTTTTTTGTTTTCCTCCTTTCTGTAAATAGTCAGAAAGATAAAATCAATGGTATAGAAAGGGAAAAGAAAAAAAAAATACTGTTTTTTGATTGATTGTTTTTTACATTGAGTTTGAGTGTTTTCCTGCATTCCACAGCCACTTTTCCCACTTTCYTCTGATGCAGCATTATATGACACTTCTTTTGAACCATAAAGGTTTGAGGAAAGAAGGATCTTCCATACTTCACACAACAACAACAAAAAAAATCTCTGCATGTTCAAGGAATGGAAGATCAGACTTTGGGAAGAGAGAGAGACTGAACAATTTCCTTTTGCAGATGCAGTGTCACTACAACAAAAATTTGATAGTATTCCCATGGTGGTGATACAAAATATATTCTTCTTTTCTCTGAGGCAAATATATGATGATGACTTACAGAATCAGAGTAGCCACTTACGGTGAATGGGGTATGACAAATCCCTGATGAACAAAATACACGTTATTAGAAAACACTGTTGAAAGAAATACTGCTTGAGTGCAGCAGTGGCTTTTTTTTATAGCCTTAATTATAATTGAGGTAGCAACATAATCTGTATCTGCACACCTTGGACTTGGAGCCTGTCTGATCTCTCACTTACTTTAAGACRGCTCAAATCTGGCCAGTGCTTTGATGGGAGTCTGGGATAAAGCTAATCTCCTGAGCAAAGCTGGTATCCAAGATACCCTGAGGTGTTATAGGGTAATTCACAGGGTACATTTATGCTTACTGGCTGACTTCTAAAATTGRCAAGAGGTTGACCAGCGGTAAAGATAAGCTTTTCTTATTAATGCACCACATAAGGGAGTTATTTGGTTCACCTTTTGTGTAACAAGTATTAAAGCTTATGTCCTTTTAAGCATTATTAAGATTCTTACACTAAAAATGTGTTCCTCTTGCGCATTCCAATTATTTGTTGTCGTGGCTTTATTGATGGCTTTTTATCTCAGGTCATTGGGGCAAACTGCTGCCTCCATTTGTAATGGCTATCAGCATTTCCCTTTGATGTTGTGCTGCATGACTTCAAGGGGTGAATTTGAGCATTTGAGTTAGGACAGGACATAACATCAAGCAAAAGGAAAGGAAAAAGCAAGGTACCAATGAAGAGAAGGTGAAGGAAACCTTCTCTGTCCAGAGAGGTTGTGGAGTCTCCTTCTCTGGAGATATTCAAAACCTGCCTGGACATGACCCTGTGCAATGTGTTCTAGGTGACCCTGCTGAGCGGGGAGGTTGGACTAGATGATCTCCAGAGGTCTCTTCCAACCTCAACCGTTCTGTGATCCTGTGCAATGGGGAAATTACTGTCTCTGGAATAGCCCTTGCCTATCTCCAAAGAAGCTGGCACAGTTGTCTTTTCCCTTTGGAAGATAACAGTTTTCTCTCTCTGCTCTACCCACTTCCACTCCAGAAGGYTAGCAGGGATACTTAGCCTGAGTGTGGGCACTGTGAACTTCCACTGGTTCTGCAGGTCCGGTCACCAGGTTATGCTAGGTGCAAACTTGGGTTAAACAGAACTGATTGTCTAGGAGGAGGATGTTAAATAAATTAGATGCAAAAGATTTCTTGACTGAGTGATCAGTAAACAGTACCTGGCATGTAAAATAAATATTTGGGTATTAGAATGCAGCTAATTAAAATCCAAGAGAAAATTATCCTGAAATGTGGAACCAATTTGGAAAACACAGAGGTCTTCATTCTCTCTCTTAAAGCAATGGATGGAAGAAAAAAAAGGAAGACGGGATGGATAAGGTGTTAATCTGGCACTCCTTAAGCCTTTCATGTTTTTGACTGTGAATCCTAGAACAGGAAATGCACCGTGACACAAGGAGGAACCTTGCATTCCATATAAATACTAAAGMAAATATAAAAATACAATATTAATATAAAATGCCTATTAAAACTATGTAAAAAAAAAAAGTGAGAAATACCATCAGTGGGTTACACGGAGCTACACAAGGGTTCTGGCTCAGGGAAGGGAGTGATCCCACACAAGAAGGGTGTAGTGTGGTGTGCCCCTTCTGCTTCCCCATGTGAGGATGTCTGCTCTGGTCACAGTGGCTCATATGCTCTGCTCCCACCTCCTCCCCACTGCAGCCACATGCCCTGACAGACACTGAAGATTTTCAGATATGTAAGCAAAGAGGGGAAAGAACCTTGAAGATACCTTGGGTTCTGGGGCTTTCTGTAAGAAAACAGACTTGCATGCTTATAATGTTCATAAGTGGCGGTAGAGTCAGAAGGCAGGTTTGCTGCAGTCAAGGTAGTTGTTTCAAGAAAGGTGGCACATGGCAAACACCCACATCTACCATTTTCAAGCAGAGGACAAAGAAGGACACTGGGTGGGAGTGCTGGGTCACACTGCAGCTCCAACAACTGCATTTGGGGCCTCTGATGAGCAGAGGAATTACAGGCCAGTACAATAGGAGCCTTGGACACAACTTTTGCTAGTGCTGAAAGTAGGTTTGGCTGACAAATACTAGAAAATYGGTACTGTGAAGGTGCTGCTATGAACAGTTACCGTGTTCGACCTGGGAGGAGAAAACGCTCTGCAGTTTGGAGCCGCTCTCGCAGCCCCAAGCTGGCAGGGCATCGCCTTGCCCTGTGCTGAGCAAGGTTCCCTTGCTAGGACGAAGGCGCTGGGTGAAAGGGATCTCTGGCAGGATCCTCCTTTGGTTCGGGCCCTTCCCAAAACGTGGGCGAGCGAGGCAGGAGAAGCAGCATTTGGAGAGGAGCCCAGCAAAAGGGGCACCAAGCAAGCTGCAGGAGTAGTCTGGTGCTCTTGGGTGGGGAGAGGGAAAGACCTTTGAGTAAGATTACTCAAATCATGAAAACACGAAAGCATTGCACCTTAGGTAAGAACTAAATATGAAAGCCTTTTGTCCTTCCACTTCTTTCGGCTGAATAAACAATGCAGTGCTTTGAAGAAGCTATTTCTGTGTCATTTTAGTCAGCTGCTAGTCATAGGATCTGGGTGGGAAAAGGCTTCCAAAAACCAAACGTAGTTAGGCCCTTCCGATTTATCCTAATTGGGGAAATAAAGGGACTGCGTTGCGGGATTATTCTCTCAAGGAAAATAAAAAAGGGCAAGCCTGCCACATGGGGGTGCATGCATGCTGGGCTGCTGCAGCAGCTAAAGTGCAGCTTGCCTTGTAATTATGACAGCTGGATCCTTGGTTGTAAACTAAAAGATAAGCAGTAAAATTAGCACCGCTGTTGAGAAATGATGCATTAATATCAGAAGCTTTGTAAAAGCTTCCTGAATTCCTGCTATTTCTGTATTGATAGTAAAGCAACCCTCCAGAAAAAAAGTATTYTCTTCTCAGAGAGCAATTCTTCGGGGAGATGGCTGGTATGGAGGCTAGGGGTAAAATCTAAGTTGCTGTAGCAGTAGTGATGTAATCTCAGAGAATGCTAGTGCAGCAAAGTGAAGGCACGGCTATAGCCCGCATAAGTGCTGCTAAATAAACTGAGATAGTAAGCTTAGCAGGGAAGGCATAGTTTTGGTGAATTCTCCCAGCTACTATATATCCAGCTACATATGTTGGGCCCAAGCCCATGCTCCTCTGCTACTGCAAGTTTCCTTAGAGTAGAACAGGGTGTTTTTTTTTTTTTTCCAATTGTCCTAACTTGCTGTTGAATTTTGCTCTGCACCACTACATAGTAGCTGCATCCCAGCAGAGAGGCTTGTGCTTTGGTGGTGGCTGAAGCAAGTGCTCGGTGTGTGTATCTGTATTCTGGGCGCAAATATAAAGTGCTTTGGGACTCTGGGCGTACCATATAAAGGTACGTTGTTTCTCAAAGTTGCATAGTTAAACCAACACAAAAAGCCTGATCCTTTTAATTCTCTCCTGACAGTGCAATATGTYGAAACTGAAATCTTTAAAATGTCAGAGAAAAATATGCTTAATTGCAAGCTCAGAAATAAAATTAGAGCTTTAGGGAAGGGCTGTCACCTAGGTACTTACAGGCATTTAATGGTAGACAAAAGGCTTATAAAATGAAATGTTGAAAACTATTGTGAGAAGATAGCCAACAGACTAGAGGACTTAACAGGTCATTTCCATTCTTAATTCTGTCATGTCTGTCCTTGCTGTCGGGCAACAAAGCCTGGTTGTGGATTCAGGTTGTCTCTATAGAAAAGCTTTTTAACAGCATAATGTGTTCTCCTCACTCAGCAATTACATTAACGTTTGATATAATGTTAATACGGGCTTTATACACACASTACGAGGGCATGCAGAAGGGATGCAAATAAAATGTCAGAAGATCCTTTTCGCTCCCCTTGACAACTAGTGCTTATTTCACTCGTGTGTGTGTACACACAGGTACTATTTTAGTTTATGAGCAGTATTCCTGACACAGGACACTCCTCTCTTCCACCTTGAGCTGTCTCTGTAACCTCAATTCCTGCTTTGATCCCCTTGCTGTAGAGGACGGGGCGGTACCGACCCCACCAGCGCGCAGCGCTGGGAGGACGGACCCCGGCAGCGGGATCGCCCGGGTTCCTGGCAGAGCCACCTGCCCGGGAAGCGCTGGGAACCGGCCGCTGGCGCGGAGCATCCGCGGAGCAAAACTTTGAGGGCAAAACCCGCCGTGCGAACCGCGCCGCCCCGCCCGCTGCTCCCTCCCGGGGGCGGC
>NW_028185195.1:2066255-2067605 GCF_003343005.1 Rhea americana
TCTTCCCTTTAATTTGGAGGCTGTTAGGTCGGTGCTGAAGATCCAGCAATACGCGGAACAGTTTGCAAGCACATCCAGGGGGCTTTAGCATCGCTGTAGTAATGAACAGCTGTGTCAGTCTCCCCGTTTTCCGCTCCCTCTAACTAGGGTAATGAACAGCTGTGTCAGTCTCCCCGTTTTCCGCTCCCTCTAACTAGGGCAGTCTTCGTCTCGAACATGAAGACAGCCCTCTCCTTCTCCCCCTGAAAGACAACCCCAGGAAAAACCAACTTCACAGCTCTTCGAGTTGCGCTCTTTATTCGCATTTAAAATCCCTACTTCACCCGGCGTGTTAGAAATGGGTTTCCTCTCCTAGCCCTTTAGAAAGTTGCAGGGGCGCCTCTTGCCGCGGTGTGAACGCCGTGCGGCGGCGGCAGGCTGCTAMCGCGGCGCGCGGGGCTGCGCGCGGGGCTGCGCGCCGGCCGGGGCGGGGGGCGGCCGCCTGCGCGGCGAAGGCGCGCAGCGCCGCGGCAGCGTGTCKGTGTGTCCGCCTGTGTCGGCGTCTGTCTGTCTGTCTGCCCGCCCCCGCGCGCTCCGCGGAGCCGGCCCTCCCGCGGCTGGCACCCCACGCGCGGAAGCCCTCCGTGGGGTGCGCGGAGGAAGGAGCCGCTTCGTCCCCTGGGACTGACAAACTTGCAAGCGGTGCTGCTGTGCAGAGACTGTTTTCGTCCTGCCGTGTGATACAGGAAAAAAATCTCTCGGGGTTAAAGACCGATGCAACCCGTCCTGGTTGCATCTCCCCGAAGCTCAGTAGAACGACTGTTATCCTAATGAGTGACTGGCTCATTTCATTAACTTTTAGGGCTGCTCTCGTCTTTGTTCATATTTCTTTTATTTTAAAATGAAACCGATGTATCAGTAAAATTGAATATTTTATTAGCTCTTAAATTATTCATCACGGTGGCTTCTCAAAATCCAATAACATCCACACAGTTGCAGCAAGCATGTGATAGCTTATGCAATCTGTCCTTGTACCTGCAGTTTATGCCTGAAGTCTTTTAAGCAAAAGACGCTGTATCTGACACAAAGTCTAGACGTGTTGTAAATACTTTGCACTGGGCTTCTGCAAGACTTCGAACGGTTCACATCTAAGACATTTTTTTCATTTAAGTCTATGATGTTGAAATGTTTTTAGGTAACTTCCAAACAAAGAACTTTATGGATATTCTACAGCAAGTGAAATAAGAAGAAAGAATCCGTTTCTTCTGCAATTACTTAAGTTGCAATTGTTTAGCTAAAGGTTTATCCTTGGGATAGATAGAATAGAACAGAATTGTATAGTTTTTTTTTTTTTTTTTTTTTTTTTTTTTT
>NW_028185195.1:2067681-2120048 GCF_003343005.1 Rhea americana
TTTTTTTTTTTTTTTTTTTGTGCTGAAGCTGAATAAAATGGTGCTTGACAGGTCTGATATAATGGGTTAGTTTTGCTCACTGCCATAACACTCAATTTTAATAGACCATCTCAAAGTTCTGATAATTGTAAGCACTGTAAGTTAATGGAACTCTTCAGAGGTCTGTTTTTGAACGGTACAAAACTTCTTATGCAGTGTTTGAAAATTACTTCCCTGTTAGGCCATCATATAATGGAGTATAATGAACGTATAATGAAAACCTATGGTGGTGCCATCTCTGCGGTGGCCAATTTTCTTCACATTTCTTTCTGGGTGAATTCCAAATGTAGATCGAAGTTAGGTCATATATTTTGTTCCTGATCAATGTTTTAGGTCTACCATTACAGAACAGTAAAGGTGGAAGAAAGGGTGGTGGTGTTTGATTTTATTTATTTATTTGGGGGGGGGGGCTATGTATTTTGGTACAAAGATAGGCCTCTTTGAAAATCACTTATTATAAAATATCAGCTGTCACTTTTCAGAGCCCCGGTAAAAATAAACAATAGAGATCAAATTCATTTTGTTATAACTTTTTTGTTTTCTGCCTATGGAACACATGCGTACTATAACAGCAATCCTTAAAAAAAGGAGGAGGGGAGAGGAGAGGGAGGGAGAGTGATGATGATGAAAAGGTCATCCCAATGTAAGACTAGAATTTTCTTCTTTGTGGCCAGTCTAATAAATTCGCAATCTTGTGCACTGGTAGAGGAGTTTGATCTTCAGAAATGTGTTTTTATGCCTATATATGATGAAATAGGCTTCAAAGGTACAGCAATGACTAATCCTTAGCTTGCAGGAAAGATGCAGATGCCCTTTTAATAAGGGATGTGCTTTTGCACTTATTTCAAAGTGGCTGTAAGGGTTAACATTTACTGCTGTTGCGTTTCCTTGGTCCAATCTGAACAGGAGCCAATCTGATGTTCCACCATGTAGTGGACAGACAGGCGCAGTGACTACAAGAGATTATTTAGGGGGGAGCAGATACAATGTATCTTGTCCATAGCAGTAATGTAGGCTTTTTAGTTCCATTGTGTGTTTTTTGGTGGTGGTGGTTTTTTTTCCTTTTTTTTAAGGAACAAGTAAGATTTGTTGTGTGAAATCTTTCAAACAAATGCTTTAGCTGGAATAGTCTAACATACTGTGTTGTTAGTTTTTAAATGCCCAACATCACTTTAATGTAGACGGTTTGAACAACTTTAAGTACTTCAGTTTTTCTTCCTAGATAACTTTTGTGTTTTTTGTTGTTTTTCTGAATATTCTTTCATATATTACACTAATGGTTGAAGAGGCAAAGTTGTGGAAACATTTTCAAGTGTAGCAAATTCTCAGTAACTACTGAATCTCATGTTGGGTATACCATTTCCTAAATTTATGCTGGCAATGCATATTTAAGCTGAATCAATACCATTACAGTGAAACTCTAGAGTATTTGAAGAAGACTATATGGATTTACTGCGGAGCTGTGTGTTGGGTAAAGCACACCATTGCCAATAGGTTTCAGAACAGTCAGTGAAGATTATGGGATCAAATGAAAGGAAAACATAATTTGTAACTGATCGCTATTTTAGTCCCCAGATTTACCTCATGGAATGGATAAGCTGGTCGGCTGCAGTAATGGAGCTGCAAGTGCATAGCAAATCGGTTTATTCAAATTGTATGTGTTAAATGTGTTTGCGGCAGGGTCTTGTGCAGATGATTTACCATTTGAGTTGTGTTTATTGTGGAACTGGTCCTTAATTTGTATCACGCTTTTTCAGTCAGCTTGTTACTGATTTTATTTTTATGTGGTTTGTCTAAAAATGATATTGACATTGCCAATACCAGACAAACCTAGCTTCTTTTTCTTTACTTTATGTCTACGTCTGGTGAGCCTGAGATAAAATATTTTAAGACTTCCAAGGAACTATTTCAAAGATGCTGCTTTTTCCCCATTACTGTGGGAACATACGCTCTCTCTGAGACTTAGAAGTTTCTATAAAGCCTCTTACTGCAGCTAAAATGAGCTGCAGGGAGCAGAAGTGCTGAGAACAAGAGAGGTAAATTGTGCAACATGATCATTCACATATAAGTATGCTGAAAGACCAAAAATACCACTGACACTTTTTAAGACCTAGAATCTTCTGTCTTACTGAACATTTTTGCATCTTTGGACAACATCTGCTTTTGTGCAAACTGCTGACAATGTGACCCAGCATAATGATTTTCACTGTTCTTTTAACAAATTACATTTGTATTCAAATTGATTTTTCCATGACTGCTATTATAGCCTCCAGAAACTCTATAGCAGCCATAGTATAACATCCTGTGTGTGTCTGGTCAGCCTAGGACAGCATTTAGTGTCAAGCCATGTGCAGTTATAAGTGGAATTAATAGCCTTAGTGGTACTGGTCTTTTTTTTTTTTTTTTTTAGGCTTTCCAACCTTCTTTCTCTACTCTGTTTAAAGCTTTTGTCTCTCTTTTTTTTTTTCCCTCAAAAGATAGATGCTGTATGTCAATGGTAGCATAGTGAAAAGGAACGCTTTATCTCCTCCCACTCCCATTTTTTTTTAATAATCATCCAGTTGAAAATCGAAAGATTGTCCCTTTTGGAGGTTATTTCAAAAGATAATCACTTTCCATTAAAATCTTTTTTTTTCTTTAATGCCATAAATTGGTTATTTACAGAGCACATAGATTTATTGTAGCAATCACAGACTTGTGGCCTGACATACGTTCCACGTAAGTAAAGATAGCAGAATCCGGCTCTGAAAAAGTTGGCCTTAAAAGACTCCGAGAGTCGGAAATAACTTTGTGTTACTCAGATTCATTGTCAGTTACCTAACAGTTCGCTTGGTGCTCTTTTCCATTTTCTATGTATTTACACTCTACACATTTTAAACTTGCATAAGCCACAGAACCGGGAGCATTTCCAAAATCTTAAAGGATGATCAGGATTGTAATAGAAGTGATATTGGGCTCTTCTGAAGCGTGTTTGAAGTTTAACTGCCTCAAGTTTGAAGGAACATGGGTTGAAAGTCAAACCTATATTAATTTATCTCAACCTTAACAACAGGTTCATGGTGAGAATGAGTTTAGCCCTTCTTGGATTAAATTTTTCCGTACTAGAAAATGGGAGATTAGTTAAGAAATTCAGATTTGAATAACGGTTATTAAGAACCTTAAAATTTGCAGACTTGGAAACCCTAGGAAGTGCTGTACTGGAGGACTTGCACGCCCTTTTTATTTAAAAGGGGTGGGTGGAAGGAATTGAGGAAGTAAGGGGAAGGCCAACTTGGAGCTAAATTGTGTGCGTTGTATCAGCCGGAGGAATAAGTGAATAAATGCTTTAGATTTTTTTTCTTCACAATAAATTTATATTGTGCAAGATGCTATCTTAGAGGGAAGGTGACTCACCACCTATAATGACGGTAGAGTATGACTGATTTTTCTAAGGATACGGTAGGTAGGAGGCAAAGCAGCTTCCCTTCCTTCTGTACCCTTCCTGTTGCGGCCCCGGAGGTGGACCTGCTCGGGAACAGTAGCCATGATCAAAGACCTTGGCGTGGGGTATTACTGAAAGCGAGGACTGAACATGCGACTGAAAGGCCCCAGAAATTTGCAGGTGCAGGATTTGTGTCCATCTTTTCATGGTTTGTATTTTTATAAAACGTCAGTCATGGTGGAATGGAAATACACTTACGGTTTTGTTTGTTTTTTAAAGAGCAAGCTGCGGTATCTTGCATCACAGCAGGAGTGTACCTCTATTTTAAGTTTAAAAAGTTGATCAGTGTAACGGGGCGTACAAGATCATCTCATAGAATCTGTAGTTTTCAGTAGATGATGATTACTGTGTAATGTGTGCGTGAAAGCATTAGCGTATGAAGTACATGTGAAAGTAAACTGGTGTGGGTATATTCACTATACAGTATGTACATAGCCTTCTGCTAGTGTACAGTGGACGTACGTTCACTTATATTGCCATACAACTGCTCTGATATTTCTTAAAAAGTTCTAAAAATATTTGAGTAACTTTAAAGATTTGATAATTCTATGCACTCGGAATGCAAAATTTAGTATTTCAAAGCAAAATTGGTTGTATTCAACAAACTGCACTGAAAGCAATGAATTTGTGAGATTGGTTTCGAAACTCTCAGCAATGTTCCTCGCTCCATCCTGCCAAACTTATTTTTAAGGGGCTGCTTGTAGGCTAATGCCCTTTGCTGCTGGAAGGGCTCTGACGGATGTTTTTTAGAGTGCAAAAGCAAGCATCCTTTCCTCTACTTGATTCAAACGGAGATAGATATCCGGAATGTCTTAATTATTGCCCTCATGGCTGCAGAAGTACAATTTTTCCACTTTGGGAGTTCAGCAGTCTTGGCTGTAATATTCGATGTGGTAAACCTCGGTGACGGCGGGGAGAGGCAGCGGAGGGAGGCGATGAGGGCCGGGGGGGGACGCGCCGTGTGCGCTGAGCCCCGGAGCAGCCGCGCGTGCCCGCGGCCGGGAGGAGGGCTGCGAGGGGCAGCTGTGGGGCTGCCGCTCTTMCCCGGGGCGGTCGCGCTGCAGGGCGCAGGCAAAGCCGCGGCCTCCCGGGAGCAGGGAGTCCGCGGCTTTGATTTGTTTCTCTTTATTAACAATTCTGAGCTCTTTTCCTCCTCCTTGCTCCCTTGGGGCAGCGCTAGCGTCCCCCTCTCTTCTCCTGCTAGTTTCACTTTAATACTGAGCAGAGCTTTTACAGCGTTTTGTGGAAAACCTTCATTCCTTCTTCCTATCCCACTCCCCTTGCAAGCTGCTGCTTTCTTTATTATTTTCCATTTTGAACAGCACAGTGAATTTGTGCATAACTAGATGCCATACTAGATAGATGGCCATACTTTGGGACAAAGTTAAAATCTAGGCCTAGAGGACTTTTTTTTTATCTTTAAGTATTCTTCCAACAGTAATGTTTTGATAGATTAAAAAAAAATTGCTTTGCCAATTCTTAGCTGCAGTGATTTTATTTACCGTGCTTCTATGTTGAGAGATTGACAAAATTTCTACAAAAACTGCTTTTTTCCTATCATTGTCAAGAAGCTGGGTCAACCTGTGTAATTATGGAGAACTGTGACAGCAGTGGGTAAATAACAGTAATTTCTGTTCTGTGATTACTCATGTCCCTAGGTTTCTACAGTAGTGTAGCTACCATGAACCATATAGGAAATACTTTTGGAAAAAACTTGTATATACTATGTGCAAGTGTGAAAAACATGAAATAAGAGATGCTTGGTTTATTTTCTTTTTATTTATGTCTTTATGTCCATCTCTCCCTCATCTATGACAGCCTCTGTCACTGCTGGATAACACTGCATACAACCAGTCCCTTTAATCCAGGCTTGCTGTCTGATTAGTCTCTGTTATAGTCCCACAGGTCACAACACTCTAAGCCTTTTGCCGGTTTTTATTTTTCTGGTTAAGTATTACATTTTCACACAGTGGCATGGGGTTGAGTGGTTTTTCTTTTTTTCTTTTTTCTTTTTTTTTTTAATTCTCATCTTTGTAGCTGGGGCTTTCAAAGCGATCATGGAGAAGATATAATTTGGTCCATAATTTGTCAGGATCCTTACTCATGTAAGCAATTGCACAGGATTGCCTTATGAGAGCTTCCCTGGGTTTAAAAAAATGATCTAGTAGCTGATTGCTTTGAGCTGCTGCACCAGAGTGTTTCTAAAAAAAATTAAAGGAAGATTAGATTAAAACTGAAGAGTGTACAGCATGGATAGGGATATTATGTGCTTTTGTCATGGGAAGTAGGTAAAATGATCTAGTAGTTTTATTCTATTGTGATTTCTATAAGCGTTTCTTCAGTGATGCTTTTGTCTAATCTATTTGATGTCTCTTTCGTGGCTTACCTTCTGGCCTGAAGGGCCTCATACAAAATGATGCATCAGTTGTAAGTAGTGCTTCAGGATAAAAATCAACTTTTCTTAGTAATGGCTTTCATCTTCCTAGGTGTGATGAGTCCTAGCCTATCTAATATCTTGACTTCCTTCACCAGGCTTCTGTTTAACTTGGTATCTTTGCTTAGGTACCTGTTTTATTTCAGAATAATGCATTTAAATACTATGCACGCTCATACTGTGATTCCCGTGGAACATGATTTTCATTTTATGTAACTTCAGATTTTTACCCACATGTGGATCTTCTGGTTCAGCCTGTTACTACATTTCACAGTGGACAGCCAGAGAACAACAAAAAAGTACTTGAAGCAAGTGCAGACACACTTAAGAATATAGCTTCAAGGATTTTTGGTGAGAGATCTGGTGGAAAAACAAATCAAAGCATCATTCTGAGTAGGAACCCTGAAATCTGCGTGACTGACAGTATGTACTGGTTCCTATTAAGGCTGCATCTATATTGCTTAATGCAGCAACAGCAGGCCCTAATGTGCCTCAAATATCTTTTAGTGTATTTTGATAATTATGTACTAATATACATTTAAAATGATGAATATGAGTAAAAGAATAGTAAAAGGTGTGGCTCTGACTGATGGTAAGGATGCAGCCTACTGGCCATTGAAAGAATGAAGCAAAGATCTAGTTTGTAGGAACTTAATTTGCTACAGTTTCTTAATACTAGACACCAGCTGAGAGGCCAATAGCCTGGTAGGGTGAGATCTGACAGTATGGCTAAGCCAGTCTAACAGCTGTTTGCCACCGAAAGACTCTTTCGTAGTACCAGCCCTAGTGATGATCTTGCACAGAGCAATGTCAGAAAAGTGTCCAAAAAGTATTCTTCTCTTTGTAAAGTTAGCTGTCAGATGGTTGAGCTTCTGGGATGGCTTACCATGGGGCGCAGCAAGCCCCACAGCTGGGGCAGAGAAGGGCATGGGAACAGGCAGGAGTGAGTTGCACTAGGGTGGCTGGAGGTGGCCTCCATGAGATGAAGTCTCAAGTGGTTTCTGTAAGGTGTAACTGCAGATGCTTTTCTCAGTTACAGCTTAGGCATTTTTTTGCTGAGAGATACGTTTCTGGACATGCACCTCAGAGAACGTAGTGGCTGGCAACAGCTGTGTGAATGTCCCAAGTCTATGTTTCACGACCCACATTTTGGACAACAAGTGCAGAGACAAACAAATGAACTTAAATCGTTTTGAGTACTGATGCAAGCTCACTCGTTTCTCTACCCTGCCCTAAGACCCAGAAAGCCAGGTTTCTCCTTGCTTCATGTGTGCAGCTATGTATCACCCACCATGGAGACCAGGTATAAGCAAGCCTGATTAGTGTGCATTGTATTCCTTTTGGCGTGTTTGCTTGGCCTTGATATGAGTGTGGAGAAGCAAATCCTGCAGTACTGCTGCCCTCTCCCAGTCCTGAATGTCTGCATGCTGCCTTGCTATCCCAAGGCCAACCCAATGGAGATTAACTAAACTGTCTTGATAGGTTATTTTGATGAGGACGGATTACAGTGTTTTCTTTCCTTAAGTATTTTGTGCCAAATACTAACTTATGGACAAACATCACACTGTGGCCACATGAAGAAAGCAGGGATCGGGAGGTCGTCTTGCGCTCTTGGTAGAGTGGGAGAAGCTGTGTTCGCTGTGTTCCCTAGCAATTTTTCTCTTGCTTTCAGTTAACTTCTAAGCAAGTAAACTGCTGTAAAATTACTGATGGCTAAGTGTGATTCTGGCTCTCCTATTCAGTCTTACTGTATGAAGGTTGAACGGAAAGAAAAAAGAAGTCAAACTGAGCAAGCTGTTCAGTTGGAGATGCTTATTTCCGTATCAGTTATTTCTGACAATTCTTACACTTGGGAAGAAGATCACTAAATGCATTAGTTATTTGAGGAGGAAAAAAAAAGTCTTCAAAATACTGACACCAAATATGTCAGCTAGTTACCCCTTTAGAACTAGAACTTTGTGTATCCTTCACGTGCATATTGAATCTAGCTACTGGATTCAGTTGGACAAAAACTGCATCTTTTAGTGAGTGAATGACTTGCAAATGCTACAACACTTCTTGACAAGCCGCAAAGCCCCTGCAGCCCAGCTTCGCACACAGGTTCTATGGGAGCTGTACCTCTTCCTTGGGTCTGAAACACTAATGAGTCTTGTCTGTCTTTTTTTGTAGATTTTTTTTTAATTTCCTGAAGAAAGCAATAAATAGCTAAAAATATCTGTAATGAATCTGTGATTATGGCATTACACTTAAAAATAAATAAATAAAAATCTGAATAAAACTTACAATCCCAACTAAAAATTTCCATTTTAAAGCAGAGGAGGGAAGGAGGCATATCCTGGAATAAATGCCAATCAGATACAATTACAGTTAGTTATCTGAATTGGGCTTTTCCTTTGGTGCAGCATCTTCAGAGGTGAAGAACTGCAGCAAGAAATACAGGAAGTTTTCTGCTTTCAGGTTTCAGGAGGGTAGTGTTTCACTCCATAAATATTCTAGTGTAGCAGGTTTTCTTAATACTTTGTGCTCCTATCTCCCATAGGAATCTTTTCTCTTGTGTCAAGCTCTTGTGTTTGTGATTTTTTTTGTTTTTTATTTTTTTTACTTTTGTTCTTGAAGTATGTGTACCTTCCTGATAATACAAAGAGCATCTGTCAAGCCTGAAAATTAAGGACAATACATCTCATAGAACGGCATCTCCCTTTAAAAGAAATAATGAGATTTGATGACTTAGGTACAAGCCATGATGGATCTCTGGTGCTAGCTGCTGCACTGCAAGCACTGCAGCTGCTTTCCAATTTAATTGTATGTGTGTGAGGTGTTAGTAAACAGAGTAATACTCGGAGTTGCAGGGATCTTGCAAACAGGTAATCATCTGGAATTGCTGTTTCGGGGAAACTCAATTAATGTTATTCAGTGTTTTTGTTTTATTACTATATATGCAAGAGATTTTCATTTTTGTTCCATTTTCAAAATGAGGTGTTAGAAGCTTTTAAAGTTCATATTGCAATGCCTAGTCCGTTTACAATGTGGTATATGTATTTTGTAACAGCTGGAGTAATTTTTAAGTCTTTAATATAGGAACTTAAAACAGATTTTCTGTAGGAAAAGCAGCCTCAGAAAAGGTATAGTTTCTTTCTGCCCATTTTTCCGTTAAGATACGGCAGTAAAATTACTGAAGATTTTAGACATATTACATCTGTTCTTTGAAAGAGAGCAGCATAAAAGACATCAAATTACTGTTCTAATAGATTACATGCTGTAGTGTGTATCTGCTGAAATTGGTTTTATAGAAGGTACTTTTTCTAAGTTGATGTAGTCTAAAAATAAAATACTAACTTTTTTTGGACCATACCCTCACTGCGCAGTGGAATAGCTCTAGCAGTTGTCTCTGCTTTTTGGCTGTGCGGGGTTTCCTTGGCGTTTGGGCTTTGGGGAGCAGGTTGAAAGCTGCCAAGGAAATGTAGAGAGGTGCTCTGCTAGGGGGCTGAAAAAGGGGCCAGAACAGTCATATCCCATGTACCTCTAACCACTGTCCAAGCGGAAAGGGTGGAAGGGAAGAGTGCCTTGAAAAGGGCGATGAGTGAATACACCCCTCTCACTTTCCTGGTGAAAATGGGAATTTGGAAGAAATTTTCTCTCAGTGTTTTTTTTTTTTCTGAGCTATATTGCCAGTCTTGTTTTTGGAGTAGCATAGGTCTCTCCCCATGGGATCATGTCTGGGTTCATACGTAGCCTTTTTCTGAATGGTGGCATCATGAATTATAAAAGGTATGCATTAGGAGAATGAGGTCTGGAACATCAGGCAGTTGTTACGATTGCTTTTGGCTTTTTCTAATGTATCCAAAAGTATTAACAGAAGACAGATCTTTATTTATGTTCAGTAGTATTCACCAAAAAGTGAAGGCAGAGTGGTGGTGCTTGTTTGTAGGGGAAAGGGGGCTTCTGCATTCAATACAGGCACCTCAAGCTCAAAAAAAAAAAAAAATCTTTTGGAAGCATTGTCCTTCATTAGAAATGACAATATCTATCCTTGGTATCTATATAATGAACTGGTTTTTCATCACTAGCTACCTTGCATTTCTAGACTGCATGTACTGTTATCTGAAAGAGTAACGGGATTGTGTGTGTGAGAGAGGAAAGGTGTAATTCTTTTCTGCTTGTCTGTTTTAGGGTTTTTTTTTGTTTTTTTTTCCTCAAGCTTTGGTTTTTGTGATATCCTATTTTCTTAATTTGTATAAGACTGTGAAGTTGTCTTTCTTTTCCTGGAATTCTCCAGATAAATTGAAAGCTTCTCATGGTTTTGAAAACCGTTCATGTAACAGGCCCTAATGGCCAAGGACTAGAATCGGCTACAATTGCAGGACAATTAGGGCAGGAAATGCAGACAAAAGGCTTCATTTTGTCAAACAGAGTTGTTTGAAAGTGTTTAGGATTTATATTTTACATTGAACCACTGCTTTGTTTTTTACAGACTGTTATTTTTATCTCTTTTCCCTCCAGTGGTGGACTGACTTGAACCTCTAGACTTTTTGGTTTTTAGTCATATTACATCTGTTCCTTGAAAGAGAGTAGCATTCTCAGTTTCAAAAACCGAGAATCTTAGCAGATGCTAATCCAAGTTTGATGCTGAAAATAGATGGCTCTTAAATTTTCTGTCTTTCGGAAAGCTAAGTTTTTATGGCTTTTCTTGATTTTTAATAACCCAAGGACACTACTTGTGCATACCACAGAATAACTTTATGCCAAAGCTTCCTTTAGATTTATTCCTTTGGCTTTGGCAGAATCATTATCTATATTGCAAGCTGTCACTTTATGTCCAAAACAGGTAATTGATTCTTCAAAACAGATTTTTTTTTTTAATTATAAACATAGTTTAGGATTCTGTGGTTTCATAGAACTTTGGGGAAGCAGCTGCAGAGCACCTTTTAGAGAATAGCCCAAAACCTCTGAAATTTTGGTTTGTAAAGTTATGTTTTTAGATTTGGACTCTTGTGTTGTGGGCGAAAAAGAAAACTGGCAGTAGTGAATTAGGTGTATTTATGTCCTAATAACTGCAAGTCTCTTTATGGTTGGACCTAGAGCCCTTGATCTGGGTTGCCTGCCAGCATTTAAATAAAACACTAAGTGCTGAAATCACCCTTTTGCAATAAGCCTGTTGAATAATGGTACATGTATCTGAAATGAAAATCATTGCATTTCTAGTATGTAAGTAGAGGTGTTGTAGTTCGTTGTTTACTCTTGAGAGAGCATGGTTCACTAAAGATGAATGAGGAGCTGCAAGAGCCTTGGGCTCCTGTTCCCATTCCACTAATGCAAGACTGAGAGCTATGCACTACTTTAGCTCTACAACTCTGAGCTGAAACTGTTTTTTGTAAAAATGCTTAGTAGCAAAACGAAATTGTTGTGATGATCATACAGTGTGTGCATGTGCATATTATCTGTGCTTTTAAAGATTATTGTAAGTTTGAAAGATTTATCTTAGAGATACTTAAGAGCTTGATAACAGAGACAGAGTAATGGGTGAAAAGAGGCCTCTCCTGGGGCTGGAATGGTGGTGGCCTGAACTGCTACAAGTGTGCTCTGCTTTGCTGCACTGAGTTGCCAGGTGAAGGCCCTGCAGGAGCAGGTTGACAGGCTGCATGTCATCAGGGAGGAGAAACAGAAGATCGACAGGGTCTTGGCAGAGATCCCACAAAGCCAGCTGCTCAAGCCCTGCCTTGCAAGGAAGGAGGGGAATCTGGAGGACCACTTTTAAAGGAGCAGTGGATGGAAACTTCCAAGATGGGGTTAAGCTTGTCTACTGATGTCATGTCTAAGGTTTCTTCTCTGGTTCTGCAGTTATAGGTACAGTGCTCTGGAAATGAATGTGAGGACGATGCCTACTGTTTGGGAGGAGGAGGAGGGAAGGTGACAGCATCAGAGCCAACTGAGCATCAACCAAGCGTCCACATAATAAGAAGAGAAGGGTGATAGACTCTCCCCTGCTGGGGGTGCAAGCATTGGCTGGCCTGGCTTGTTATCTCAGGTGCTTGGATATAGGATGGTGCAGGGAGACTGTAGAGATTTTTCCAGCTCTCGGACTTGCTGTTTGTTGTTCATCCATTTGGGTACCAGTGATGCCACCACGGGACACCTGGCAAGGAGAACGTGGGCTTATTGCTGGATGGGGCAGATGACTTAGTGACAGAAGACAAAAATAAGGCTGAGGTACTAAATGCTACCTTTGCCTTGGTCTTTACCAACAAGGCCTGTCAGGCCTCTGTGTTTAGTGGAAGGGTTTGAGGAGAGAATTAGCCAGCAGTGGATGAACATTGAGCTGAGGTGACTGGAGAGAACCTAAACCATACAGGTATATGGTACAAGACTGGATGTGTCTGAGGGTACTGAGAGAGCTTGCAAGACTGAAAGGTCATGGACATTCGAGGAGGTCCTCAGTGACTGCAAAAGGCAAGCTTTGTACCCATCTTCTAAAAAGGCCAAAAGGAAGATCTGGGAAACTGCAGGTCAGTCCTGGTTGGCTCATTGAAATCATGGAGCACACCGCTGGGCACATGAAGGAGGTGGTGGTGAGTGGTAGCTGTTTGCCCGGACTTACCAGGAGGATTTACACCTGACTAACCCAATTGCCTTCTGTGACTAACCCAAATGTCTGGATTTGTGGCTGAGGGAAGAGAAGTGGGTGTCACTTACATGGGCCCTAACAAGGCTTTTGACACTGTCGCTATTCTTGAATCCAAGCTGGGTCCTGATAGTTTGGATGAGTGGACAGCTAGATGCGTAGAACACTACCTAGATGGCAGGACTCAGATGGTAGTGGTTATGGGTCCTGTTAGCCTGGAGACCAGTAACAAGTAGAGTACTGCAGGGGTCTGTCCTGGGATATGTCCTGTTTCATGTCTTTATCGGTGACCTGGAGAAGGTAACAGAGTGCATTCCTGTCAAGCTTGCAGGTGACACCAAGCTTGACCAGTCAATGCAGCCAAGTGCAGCATTGGCATCCAGAGGGATCTCGTCAGGCTGGAGGCATGGGCTGACATGAATAATATGCCAGCCAACAAAGATAAATGGCAGAGTCTTGCCTTTGGGCAGAAGGAGACCCCTGTGACAGGACAGGCTGGGACAGGGTAGCAGCTCTGTGGAAAAGGCCTTGGGGGTCCTGGTGGGCAGCAAGCTGAGTGTGAGTCCACAGGATCTGGGACCAATGATGACCAACAGTATCCTCAGCTGTACTGGCAGGAACACAGTCAGCAGATCACACAAGGGACCATCCCTCTCAAATCGGCTCTCATTAGACCTCATCTGCATCCAATTTGGGGCTGTCCAATACCAGAAAAACTTTCGTAAACCAAGCTGGCTGGGGGCTGGATGGAGCACTTGCCCTGCGCAGAGAGGCTGCAGGGCCAGGGCTTGTCCAGCTTGGGGAAGGGGCGGTTGTGGGGAGGCTCCCAGCAGCCCCCGGTGCCTGCAGGAAGGTTATGGAAAAGTTGGAGACGAGCTCTTCACTGCAGTGTGTGGTGAGAAGATGAGTCATCATCTCAGCAACTTTGAGCCTTCCTAGAAGGTCAGCATGAGGACTTCTATCCTTTGTAAGCCCCATTCTGAATAGCTGTGTGGGATTAAGACAGTGTTGTTCAGTTAGCCTTCTGCAGAGAGCAGTGATCTCTTTTTCACCTTTTAATGTAAAGAATGGGGTAGTGTTTTATGAATGTGCTAGCAAAAATAAAATTTAAGATCTGTGATGTAGTGCATCTGGTGTTTTTCCTTCTTTGTTTTTTCTTTCACTTTATAATTGTTGCTTATTATGAGTAAAGTAAACTAAACAGCATTAAACGTACGCTGAAATTTCCAATGTTAAGTGTGTTTTTTGTTTTGTTCTGCAGTTTTCATTTTATAGTCTTGTGGCTGTGTGGGCTGGCAGTAAGAACCCAAGAACAAAGATTTACTTCCATTATTAACTTTCTTTTATGTTTATGAAATACAAATAAGGGAAAAAAGTGTAGCAGCATATAGACATTCTCACTGAACATCTTCTTTCTGAGGGAAGAAATGGTACTGGAAATGTCCAATTTCCAGATTGTAACAGAAAATCACAGCTTTTATAGGTACAAAGTTATGAGTTTGCATTTTAAAATGCAGCCTGGATTTGGCATGAGATCTCCTGCTCAGATGATGAGATTTATAGATTTTAAGATTCAGTGATCATGCAAAGAGTTTAACAACTCTGCTGATATGAGTGTTAAGGGAAGAAATTAAAATGAAGTGAATTGATGATTCATTTGGTTACACTCTGGGGGAAGACCAGACATTTTCTAATAATTAATTATCTAATTTAAAACCTTCCTGTTTCTTGGCTGAAGTAAGAAATTAGATATTTTGTATAATAAAGCAGCTGATCTTTAAACTAATGGGAAGTGCTATTATATTTTTCATAAAAACTATAGGCGTTTCAATTCACTGCGCTCTGCCTAAAGAAATTAGGTTTGAGGAAATTAGCCAGTAAAATGAATGTATGCTGTACTGATTTATTAATAAATATGTGTGTAAACAGAACTGATCAGTATATGTCAGTCTGCATAAGAAGAGCAATTAAAATATGCATTAATTAAACAGTCTTGATTACTGACCATTGATCATGAGCTGTGTTTCTCTTGGTTCCATATGAAATGTTTATTCTACTTGAAAAATGAATAAATGTAGATTGTATAAGCTGAGCATTTCTGGGAAGTTTTCATAGCTTTTACTTTGATAGCCTTCATTAGAAATTGAGAGTGTTCAGTAGAATTTAGAATTAAAAAAAGCATAATTCTGCAATGCAGTGAATTCTGCCGAATGAGATATGAGATGTAAACATTAACTCTCTCTCTCACAGAACTCATCAACCTGAAATTATATTTAGCATTAATTTTAGATACCTGTAATGTTTTTGCAATTATTATCTCCCAGCCAATTGTACCTGCATGTGAGAGTGCAAATTAAGGGCATATCCAATTGGACCTTTTAATTTTGGTCCATGAACAGTAACAGTGCTGCTGGTACTGCACTGGTGTGCATAATGTATACAGAAGGGTTAGTGTATCTGTCAAACTGTTACTCCTACATAGTGTGTTTTGGCTGAAATAGTAAAGTGACTGATTTTTATTATTTCCTAAGCCATTGGTTTTTTTTTTTCCTCCAGTTGTGCAGCTATTCTATTGCTGCTCCTGTAATTTATAATCTACAGCATCAATTTGCTTTGCAAATATTACGGTTCACAATTGGGGTCAGAAGTATCTTTCCTTTTGTAAGAAAATACAGTGTATCACAGCAGAACCAGTGCCATGGCAGAGGTTTTATGGCAAGTCTTTGAAGACCATAGTTAGATTAAATCTGTCTCATTGGCTTTAAGTACTTCTGCTCTCGGTGTCTAGGGACATACCAGTTGGAACTATTGTACTATATATAGCTAACTGTAGAAAAGAAGAATCTCAAAACCTTGCAAGCTAAGAATAAGAGCGTGTGCTGTTTGAATGCGGATGGATCAACACGGAGGCTAAGGAAATATGGGGCAATAATGGTCAAAGTATTAATGATCCTCTGGTGTAACTAAAGGTTAATGCTTTGGTGAACTAAGACGAATTGTAAGGAAGGATTTGGAGAAGATGTAAGGCAGCTTTCTTGAAATTATCATAAGTATCTTTCCCAGGATAAAGGGCAACATAGAAGAGAATGAAGCAAAATACTTTGGTGTTGAGTTTTCAAACACGTGGCAGGTTCAGCTGGGCTACTTCTTCCTGAGGAAGAAATGAGAGAGATGCTTTTAAAGAGCTTTGAAAATGTGGAGCAGTGACATGTTTGGTGTGATGGGAAAAGGATGAGAAAGAGGGGATATGAAAGGAGAAGAATGATCTAGTTAAAGAAGAAGGCTTACGTGACACTTTGCAGTAGCATTTGGAAAGTCACAAGCTATTGCATTTCTGAGAGCATGAGTGGTAGATGGCAGAGTGATACAGACTCAAGGAGATGAGAACTTGTGCTGGTTAGCTGTGCCAATGGGTAGGAAAGGCTGTTTCCTAGGTACCCAGGAAAATTAAGGACAAAATAGCAAAAGTTCAACAAAGTAAAGTAGTTTTGCTTGCCTCTCTTAAAATCCAAAGTGGCAAGCAAAATAATCATGGTCAGCATGATAATACTGTTCTTTCTACTATAAAAGCTTTTATAATTTGATATCTTTCACTGGGAGGAACTGAAAGTCACTGAAGACTTTGAGGGAGTGGCTTACTAGAGTGCTTCTCAGAGAAGCTGAGGATTAAGGCTTAAATCCTTGTTCTCTTTTATTCAAATATGTCTGTCTGTCCAGAAATTCCAGTGTGTGTTGGGAAGGGCTTTGGAAGAAAAAGCTGTGCTGTAGCCACATTGTACTGGAGCTGAAAGAGACTGAAATGGAAACTTGAACAGGAAATGATAAATCTGCAGTAGAAGTTTTGGAGAAGAAGCCAAATTCACTTAAGTTTTAAGCTTCAGTACATAGTATTCCCTTAAAGAAAAAGATTTGCAGGAGAGAAGTCTTAGTCTCCTTTCTAGAATGAGACATGAAGAACTTCTGTGATGCCTTTACCTTCCAACCTGCTGTAGGACAAAGAGGCAATTTGAAGAGTCTGTGTGTTACCAATGAAAAATAAGAAGCTATGCTTATTTCTGTAGCTCCTAGTCTGAAAATACTTTAGAGGTTTTAGGCTTAAATAATATTAAGAAAATTGTACCTGTCAACACTTAACAATAATAGAGCATTGAGAAATTCCTTGGGGAATCTCCTACTCTGCACAGAGGGAAGGGATCACGTGTTCAGAGGACTTTACATTAAACTCCTTGATTCTTGAAGCAGATGAAACTAGATTTTGTTTCTTCTTAAAGATTAAAAAAGTCTAGTCTTAAGCTATTGCAAAAGGTAAAACTAGATTAAAATGTATGCTTTTTAAATTTTTTGTCTTTATGTGGCTTTTTGGGGAAGGGTGACTGACTGGAACATAGCAGGTCTTCCCCCTCCACAGACTTCTAAAATTTCAAATTGTAAAAAGGTTTTTATATGGGTACTTGCTGTCAGAATAAACTAGAATGAAGAGATATCTTAGCCTAACAGCTTCATTTGGACCTACTGGAAAAATATTGGCAGAACATTCTTGTTGGAATAGTGAGAGCAGAGAATTAGAGGAAACCAGCCATACAGGAAAAATAACATAAGGTTATTTACACTTTGTCTCTGCAGCCTTCTGTCAGCAGTTGCTGTTTTCAGAAGGTGCCCTGTTTGCTTCTGGTTGAATGCCAGGGACCAGTTTTGGGGCATCTTTGGTGTAGCTCTGATTTCCAGTAGTTGGGCCTGGCCCAGGCTTTTGACAGAGAACAATCTTAAAACATCTACTACTCCTTTCTGCTCTTTTATTTTGCTGGCATCAGCTGTGCAGAGTTTTAGTTGTTAAATGAATAATGACTAGTACCTGTAAGGAAGTAGTACTGGGTAGTGCTTCCTGTCACCTTTTATACTGTACCGCTTGTGAGTATCTATCTAGCTCATGGATCACCAAAAAATACAAGCAAGTGTTATGTTCAAACGATCTTGTGCAGCCATAAGAAAAGAGATGGAAAGTCAGCTGAATAGCTTTAGAAAATCAAGCAATACTCTACTAAAGCCAGGATGCTCTGGAGTATGATGATACAGCTGAACTTGCTGCAACTCAAGTGCAGAGTATGTGTGTCTGTGTTGTGCTCAGAAACTGGCCAAGGTGAATTTTGACTTAGTAACAGATGTGAACAAAACTGTGGCTTGTCATAGACTTTCAGAATCTTTTTTTTTTTTTTTTTTTTTTGCTGTGATACAAACCTCTCTTATTTTGACTGTAAATATTTTAAGTAAAAAAGAAAATCTGTTCTTAGCCTCATTTGTTTCAGATTGGTTATTTGGTTAGGCTGCTTTTTGTGGTGATGTGGCAAGCTGCATTCTCATGTCTCTCTCTTTGAGGTCTTTCATATTTTTGAGTTTGTTAATGTAATCAGGATACTGACTACATGGTGATGGTCCACATCAAGTACCACATCTGAATAGGTCACTGCAGTTTTACTGGTGATGTTTGTGCTACGGTCACTGCAGTGGCCTTTTAAGATGACACAGTAAGAGGGATTAGTGCCACAAAGGAGGCATCTGTGGAAGTTACGAGAACACACATGTATAAGCAGCATCCTCCTTGAGCTGAGCTGAAAGTCTCTCTACTGTTAACCTCTGGAGAAAAGTCAGGAATGTGCTTGTAGAATTTCACTTAAATTGAGTTAAACTGTATATTTGAAAGAAGAAAAGAGGAATGTGACCTTCGACAAATCCAAGAGAAGGATTTTCATCTTGTGTGTGTGTGGTGTTTTCTCTCGTTTGTTTGTTTGTTTTTTTGTTTCTTCAGTCATCAAAGTTAATAAACCTGAGACAGATCATCAAATTGTGGGACAGATAGGATGATTACATTAACTTATGTGCTCTGAAGGGGTGTTTCTTTTAAGGTCTTCCCAAATCCTACAGGTTTCAGACACTGGTGCTTCAAAATCAGAGGTTTTAAATATACTTCATTGATTTCAGCTATGCTCTATTTTTTTTCCTTTCCTTCATAATTACTGAAATTTTTAAAAGACAGGAGGTGTAAATCATACTGATTAGAATTCTGCTAGACAAAGTTATTTTCTGCACTAGAATTGTCCATCTTTTTCATTTAAAAATAAGCAAGCTGTACATAGTGAATAAGTTTAAAAACTGCAGTTAAAACTACTGTGTAATTGAATAGTACAACTTCTTGAAGCAAATGTAATTACAAAGTTTCTTACCTTTAGAAGAAAATGAATATATATTTTTTCATAAAAGAGATGAAGCCATTACTCTTCATAAAAGGCAGAGGGTAAAGAAAAGGTAAGTATTTGTATTAGATGAGCCATAAGAATTAGGTATTAGCCATTACATTTATGAAATATCTGAAGTGTTATGGTCTGTCAAGTCTTCATGATCATCAATCTCTTTAAAATGCTGCTCTAAGTAACAGAAACCTAGCAGAAGTAACAAAAAAATGAAGTAATGGGGAAATGCACATATTCCTTCTGAGGTTTGCGAACAGTAAATCTTGCACACCCAATCGTAGGCATTTATTTCAGAATTCCCTCTGCAGTTGTTTAGCTGGAAGCTGGCTCTTTGGCTGTACTTCGGCAGGGGCCTGCTTTGCTTGCCAGTCTGCGCGGTTCGGCAGTGAGGTGGCTGTTTGAAGTGGGAATGATGTGGTCTGTTTCACTAGTAGCTCCGCAAGAGCGTTTTAAGTGATCTGGCAGCACTTCATTTGGGGGCTATTCCAGCATAAAAACTGAAGGATGGCACAGTCCTCAAAATGATAGACTTGGATAAGTAAGTCAACGGGAAAAGGGAACTTGGTGGTATGGACAATAATAATATCATCTTAGGCATTTAAACATTGTCAGATGCTTCATAAGCTAATACAGTTCTTAAAATATCCCTGCTCTGTTGTTTTGGCTTTATTTGGGAAGGAACATTTTAACTGTGTGTTACAAAGGGGATTTATTTAGTGACAAAGCAAAATTTGTTTAAAATATGAACAAAAACAAATCAAAATATCACTCCAGATGAGTGTCTATGTAAGTTTGTATGTAAGACCTCTTGCAGTACTTCTCTGTAACACAAACTGCCTTCTCTCTGCGTTAATAGATTAGATACTAGCAGATGAGGGTCAAAGTTATGCAGCTTTTACAGAAAGCTAAGAATGTTTGTGTTGACCACTGTGACCATTAGCTCATCAAAATGGACCTGTTTAGAAGTCGGCTCAAATGAAGCATTAATTAGAGTCCTGGAACATTCACATCTGAGTTGAAGTATTTGAGCTGCTGTAATGTTGTCCCTTCCCTGGACAAGAATCATATCCTGGGATTGCAACTTTTTGCATCTGGGAACGCTTCCTAATCTGCACTCACAAAATATTTGGCACAGTGAAGACCTACTTAATGACTAGTGTAGCGTCTAGACAGCTAGACAGCTCGTTACCCGCCCGCGGCGCTGGATGTTCAGCAGCTCCGGCACGGTTCCCCGCGGTCTGCTTAGGGGAGGTGGGTGCGTGTCTCGCAGTCCGGCGTTGCTGGCTGGCGGCTCGGGACCCTGCTCAGCCCCGCCGTGCTGCACCCACGCCGCTGGCACGCTGCGTGGTGGCGCTCGGCCTCGGCTCTGCCCGAGGCAAATTGCCAGGCCCGGAGCAACGAGGAGGGGAACGGTGTTACGCAGGGCGGTGCCATCAGCAAAAAGCATCCCAGGGCAGCTGCTGGCTTGGGGCCCTGCCTAAAGGCATGGACTAGCTCCAGGATTTTGTATTCTGTGCTTTCATTTCTGCACATTTTCTCTCTCTCTCTCTCTCTCTTTTTTTTCCCCTCTAGTTCCGTTTATGTGATTAAAAAAAAAAAAAGTAAACACACACATTCTTGGTTTAATAATGAACTGTGGAGGGTGTTTCCTGGGACGGAGGAACGGGAGGAGCGTCCTGGGAGGAAACTAGAAAGCTGCCCTTGCCGAGTACTTGGGCGCTGTGTATCGGCCGAAGGGAGGGACTGTCGTGAGAAGATCACCAGGCTGTTTCATCCGGTTAAAATCAGAGGAGCTTGTCGTGTTATGGAACAGCCAAGTGTCTTTTGTTAATTCCTGTCCCATTTGCTAGGTATTCTGTATTTATAAACCCTCTCAGAATATAAAATATTACAATATTTAGCATATAAAGTATCTAAATGGCAGCATCCCCTTTTTGAAAATAAATATCTTAATGAGATAATATAAAAATTAGACATTTTTCTTGGTTACAGCCATGCATATAATTAAGAGAAAAAAAATATTCTTAGCTGTTGTGGCCATATTGGCTTCCTCATTTAGAAAAGTTTTCTTAATCTGATAAATACATTTATCAAGTTACATAGTTCTTCATAGTGGAGAAGGATCTGTGTTTTTGAATATGCAAGACGTTGCAGTTGTCTTTTCCAGTAAACTGATAGTCTTGGTCACCTGAGGGTTGAGATGTCAAAAAGTGAGAAGAATTTAATAATCAGAGAATGCGCCTTACACAGTTCTCTAGTTATGTGTGGGAATATGTGAAGTGAATAAAATAAACACTCAGTAATATTTTCCCCATTAAAACACTTGGGATTTCCGTAATTTTTTTTTTATGATAGAAATCACTGAGTGAATTTTAGTATTTTCAAAGTAATACCTGTGCTTCAGACATGAGTACCTCAAATATTTAATTTCCGTGTTAGTTAATTAGTTATGTAGTACTTCAAAAGTGTAAACCATTTAAGAAATACCTTAAAGTTCTTATAACTGCCCATGTAGGAATAACTGATTTGGTCTGACAGTTTTATTTGTTGTTCTAGGGATGCGTAGGGATGGAGGTTATGGAAATGACAGTGTGTATTAACAGCTGAGTTCAACAATAGCCTTATGCAAAGCTGTGAGGAAAATCTTTAAAAGTCACTTCTGTGCTGAGGGCATTCTAGTTACTTAGTCTGGAAATAACGAAATGATTCTGAGAGCTGGAATTTTGAGAAAAATAAGAAGTGCTTTGATTTGTGTTACTTTGTCATCATTTTTTAAACTGAAAGGTTTGCATAAGCCTTTCATGTGAATTTTAAGTAGTGCACAGGCTCGCATCTCTCCTGTGTAACTCAAAAGCTAATGACTACTGCGCGTAATAAGACTAATTGTTTCTGTGCCAAAAAAAGGGAATGTGTGCACTTGATCAGAATCAACTGGCTTAGAGAAAATTGGGAAAAGAGAAGAAGATCTATGTATGTATTTCATTATGATGTTCATTGGGGATCCAGAGTGAATATCATAAGAGTTTTGGACACCTGGAGTAGTACAACTTTGTGTTCCCATTCAAAAGCATTCTTGACACTTTGAAATGGGGAATGCAGTACTTGCATTGGACATTTTTGTTCCTTATGAGACTACCTGTTACCTGAATAAGTCATTGCTTTGTAAAATCAGTGTCAATAAACTTTTACTCCTAAACACTTTTTGAAGGTTCTTATTCACAAAAAGTTAGGTCATAATTTTGAAAATTCATGTTTAAGGCTTCTGGTTCCAGATCAGAATTTCACATCTCTATTGCAAAATAATAAGCTAGTATAGACTTGCTGCTTCTGCTGGCATGTATTTGACGTAAGTTTTATATTGTTTGTTGCATCAGACATGATGGAAATAGTCCTGCTTTCACTTGATTTGATTCAAATATGTACAGGCCAATAATCAGCAGTTCATAGGTCTGATATTAATTATCTTGGAAGTAAGATGCTTCCAAATTTCAGACTTTTATTTATGAATAATTTTCATGTATGAGTTACTGTGTCACTACTCACTACTTGAAACATGTAGGAAAATCAACAGCTGTTCTTTCCTGATGACATTAAAGGAAGTTGTTCTATTCTCAGCATTGACTTAACTAAACAGTTATTCCAACTCTCTATTCCTCTGTGCCTGCTTTAGTTCACTTTTTTAGTGACTGTGACGGCACATAACGACTGTATATAACAATTCGCATGAGAGCTCACTGAGATCTTATAGAATGATATTCAAGTTTCCACATCTCTACTAGAAATACCTCATCTAATACATCCTTAGTATTCTGCTTGCCTTTTTCATGGAGTGAAAACAGTATGGATCATATGATTGATTAGATCTTTGAGTCTCTGGCTCAGAGAACCTATTAATCCCTAAATATTGAGGGCTAGCATGTTGTTCTAGTAAATGTCATCCCATCTGTATTGTTGTATTGCTCGAGTTTGTCCAATTATTCCTTTGCTACTCCAATCCTCTTCTCTATTGATAACATTCCCCAGCTTTGTGTCACGTGTAAGGTTGCTAATGGAAATATTAAAAGGCCTGTCCAGTGACACCCTTTAGAAGTGATATCTCTACTAGAGAGTTACTTTTTCAGAATGCTCATTATCCCCATGAAGTCCTTATTCACCTTACATTTCCTGTGCTAATGATGCTGACAGGAGGCCCAGCTAGTACTGAGTATATGACTTCTCTAGCATGTTGCATAAAGAGTAGCAGTTACAATTAAATCTTATGGAGAATAGGGATTTAGCTGACCTGTAAAGATAATGATGTATTCTGGCTCTGTTGTGAAGATGATGCTTTTAGACACATTAGACTCATTACAATTTCACTGCGTACAGCCTGAGTCCGAAAAAATGGCACTTGTAATTAATCCTGGAGACGTGGTCAGGGTGTCTGTTGTCAAGGCTGGTGGCACACTTGTGGTAGGTGGAATGTGCAGGGCAAAGCTGAGGGTTGCCGATCGCTCTGGAAGAGTCAACATCTGTAATACAGGTATGCCTCTAGGTGTCCTAGGCAATTACGGCGTAAATTTGAGAATTGGTAGGAAAAAAGAAAAAGCTGTTCAAACATGCTCATAAACGCTATTGCTGCCTATGTTTCGGTAGGGAAAAATAGCAACAAGAACTATTTTAACATAACTTTTTTTTTCTTTTTTTCCAAGTGTCATTGAAGACAACTTTCATTTTTGTTTTATCTATAGCTCGTTGTTTAGAGAGGAAAAGAAGTCATGAGGGTAGGAGGGAACAGAACAATAGTTTTCCTTTTCCAAGTGAAAGATTAAAGAAATTTTCATAGATGGTGGCTGTGAACACAGTAAAGGACATACCATTTATTTGAAAAAGTACTTAGGGAAGTGTCAGATGTTCAGAGGTCCTTCTTTAGATCACTGAGATAACATTCTACCGTTGTCAAAAAATGAGGTAAGGTTCAGATTTTACCAACAGCTTTGTCTTTTAAAAAGACACTTCTCTGACATTAGCACAGGTCTTAACTAAACCAGCTTGCACATAGCATTCACCATCACTCGCTAGGACATTAGGAATTCCCCCTCCCCAATTTGTACTCCTTGTGGGCATCCCAGACATATTTGCAATGCTCTGTCAAATTTCATGCAAGGCTTTTGTGCTCTTTTTGATAGTACTACTTCTGTTTCTTCTCCTTCTAATGCTATAGTTTCTTGTATCAGCAAGAACACTTTAGGTAATATGTGAGCCTGTGGAATGTGGCACTCTGAACAGATCTGTTTAAAAACTTTGATTGTAGACTGAATTCTCAGGTTAGGCGTAATCCTGAATATATATCTTGCATGCTATAAGCAGTCTTGTTGATTTCAGTGACATAATGTTAGCAAGAGCTTCAAATGTCAGTAAATTGCTTTCAGGTGCTTATCATAACCTATTAAAGAAATAATCTCTTACACTTTTTTATTGTTTCATAAGTCCTGAAAGTTTGGGATAAATCAGTAATAACACACTGTCTAAATACAGTGTTTACTAATATAGGTAGTAATACTATCTATATCTAAATCTAGATTGAACAGCTTTAAATTTAAAAGCTCTTATTTTTGGGCTAAGGGAGGATTAACGAAGGACAGCAAAATGCTTGTAAAATGACAATGTGCCAGATTCTTTTTTAAAAAGCCCAAACTTGTGTTAGCATCTGCATGACACGCTTATACTTCACCAAATGTTCTTACTCTTATCACTGGAAGGAGAACTTGTCCTGTCAAAACCCCACTGTCAAAACGTGTGGTTATTGTAGAAAATGTATTCTAGGCAAGTGTTGTCTTTGAGCAAGGAAGAGTCTGCTCCTGGAAGAATGAAGGGCCAGTCTGAAAACGCAGACTGCATGTTTTCAGATGCATCTAAACACAATGTGGTCTGAAAAGGAAGAAGAAATAATAAATCGTACATCAAAACATTACACTGCACTCACAATTATCTCTGTTGAAATAATGACAGGAGAACAGAATCCATATTTAATCTGCATATGTCTTCCTGCTTGTCCTGAAGACACCCACGGGCCGTTTAACCAAGGTGACACCAAAGCAGAAATCAGGTAGTTGCAGTGCTTGAACTAATAAGCCCTGCTGTAGGGCCATATATTTAGGAGCAATGCCACATGGACACACTTGACTTTCTGAATTGTAAATAATTGGTAGTTGGCAAATCGGAGCACAAGTATGAAGTTTCTACTTGTGAGAGCAAAAAATTATGTAGCAGGTAGCATGTGGTTTAATTCACTTAATGGTGGCCGGGTCTAGGCTTGAGGATGGTATAGGCCAGGGTAAAACTCTGTGCAGAATATAGAGAATACGATGACTAAACTGACTTAGCTCAGGAGCAAAGATTGTATTATACTTTATTAATAATGATTTTAACATAGGAAACAGGAATATCCTGGACCCAAGGCATTTGTGGTTTGTGAATACCTATACATCTTATGAACATATTATTTGGTAATTTTTATTTATCTGTGTAACTTCTTTTTGTGTGAGTTTTGGTGTTTTCAATGTCAGACCTTTCAAAACACTATGCTAAAATAGTCTAAGTGTTTGAAGCCTTCTATTAAGCATGCAAGAGCATAGGCTGTGACTCCCTGTAGTTCCTTAATGAACTGTGAAAGGGAATCACTTAAATTTGAAAAGACAAAAAAAGAGTGAATCTGGAGCTGAATCTTTCACTTTTGTTGTAAATTTTCAGCATCTTTTTTCCCCCCTCTGCCTGTATAGCTAGTACAGCATGGACTTGAAACATGACAAAAGGTTCAGGGAAGATAGTGCAAAGTAATTAAACAATAGGATCTGCATCTTCTACACTTCCGTTTACTTGATTAAACTTTTTCTTAAGAGTCATAGACTTTGGTTTTTTTCTCTTTCTCCCTCCCCCTCCTTTGTAGGTTTTCTCATAATAAGCTGTGGTGCAGAAGCCCACTCAATCACAGATTAAACTACTGAAATGATTGCTTAGAGGTTGATGGACATATAAACTTGTATCTGTAGGCCAGAGAAGTTGGTTAGCTGCTGAATAGATGTTAGACATTTTTTCTTTTTTTTTTCCTTCACTTGTGCCTGTAAGGGCCACTTGTTCTTTCTGAAGCACAGCACGTTCAAGTGCTGATGCTGCTTAATTCTCTCCCTAGTCTCAGTGATTCTCTCACTAGTCATTGAAAGACTTTAATGGCCTCATCCAGCCTCTGCTGTAGTAATATCTCAGCAAAAACTGGGACCAAAAAGCAGAATGACAATTACCTTGAAAACTTTAGCTCCGGAACTTTACCTGCTAAAATAGAAGGCGTTTGTTCTGCTAACTGTTCACTGAATCATCTAGCCCATAGCACTCTCACTGTGTAATACAGTCTGTCTGCTGAACATGCACTAGTACTTAATGAGCTAGCTAATTTTTAAAATCTAAATCATGTGGCTACCACAGTTCTCCTTCAGAGGCAGTTCCAAAGCTTGATGTCAGGAGAAAACTTTTGATTTAGCTCTGAGAATATTGGCAGGTTGAGGAAAATCTGCTTCTAGTCATTAAAGGGGGGAAAACAAAAGTTTATAATAATTCCTATATATCCCTTGACTAACTCTTCAGAGACTTATTGACAGAGCGCTAGTAACTATCTGCAATATCTATTTTGAACTTGCTTAGGATTCAGCTGCTTTGTTTAGAGATTGACAGAATATTTTATTTCATTTAAATATCTAAATCATTTCAAATATTTTACGGGCTTGAGTATGAGTAAATTGTTTTGCTTTTTATTTTCTTTTTGATCATGGACTCTTAGTGGGGATGTAGAACAGTGAGTGTGTTTGGCTTGTGAGAAAGAGTTCTTACAAATATTTTTAAGTAGTTGAATGGAACCCGTTTTTGTAACGATGTGTGTCCTTTGGTTGGTTGTAAGAACAGATCTGAAACTGCCCCGCGTATTTAGGATGGTTATAAAGATGGCTGTCTGATATCTGATGATGGACAAGTTGACTGCAATTTTTCTTATTAGGAGCATGAATAAATTCTCTACAGCCGGTCAGCTATTTTCACAAAACTCCTAAGGAAGTAGTTATATTTGAGTCTTTTAATATTCTGCTCAGTGAATTCATGCATATCTAAAATTGCACAAAGCTTTTTCTTTAGGAAGTGGACAAAAAGCAGTTCCTGGAATTTAGTGGGGTGTGTGAGTCCAGCCTCCCGTACTAAAAAAGGGACATTTATTTCCTTTATAATGAAACACAAGCGTATTTGTAGATCTGAAGCCTAGGCATTTGTATAGGAAAGGAAAAGTGGGCAAGACAGGGAATGAACACCAAACTCATTCCCTGTTTTTCTTTACTTTGGAACTTCCCTAGAAAAGAAAGCTGGAGTCTGTATTATAATAATGACATGTCTAGTTTCCTCCTCCTCTTACCTCAGCGAAGGGGATGTACCTGAAAGGAAGCTGGCCACAAGCGTTACTGGCAGTTTTAGCATGGAGGAGATGCATGTGGAAGGAAAAGCTGTAGAGAGGCCGTACCTTTCTGTAGTCTGCTTTGGAAAAAGGGGAACTCAAAACTCTTTCCTCTGCATATGTATCGTAAAGGAGGATTGTTAAGAGAGAGAGATGTGATGTGCTAGGTCTGCCTAACACCACAAACAACGAATTAAAATTTAGCTTTGGCAGCTTGCAGAAAAAATACTCAAGAAGAAAAAGCACTTTGAAGGTTAGGTACTGGGAGACCTGGGTTCAAGCTCCTGCTCCATCGCAGACTTCCTGAGCATGTCTCATGATGAATAATATTTCCCATTGGAACGGGAACTAGAAAAACTAATACTTAAAAGTCTGAGAATATATTTAACCGCCCTTCTGTTAACTTTAAATTTGCCATCTGATACATAACACAATTGCTTCATTTCAGCAGCTGCAGTGGGAATTAGAGTTCAGAAATTCACAAGGTTGTTCTCTTTTCTCTATCTGAACCACTGAAGTTAGTAGCAAATACCTTCACGCAATTAGCAGATTAATAATCAAGGATTTTAAGACTACTCAAGATTAGGAATTTATCTCTAGGCCTTTGGAGTTCGCAAATGTAATCAGTTTAATTAGTTAGCTGATGACACTTTGAAGAATGTTAAAATTCCTTGAGCATTAGGCTGTTCCTGCTCTCCACTTCAATTTACTTTCCTTCAGATATGTTCTCAGTTGAGTGCTTAATTCTCAGTGAGCGATACAATAATCCTAATTTTAGAGATTAATGATTTCTAAGTATTAGTCTAAAGATAAAACAAAGAAATAAGTAAGTTTGGAAACTGACAAAACTTTTGATTTACTTTTTATCTGAAAGAAAGCTTCTCTTCCTGTTACTCAATTTTATAGCATTTTGTAATGTTTGAATTGACATATGTCATATTGACATAGTGCCACCTATACAGTGGCACTAACGTAGTTATTTATATACTTAAAAATATGTATGTACACAAAAGTTGCTAAAGGAATGTTAAGTTTGCAAAGTCAAGCAAGCACTACAGAGGAAGGAAATAATAATAAATTATTCTCTGAATGACCTTTATTTAGTCGATTTTGGTCTGTGATTTAATATGTTACATGATTATGTACTGTTTTCCCTTCTCCTGTAAGTGCAAAAGCCCTTCTTCATGGCAATGGCATGGTCACTTAATGGTAAAATATGTGTCTCTTTAATGGTTCTTGAGCTATTATGTGATGATCTTAATGTTATTGCAGAATTCTTATGAAAACTGCAGGTGACTTTTCAGTATGTGGTTGTACATTTAGTTTATTGAAACTTTTTCATGTGACTGTATTGATCTAGCCTGAAAGGATGCTGTCAGAAGGTTAGAGAAAAGCAACACAATAGATGTAAGTCCATACGAGCTAACTTTGTTCATTTTCTTTCAACTATGTGTTTCAGTATGTCTTTTCAAATATATCTGCCTATGTACTTCTGTTCAGATAAGATAAAACTTTTTCAGCCAATACTGGGATTTTAAAAATAAAAATAAAAAAAATCAAACTTATTAATAGCTCTTCCTAGATGGCAAATGATCACAAGGTTAAGCAGGGCTTAAAAATTTGCCGGTAAAGACACACTTGTGCTAAGACCTTAGAGCGGACCAGGTCTCCTGTGCTGTGCGTACGTACTTTCTTGTTCAGTTGCCCTTGCTGTGAGGTGAGGTAGCAGCTTCTTAAAGCATTAAACCTGCCAATGTTGATGCTATTGAATTTTATAAGTCAAGTCTGCTGAAATGCTAAAAGCCTTAAGTTGTTATAAGATGGTCAGAAATCTTTTAATGGTAAATGGAATAAGAGGTGGACATAGAACTGAATATGATCTGGATGTGGCCTGACATTACTCAGAGCTGGATTCTGTTGTCAGATGAATCGTCTGGCTTAAACGTCTATTAAGGGCAGCAAAGCTTTGACAGCTGCAAAACCTGGATTTGGGGTTTGGACCGACTGCTTCCCTGCCACACGTTATCAGCCGTTCTCAGAGAGATCCCTCTGGGCTGTGATGTGGATGAGGTGACATCAAATAAAGTGTTACGTTCAAAACAAACAGAAGGACTTCTTAATCCAGTGTTTCAGTAAACCACGAAACTTTGACATGTTTTGTTGCAGAAGTTTGCACGGATTCAAAAAGCGATGCAGATATGTTTATAGCAGAAAAGCCTATGCAGGATTCCTCATACTATAAGGACTCTTCCTCTGATTTGAGAAGTCTTTTGCTGTAAATTGCTGTAAATTGGGAGAATATAATAGTGCAGTATTTGTTTGTTTTGTAAACATCTGCTACTGTAAACTGTTACTTCTGTACTTCTGGCCTGGCATAGCTGTTCTTGTGTTTAGTTCCTTGCTATCTGAGCAGTTGTTTCTCAGCTCTGCCAAGAAGCACTTTTCAAGTTGCCCTTTGGACCACACTGCAATTCTAGTTGAAGCACAGGGAAAATAAGAGTCCAGAGCCCAAACCTGCACGAAAGAACTGTTTCCTCCCCTCCCCGTTATTTATCCCAGAGAAGAATTATGGTTCAAAGTCTGATTGCCTCATAATCACAGCAGGCCTGAAACATCATTTATTGCATTTTTTTTGCAAAACCTGCTCCTGAAATAAAATGTTTCATTTCCTTTTAGGCTTATCTGTGCTCATCCTTGTAATATCTTTGCATGCTTCCTGAATGTGTCTGAAAATACTTCCATAAAAACTCTGTAGAATGAGCCAGCATTGTTTTCTTCTTAGGAAACTGAAGCAGGAAGAGACATTCCAGATACTTTTTTTTTTTAAAGAGAATTTAAAAAATTCAGCTCAAAGATCACACTTTCATTTATTGTAGGTCTGTTTCTCCTTTTTCTGTAATTATCCGTGGCAGCCATTACATACCTTGCAAAGCTTTCAATAAAAAAAAAAAAGTGAGGTATCCCTGTCTTTGACTAAAGAATCCTGATACAAGCTTTGTGAATAATTTTACTTTTTCATAGTCAGAATGAAAAAAAGTTTTCTTCAAAGCAGAAATTGTGATTCATGGATCCTGAACTATATCATATGATTTGGGAGTCTTTTTTACTTTGCTAAGGAAACTGCAAGAATCACATTTCCAAAAGAAATTGTTTCAAGATGCAACTTGAAAATGCTTCTGTCTTCTGAAAACACTTTTTTTGGGGGGTTTTGTAGTCCAAAGTGTTCATGCAATTCAATTAAAATTCACAAAGCTCTCCTCAGAGGATCGTTTTCTGAGTAAGTAATCTATTAGTCCAACATAATTTGGCAACTATGACTCAACGCAGGTCCAGTCTGTGTGCTTGTATGGCTAAAACAACGTGTTTCTTCTCTCATTTCCACAAATGCCTTAAGTACTTTTTTTTCCCCCTGAATTTTGTTGGAGGTAGAAAAGCTGGATGACTTCAGTTTGACAGGAAATGAGGTTTCACAGATGTGGATGAGTAATGGAACAAGTCGGTCTGAATGCCTGGTCTGAATACACAAACCTGTATCCTGCTGCTGAAGGTACCTTTGCAGAACTCTGCTGTTAATGCAGACACTGAATGAAGCTTGTTTCCCCTCTTCATTTCATCTTTCAAATCAGTTTAGTGTGGAGAATAATGGACTTACACACCCTCATGCTAAATGTTTCTATATTTCAGAATTTGCAAAACAAATCTGTCTTAGTGCCAAGGTGTGTTAAGTTGTTCTACTTAAAATCTGGGCGTATCTTCACCTAAATATTAAGAAGCAGTATTTAATCGGTGAAATACATCAAAATACATAGTTTTTCAAAGCATTTCCGCAGGCTGCTAGATCAGCCTTTGGACCGGTAAGGTAATGACTGCTGTCCACAGCCTTTAAAGCTAACAGATATGTGAATGTTACTCCCTATCCCTCATTTTGTACTGTATTTTCTCGCATCCCCACAAGGCTTTTTGTCGCGGTAACGTGCCGAGAAGTCTGCGCGTGTTCGCGAGGAGCCGGGGTAGAGCCGGCGCGTGGCGCCAGGGCTTCGGTGCTCGCGAGCCGGCCCGGAGGCCGCAAATACGCGTTTTGCGCAACAGGGTGTTTATACAGACATATCTTCGTGATGAAATGGCATGTTTGGCTCCTGATATTTAAAAGCACTCTTTTTTTTTTTTTTCCCCCAAGGGAAGGAGGAAAAGATTTTGGAGCTGTCTGGGTACGAGCGGAGGTGGAATGAATGCAATACCCCACGGGAAGCATTCGCCCTGTGGGGCAGGGCCTCCGGGGCCCGCCCCCACCCCAAAGGGAGAAGGGCGCGAGGGAGCGGGGGGCCCTCCGTGGGGCAGCCCCGGCCCTGGGGAGTCGTCGGCCGTGCCATGGGTGACGAGGCTGGGGCCGTGAGGCCGTAGGTGGTGCGCCTCCTCTCCGTGGCCAGGTGGGACCTCTGCCCGGTCCCGCGGGACAGGCCCGGCGGAGGTCGTGCTCGGTGCCCGTCCTCCTCCTCTGGATGCTTGTAACCCGCTGCTTTCCACTGGTGGCCACAGGACTTCCCTGTGGCTCCTCTGCGATGTCTGCTTTCAGCCAAAGTATTTGCTACCAATTTAAGGTTTTTCTTTGCTTTTTTGTTTTGTTTTGTTTAGTGATTTGCAGTGAACAGGAGGAAGTTATGGTCACCTTGAGTATCTTTTATGTGCAAGCTTGGTTAAATAGGAACTCCTGAGCTTCCTAGGCACATCCAGAGCTGGCAGCCGGGTCCTTGAGTGTGCTCTGAAGGCAGTCACCTCGACGGCATTTTTCTCAAAGACCTTCTCCCTTCGCCTCCTGTCAGGACAGTGCCGGCCGGTGCTCCCTGGCCTTGCCGAGGCTGCGTTTCCCAAAGAAACTCCAACAGCCTGAGCAGCTCCAGTTAACGAGGGTGCCAACGCCTACATTTTCAGTCAGTCTTGTCCAAAAAGGTGGTTTCTATTGTTAATTCATTTTTTCTTTATCCAGCTGAGAGAGCTGCTAACCATTTGACCACTTGATTTTGTAGAGGGAACAATCCCCTTAATTATCAGCTCGATTGGTAACTAGCAACAGAGCACCTACTAGAAAATAGGTAATACACTTTCTGGTTATTTGATGGTAAATTAGCAAGTATTTGGAAAAAAAAACACACACACACATACAAAGCTAGAAGGATTGAGGAGGGTAAGTTAAATTCTGCTTTGCTTAGGACTTCCAGTTCTTTATGCTCATTTGACTGCGTGAGGCTTTAGAAGCAGATTTTGGAAATCCACATATCTGATACAAATAGTTCAGCTCACACGAAGTAGCATCCATGTCTACTTCCAGAACTATTTTTTTTTTTTGGTATGTTTTCTTTCATCTAGCTATATACATTCTTCTCTTCTGTTCATATAGTACACAGAGACAAGATACTATAAGCAGAAAATCCGGGGGTTGCTGTTAGCTCACCTCCCCCTCTCCTCCTTTTTAAAGGGGTATCACTGTGTGTTGCTGAGGTACAGTAACGCTGACAAGTCCTTTTCAAGGCCAAGTAGAAACAAAGCCTGAGTGAGCTTAAGCCTTGGCCAGAAGTGCATACAATTCTTTATGAATGAATCAATTTGAAGATGAAAAGTCATATGAAAGTAGATATGGCTAGTGCATTGCTAGACTCCAGCAGATAGATTTTGGAAATTTTAAGTTACTGTGGTTTGGATATTATTGCTTAATCTGTCTACGCAGAGACAACTGCTTCTATAGTAAAGGGGGCAATGAAACATGCATCTATGTCTTTATAGTCCCTTGAGTGGGCAAAAACTATTATCGAGGGTTTAAGCTAATACACTTAGTTTAAAAAAAAATCTTCTTTATTTAAAGTAATATAGCACAAAGCCTGAGTTGTTATTTCATTAATTAAATTCATCCATGAAAGTTGTTATTGGACAGTATTGTAGGAGAATCACCAGCACTTTCTCACTAGGGAGGCAGGCCTCTAAGGTAACACAAAAATATATCAGATGATGTCCAAGGCTATAACCTCAGCTGGATACAGGAGGAAGTAATGGGTCAGGCGAGGAGCTGGACTGAATGAGTTTGTTCAGCTTTACTTTTTTTTTTAATTTAAGTTGATATTTGTATGTAAAAATATGTAGGAACCGCCATTTTCATCCTTTTCTGGTTAATTTTACTGTGTATCTTGAGTTTAATCCAAATTGTCAAATCTCATGTTGCAGCATAATCTGCAAAAACAAATGCTGAATAAAATGCCTTTTCTGTATTTGTGTAATAATCTACTTCCACTTCATCTGTTTAGAAAGGGTTCTCTTAGTCAGGCAAAGTGGATAAATGTTTATCTTACTTTGAGGTAACATCAAAGTATGCAGGTATCTTCCCTAATTCAAGATGCTTAACTGTAGGAGTACTGAGAATAGAGAAAGCCAATTAGGTGTCCCATCATTTACAGCAATAGCTCTTAGGAATTAATTAAAGCGGGCAAAAGAGCCCATATGTGGTATCATATGGCAATAACTACTGCAAATAAATTCATGTGCTACTTAATCACACTGAACTTACAAGCGTGAACAAACTGCAGAAGCATCGGACAAGATAAGTGATCTCAGGTAATGTGAATGCAGTGCAAGTTTCAGGAGGGTGGTGCAGTGTAGAAAAGGAGAGTGATGTTTATCAAGACAATCACGGGACGACTTGGCTACCTCACCAGTAAGTGGCAATCGTGTGGCAATTCAGAGTGTTGCCATAGCAATTAACTAATCAGATAGAGGATGGATGTTTCTGCCTGACTAATTTCCAAGGGATACAGAAAGCTTCACAAGCAGAACATGAAAATCCAAGAAGGCCCTCTGCTGAAGAGGCGCCTCTTTCCCAACAAAATGTGCAGAGGATATCAGACAGGATAAATTTAATCTCTTTGTTCTGAGATCCAGGATCGAAAGGATTTCATGTATATTTGGGCATCACCACCTCCATCCACCTCCCCCCAAAAGAAAAATCAATTCTAGAATCTTTGCAAGAAAAGACTGAGAATCTATAATTTTCCTTGCAAAAAGAAAAGGTACAAAATGTGGGGAAAAATGTCATTTGCTTAATGAAAAGAAGAAAAATAGTAAATATCTAGAAGCTTTAGAAGGTGAAAATTGAGCTGAGGTTTCCAGTATAGATTTTCTGATAACCTCTAAGGAGAGGACAAGTGTTCCTTTACGAATGTACTACTTTCTGAAAAACCCAACAGGCAAGGGCAGAGCAAGTAATCTGAGGAAAAAAGCCATGAAAGCATTTTCTCTCCCTCCAAGGGGTTTAACAGTGTCTGTTTCTCTTGAATCAGATGTTTAAGGATTCAGACAGGGAGTTAGAGAGAACTTACTCTATACTCAATATTCTTTTTCCTACACTGCTGAGTTTCCCCCCCTTGCCCTCAGCATTTTTTCTCTGGTGATTGGAGGTTCCCAGACAGGAACTTAACAAATAGCATGAGAATAACCACACTTTTATTTATTTATTTTTATTGAGTTGCCTCACAGACACCATCTCCATTTGATATTACATATTACCTTTCTTTCTGCATCTTTACTTGCTGTGTAAACAGCAGTTCTGCCCTTGCTGTCTCGTAATCCAGGAGCAGGCACAGCAAGAAGTGTTGAAGCAATCTCATTGAGGATAGCAGCAGGAGTGGATTTGAACCCTCACTCTCCCAGGTGACTTCTCTGAAATGGGAGGGTTGGATAGTCTGGTATCTGATCTGCTGCAAGTACGTAGAAGGTTCAGAATTCGTTAGGATTTAGGCATGTGACATACAAGTGGGAAATGAGGAAAGGACTATTGAGTCTGAAGTGAAATCGTTCTATTTCCTATCTCAAGACTATGACACAGCTGCAGGGCTCAAGAAATACTGATTTGAGAAATTTTTACTTAAGACTTTTTTTAATCAACTCTTAATGATAATTATCATGGTATAGATCTGAAGATATGAGTTCTTTTCAGAGTAGATTTCTAAAAATATAATTAAGCAGACATTTAAAGAGTGGTATTTCGAAATCAATGTTCATTCTCCACAGATGGATAGAGTTTCTAGCATGTTGTTATGACCACCACAAGAAAGAAATTAAGGTTCTGAAAATGATAGCTTAACCATAGGACTCCTAAAAATCACAGCCTACGTGTCTTGGAAGACTTACTTTGGAAGATAACCAAGTTATTGTATATTCTGAAAACCGGTTGCGATAAAAACGTATACTAGCATTCAGAAGTCATTTAGAGAAGATTAAGTCATAAACTGTATGAGCCATTTTTAAAGTCAGAAACTTTTGACTTTTCTTCAACACTGTTGCTTTTATTCCCTAACGTATGAGGAAGTTGTAGTGAATTGTCATATGCCCTATATTAAATGATTGGAACATGAAGGAACAGTTAAACACAGAGACCAGCTCCTGAACCCAGAATTCTCTAAGCTTTGACTAGTTGTGTCTATCTTTCTAGTTGCTACCAGAAATCTACGGGTTTTTAGTAGCATTCATAGTTCTATCCCTTTGCAATTTGGTGGAAAACCTCTTTTGGTCTTATGTGGGTGACTGTTGGCCAATGATGGTGCCTTTAACACTTCTAAAATTGATACTTAAGTATATGTTAAATGGAAAGTAGAATAGGCAGAAGGTGTCAGAGGTGGGTTCGATATGGATACTGCAGACATGTTACAAAACAAAAAATCTTGTGAAGAATGTTATCAGATTCTTCCTTTAAAATAGACTACAGTTTCTTAAGAAAATTGAAAGTGACTTTTTTTCTTCTGTCTAGATTTCTGTGATGATGCAAACTAATTCACAGCACAAGGGTTTGCATCAATCATATTTGGATAAACTATATTCTTGGAAAACTGTATAGGAGATCTCAATTATCTTTCATTTATTGGATTTGGTATCTTTGTGTTATGATGGCTGGCAACAGATTAGAATTTTCAAAAGAAAAGCAGATAGGACAGATTGGTTGTGCATCTCTTAGAACTGTTTGTGCCCCTTTCTGATCAGTGGATTTAGGGAAAACTTGGGAGTAAATGGAGTAAAAATAGAGTAAAACTTTTCAAGTTTTCAACTTTGTCAGGTACTGTCTGACAAATCTGAAATCCCCTGGCAGACTGCTTGAAGTGGTAGTTCGGCTTCTTGTGCCCATCTGCGCATGTCCTGTGGATGCCCTTGTCTTTTGCAACATGGGATTGCTCATTCTCATGCAAACTGCTCGTTTACTACCCTCATACTCTCAGGTTGTCCTTCTGCTACCCAATTATGCCTTTATCTTACTACAGGCTTTTACTGGATTGCCCGTTCTTCCCAGCTCCCATCCCAGTTCCCTGTTGGCTTTCTTCACAGCTCTTGTGTTGCTGACATAGGTGGCAGGCCACAAACACGAGGACTGCAGAAGAATGATTTCACCATGAACTATTGGACTTTAGCCCGCTCGTTCAGGGAGGATAGGGTGGAGTAACTCTTTTCTCTGCCAAAGCCTTTCTCCTAAAGGGAATGTAGTGCTCCCTGGAGGGCAGCTTTTTCTCTTGGAGACAGGAATGCTATAAAATTGACTTGCTTTCATTTCAGGAGAAGTAGTTTTTTAAAGATGTCCTTAATTGCACTGCAACAATATGATTAGGAGAAAATCAGTGAGAGGAGGGTAAAGCTGATATTAATTTAATTCTAAGGAAATGGCAGTAGCAGAGAAACCAAATTTAGACAGTGCTTGTAACGATGACCCATCTGTGCAAATATGCCTGTGTTTGTAGTAGTGTTGTACCTTTGTTTTCCCTTTGCTGGCAGCGTTCTCCCTTTCACGTGCTCTTTCACTGCCTTTGAATGTTTTGTATCCGTTGAATTAAAGGCATATGTAAATTTGATTTAATTTCCCCAGTGCATTAATAATCGTAGTTGCATGCAGTTTTAGATTAATGTCTGCTTGTGTTCCTCGTGACATAATAGTTGAGAGCCAACGTGCTTTGATACTATTAAAATAAGCATACAAACTTATTGCAAGGCTAGTGGATCACATTTCACTGAAAACAGAAACGTATGTTTTAACATATCTTTCCTTTTAATTGTCTTTTCTTGCAAATAGCATATTGAAAGAGTGAAGTTAAGTAGCAAGCATTTTATCAAGCTGCTTCTGGTAATTTGTACTCAATTGTACTTTGACCAATCAGCTGAAGACTATTATGAAAGCAAAGAAACATTGAAGAGTAGTTTCTTGGTGTCACTATTTTTTTAAATTTTTTTTAAAGGAACGTATAATTTATTTATTGGATTTATAAAAGATTGTTCATCCAGCTACACTCTCGATGCTCTACCTGAATGCATGGTTTGGATTTCGTGTGCACCTTAATCATCCATTCTCATCCAACAGTTGTTGTTACAAGGTAGAAAAAATTACACTAGCATATAATCTTCGAATAAATGGATGTTCTTTGGGATTTTTTAGATAACAGCACCTGAAGGCATATTCTCACTGGCAAAATTATGCCTGAAAAGTCAAAATTGATATTGCAAATGTGGAATGACAAAACTCTGAATCCCTCTTCTCTTGAAGAAGGTCAGACATGTCAGAATTTCATCAAACGCATATGTGAATCTCAGCAGAGATTTATTCTTCATGCATTTATTTGGAGTCTAGGGAGGTTGTTCATATTATGACAACTTTTTGAGTATGTTAGTACTCAATGTACTTTACGTTAGTGAAGTAGTCTTGTTTTGCTTGTACACTCACATGCACTCTTTTCTTAAAAATATTATTTTGAAAATTTGTGATGCTGAAAGCTAGAAGTAATCCACCTTAGAAGTGTAGGGGACAGCTACCTTCATTAAAATTAAAAAGAAAACCAGCAACTAAAAAAAACCTATATGTCAACTAGACTGTATTTTCTTATGGACCTGAGAATGTGGTTATTGCCACAGTTACCAGTGACAAGTGCTTTTAGACCTTCTCTGAGAGATATTTAAGAAGGAGTTGGAAGGCCCTAAATTTCCTTTGAAAACCTGTACAATTTTTTCTATGGCCACACTTGCCCTTGCAAGTGAAAAGGTGGCAGGCAGCGACAGGTACTGCAGAGCCAGTCTTCACCTCAGCTTCTCATTAGCTGAATTTTTGGCTGTGAAGAAAGAGGAGGGGATTGATTTGTCTCAGGCATTGCAGAAACTTACTTCCCTGGTGTAACAGAAGGGAAGTTATTCCAAGAGTAGACCTGAAACAGCAGTTAACACCATTTACAGCTTGGTATATCCCTGAATAATAAGTACATAGTCTCAGTAAACTCTATGCAGTGTTTAATAGGAACTGCATTTACACATAGGTAAGAAAGCTTTGCAATTTTATCTATCTAGGTAAAATGATGTCTGTACATTTTGAGAGTAGTCTATTTTTAAGGCTGAAACTTCAAGTTGAAGGAGAATATGATCCAGCTGAGTAGCTACTAATTAAACTGTTTTATGCAAATCCAGAAAGCTCCTAAGGAGCTAGATTAGAAAGTGGAAAATTAAAAACAGATAATGAATCCTATTTCATATGTTTAACATATTTAGTTATACTTCCAAATAATTTCTGAATTTTGTTAGAATACCTTAAGTGGACTCATACCTTAAGTATGAGTGTAACATTTTAAAACATGTATCATAAATACATTTTAAAAGTAATATTTATATGTCATTTGGGAGTTATTGGTAGATACATTTAGAAAATATCTTGTACACAACTGCATTACAATGCATTTTTTAAAACAGCTTTTTCACAGCGAAATCACCAAAAAGTTTAGTATCAGGTTTAGAGAAAATGTTTTATTTGTTTGCCATTCATCTTGTAGGACTCTTGTGAAGATGTGGCCCAAGGCTTAATGATAGATTGGGGTTTAGTAGTCTGGGTCCTTGATTTGTTTCTTGCTTGTCCTCAGTATTCCCAGTGGAATCTAATCACTTTTCAAAAGAGGAAAAATTGTCAATGGCATTCTTTCATAGATAGCAAGTTTTATTCATTACAAACGCAACAAAATTATACCAAGTGCTCTGTTTACCATCAGGTAATTTGTTTCGTTAATCTGAAAACTGAGATAGCATTTCATTTGCTTTGTTTCAGTGGTATTAGGTATATAAAAACCCAACTTTGGAGTTAGATAATATTTATATGTTTAATATAAATTTCAAATTTAGTATTCAGATCTCTTGCTACTTAACCTTTTGCGTATTTCTCATTTCTTAGGAATCAGAAAGTATATTCAAGGCTCTGAAAAGTAGTCATTACACATACTGTTTTTCAGGAGTAGTTAAACACTGAAGTCATTCCTATTAGAATATACATAATGTCAGCTCTGCCTGCCTTGCTGTGTTGGATGTTGGAGCGAAGCGGGCGCCGTGGAGGTGCCCCAGGCACGCTGCTGTCAGCTCTGCGGCTGGCGGGACAGCTTCCCGCTGCCCGCAAATCCGCGGCCACGGCATCAGTGAGATCTGCAGACGAGTTCTCGTCCCGGTTAATGACTGAAGGTCGTAAGATGACGTACGCACGTCCCACGTAGGTCTTGATGAACTAGCGTTTCCCTCTGCTATGTCATTGCTGGTTCCTGTTTCTGGATGGAGCTAGCTTGCGTGCAGCAAGGTGCCTAAGGTGACAATATCTGAAAATGTAGCATCTGCTTAATCGTTCTTTATAGTGTATGTGTTTTAATTTGGAACTGTTTTGCCAATTGTGGCCTGCGCTAAACACCTGCCTAAAAGATCAAGTCTGTCGTTAAAAAGGAGATTGAGATCTCCGATTTGTTTGAAAAGTCAGTTTCTGGTTTTTGTTCCTTCTTTTGATAATGCCTTTATGCCGTTCTGAGCAAAACCGCAGAAATGTTTAGAGGAAAAAGAAAACCAACTGTAAGTAAAAGTAGAAAATGAACTGGATTTTGCAAGGAGGCGGTTGTTGCAATCACTAATTGAGGACAGAAAGTAGCCAAGTGATTAGCTCAGCTGTAAACATTGTAGTGTAGACTTTTAAAGTTTGGTAAGAGGGATTATATCATTAATATAATGAAAAGACTTCATCTAAATGCTGGACTGTTTTGTGGGAAAATCCTGTAGCTTATTCAGTCATCATTACTTGCCAGATATATCACATTGTAGGCAATCACAGTAATCTTTTTTTTCCTACTTCTTTCTTCCTAATTTCACTATTTGATAATGGTGCTTAGCTCTGCCACAAGACAGCTTTAAAACAGATTTAATATTGCAATCTGGATGAGGAGTTGGGAAGATTCAAGCTAGTGTTAAATACGAGAATTTAGAGGTTTTATTTTTGTGCATAAATACACAAAATACCTGGAAAATTGCTTACAAAAATGTCATGTAATTTTAAGACTTATTGGGAAAATAATTGCGTGTGTGGTGGTCTTATTAAAACCACCTTAAAAAGCAGAGAAAGTAGGAGTCAAAAAGTCAAAAATGATACTGAGCATTCTTAACATTTGAATGTATATTTATTCTACTTTAATAATGCCTTTTAACTGTCTTGATAGCATGTAGTAATTTAGATCAGTTCTTCATGATGAGCAAATGTATTTCATGTCATCTTGAAAGAAGCTTGGAAGTTTTCAGAGGAGCCTGAGTTACTGTGGTTCTCAGTTCACCGGTGAATTTGAGAACAATAGATTTTTGGACAATCCTTTCCAATAGTCTATTGAACTGCTTGATTCTGCACTTTAATGATGGGAGAGTAATTTAAAAACCCATCAATTTCAAAGCTATGATGAGACACTTTGAATTAGAAACCTTCTTTAAATCCTGTATTTATTCGTAAGAATACCCAACATCCATAGCCAAATCAGCAAAAATCAGTGACATCTGTGAGTTCTCCCATATTACACCTTGCAAAGATCTGCTGATGTTTTAGCTAAAGCAAATCTCGTAGAGCAGCAGTAATATATAGATGTAAATGCATGGATTCTATAACTGAACATCTGTAACTGAAAGATTTTCCTTCTAGGAAGTCCCTGAGGTTACTAATACCAAGCCTTATATTTATATGTCCTTTCTATTTACTTTTAAAAGAAATGACTTATAATAGGAAATTAATTGAATATTAATATGATAAGCTTTTCAGAACATGTTTTCTCGGCATATTTGCTTCTTTCCTATGCATTTCAGGCTGCCTTTTAGGTATGATGTTTCAAATGTCAGATGTCAGCAGACATCTCAGAATAAGTCCTATATCGTAGCATGAAAAGTAGAGCATATTTTTGAATAAATTGACCTCATAATTAAAGATGCCAATCCTTGAAATTCACAACAGGGGAATAGTTTTGCAAAGAGGAAAATATAAACATCAAAATAAGCTGGTAAAAATTAAAATGGACAAAATAGACAAAAGGAGTCTGGAATATCTAGTGTCCAGTACTAAAATCCAGTTTATTAATTTGGAGGCTTGTCAAAAGGCCTATTGACTTTGATGAGACTTTGAGTATGTATCTGAGTAGATAGATTGTATGGTTGAGGCTAAAATTAATACTGAATTGTTGTATGACAATTTCCTAATAACGTTCATCTTTGAGTGATCAGTTCTGACAGGTTATTTTGCGAAGAAAACCAGGCTATTTTTTCGGTGGAGGAGTTTTTGATTTGCACCTGATGGCCGCTTTGGCCCTGTGCAGATGTGCCAGATTAACTCTTTGGGGCTCACTGCTGCTTTCGTCTTAGTTGCGAGGGGGGGGAGTTCTTCTGGGAAGACACAAAGGTAGCTCGTGCTGCCTTTGGATCTCATGTCTACTTTCCTGCTTGTTGTCTACGTTTGCAGAAATAACGTGCTTGTTGGGAAGGAAGTTTTATTTTTCCCTCAGATATATATAAAATTATGTTTCCCTATCTGCTCCAGACATGAACTAAGCACTGTTTTATAAAGGAGATTTCCCCTTGCTACAGAAAGCAGAGGTCATGTGAACTGATAGACTGGTTTTCTTGATGTTTGGCTTGCTGCTACTGCTGGCTCAGTCAGCTGGACAACTCTGCACCGTGGTTGTATGTTTGTTATAAGTGGCATAGGTTTTGAAATAAGACCAGCACTTATGGTTTGGTAGAGGCTATGTGTTAATGGGGCAACATAACATGCAAAGCTTCTTGCAGCAACAGAATGGGGAACGAGTGCGTGGAGGCTGGTTATGATATATGTCAAGTCGACCCACTCAATGAGTTTTAATGGCAGACATCCTGGAAAGCTCCTTCGTAACTGCGTTCTGAGAAGAGCAGGTGGTGCAGGTGCCGACGAGTGCCGAGACAGAAAGGAGTGAGTTAACGAATTTCTGAACTGATGTTCTGGAGGGTTGTAAATAGATCCAAATAATGAAACTACATCAGAATAACACAGAATAGCATCCTGAGTATCATTTTTGTGTGAGAATTGAAAATGCCATGTTATCAGTGCCTGAAGACCGCTTGTAGCTATCGAATGAAACCAAATATGAGCCCATCAATGTAACTGTCAGAAGTCAGGAAATGATTAACTTAAAGGGAAAATTGAGCATTTCTGTTAAGTTTCTGCTTGGCCACTTCTGAAATCTCTGAGTCCGAGTTAGCACACCTCATTCTGAACCTGTGTGGCCACTTGAGTGTAATACAGGACTTGCCAAAACTTCTGGCAGCAAACTATAGCTTGTGAATTAGAAAGAGCAGCCGGTAGTGCAAGCATTGCAAGAAGGACTTCTTTCCTCAAGTATTTGTTTTTAGTTCAGTCATTCTTAATATTTTTCCTGCCAGCTCTGTTTTTCTTGATCATTGACTGCAATGTTGATTCTGTCCTCAGAGCAAAACATCTAAATAAAGCAAGAGATTCTGCAGAGATAAATTGCTTTCCTCTTTCCTCCCAACAGCAGTTTCAGTAACATATTTGCATGGTGTGTTTCATATGACCTGTGAATTTTTAAAATCGTTATTGTAAAAAATTTAATTGCTGGTTTGTTGTAAAGTAATTATCAAGAAGCAGGCACCCAGGAAAGTCTCCCTGTTGTGAATGTTTACTGCTTGCTTGTTACTATGATTTATTCTGTATACCATTCCCTGAAGCTATTACTTAATGGGGATAGAAAAGCTGGCTCCCATTAGATAAATTATATTGTTTGGGAAGTTGATTGTTTGTTTGACTGCTTGTATTTAAGCAAATATGACAAGCAAATTTCAGAAAGTTTTTTTTTTTCTTGTCTCTGGGAAAATTCTGGTTATGATCTTCTTTGCTTCCTTGTGAGTTTGGAGAACAATAAACTTTTAAAATTGAAACTACCAACTTGAGAGGCTCACCATATTGCTTGCTTGCAATGTGGAGTTTTCAGAGAAAGCACTTGAAAAACCATAGAATTTGGGGCATACGAACTTGGTGAGAATACCTTGGAGAACAGGATGTGAAAGATGCAGTCCGTAGCCACAGAGCACTTTCAGTGTCTTGTCTGAGAAAGAGTCAAGTTGCATTTATGTTTCGGTGTTTTCACACTGTTGTTCAGAAGTTGTCTTTTTTGTTGTTTGTTTATTTTTTGATTGAATTTTCTCAGGACGTAGCAGTAGAGTCATGGAATTTTTAAAAATCTGGTATACGATGTTCCATTGTTGTCCTGAAATGAAAAGGACTATCTTAAGAAATCTGACATAAAGGAACAATTAAAGCAGGCCTCATTCAAAAATTAGTATTAGGTTTAAATCAACCATATAAATACTTTTATTGGTATCACCATGTATGTAAGCAAATACTGTGTGTGTGTGATTATCTTTTCTAGAGGGAAAAAAAAGGATATTATATTTCTATACAAGCCTATATTGCAGGTTAGTTGATGGTGGGTGGAGATGGCATTTTAACATTAATAGTCTGCATATTGCAGAAATTGTGGATTATTGGTGAAAACCAATAACATGCAATAGATAATGCATTTTTTTTCTTGCGTCTTTGCTTGTCACTTCAAAAACCAAAACAACAGGTAGCAGCTAATATGAGGAAAATTTGTTCTATAAAAGTATGCACAAATCACATTTAGGACTGTTACATAGCATTCCAAGTGTTCAGAACTCTTATGAAGTAGTTTCAGTAACTTAGTACTATGCTTTCATCTCACACTTGAGGCTTTCATGGCCATCAGAGACACATGAATTTCATCATAAATTGCCTTTATTCATCATATTAATCATACTTCATAAATTACTGTGATTGTTATTTCAGTTGTAACTTGTATGTTTTTGGACCTGACTGAAGATGCAATTACTTGCAAAATGTCAATTTTCACTGCTTATTATATTAATGATAAATCAACTTTTGGAAAGATTGCAGCAGTTTTCTTGTATACTGGCTACTCTGTAAAGAATTCTGGAGAAAACTGTTAACTCGAAGTGTCCATACCCTAAATGAAAGCCAGAAGTTGGATTTGCATCCTCTAAGCCCTCATTTACACAGCTTAAACACAAGGCCAACGTTCTGACTTTCCTGGAAGCCATATAAATATTTAGGTACTAGTAAAGTGCCTAATTATGTCTTTCAGTGTGATGCTGTTCCTGGTAAAATTCAGAGGTTTTATTATTCAAGTGGTAAATGAATTAAATTGTTTCAAAATTAGCCTAGCAATTTGTTTGTTTGTTTGTATTACTTGCTGATATCAAACAAATAATTTCTGACTCCTATGACAATACACATTCTCTACACACAAAGTGTAATTTTTCATTTAACAAACTTCTCAGCAAGGTCATCATCTTTTAGTTGAATGTAATCACAGACTAACATTTCTTCCCATATTTGTTTTTGCTATAGCAGCCTTCCATTACTAAGGACATCAACACATGTTTAGAGTGAGATTAAAAAAAAACAAACAAACAAAAAAAACAAACAAAAAGAAAACAAAAAAAACCCCCTCAAGTATAATAATGACTTTTTTTTCACAAATTTTAAGGAAGCTTTACTGCTTTCTGGAGCATTTCCATGCTCCAAGTAGGGATTTATGCTGACTGTGCATGAGGTACATTGAGCAACGTTGAATTAAAAGAAATAAAACACATCAGCCTGTATAAACATGTTCAGTTTTATATTTTATTTTAACAGCATTCATAATCATGCCAACTCAAGACCTCAGAAAAGCTACTATTCCTTAATGAGGACTTTTTCCACCAGCAGCTGTGTAATCGGGTTGCAGTGTTTTTTCTTCTTTTTTTTTTGGTAATCTTCATTTTCCTTTAAAGGAACAGAGAACAGCATGATCTGATTGCAGAAAGCAAGCACAATGTTTCCCTAATTATGGGCCAGATAATCTTTTTTGATTTTTGCAATGGAGAGGGTGATAATAACAGCAAATCTGTTAAATGCCTGAAAATCTGGTGGCCTGCAAAGTTGGGCTTATTTGATGTTAATCTTTTACTGTCTTCTAATTTTTTTCCTCCCCCCCTTAATTTTTCCCCATATAATTTTTATATGCTTGAAGAAAACCTGAGATTGTAGAAAGGGCTAGATATGAAAGAGAGGTGTTGTGGGTGAAATAATTCTCTTGACTCATGATGTAAGAAATATATAGAGATTGTCCAATTAATATTTTCTCCAGTTTAACAATCTGGCTGGAAAGTACCCTGGGAGGGACTGAAAAAATCAGCTAGGTGCAAGGATGGAGAGAGAGTATCATGCTTGAGCTGGAAGAGGAGGAATAGTGAATCAGGTGGGGAGGAGCCATGCAAAATCCTTCTTCCAGAATGTACCAAGATCCTCATAACTAGGATACAATCTGTGGTTATTAACAAGTCTATTGGCATTCCCCAGCTCCCTCCTCAGAGGAAGACCCTTGGTGTCTGTGCTGCGGTTCTTCAGTGGAAACCTCTGCGAGGCCAGGACATGTTGCTCTCATGTAGGTGATCTGTAGGAAATCAAATTCCTGTCCTACGACAACTGTCAAAACCCCTTAGATAAAGGTGCACAATGCCGATGCAAGAGGGAGGGAGTTGCTCGTCTGCCATAGTAAACTAGAGTCAGAACCTGGACTTTGCTCCAGCCAGCTACTGGGTTTAGTTACGCTAACTTCGGTTACTTTTTCCTCTGTAAGCACTGAGAGCATCAGTTATCAGGAGCAGTATCAGGCCAGTGACTTCAATGAGATTTCTCCTGCTTTATTTTTATATGGAGACAAAGGAAAATCAAGGCATGTGTAGGTATAGAAAGTGCCTAAGTACAGGTCTATGTATTGAAAGAGAAAAAAATTAAGGATTTATATTGCAGAGTGAAAAGGAGTTGTTTTTTGCAATTGAAATAAGCATTGTATTTATACCTTAGGTTAATTCATCAGGCTGCGGCTTATAGTTACTCAGCTAAGGCATCAATAACATGTCAGTTGTGTACCCCAAAAGCATTTTTTTTTTTTTTTTTTTAGTGCTGTTGATAATGAAGTAGTGAGAAACAGCTAGCTCATAACAGTTTGTCATGTACACTCAGGATTTGCTACATGTAGTAATATTGGATATTTTTTTACCATCAAACATAAATATATAGCCTGTGATACTTTTTTTTTAACCATAATGAATGTCTCAAAAACTGTGTAGTTGGATTTTTAGTGTCATGTGTGAATGATTAGAAAATGGAAATGTGCTGTTACAACTATAATAAAAACTGGCAGACAAATTACATCAGTAATGTGGTCGTGTATTGCCTGTGCATGACTTAAAAATTTATGGCATTATGTCATGGAAACTAGCTTAATCTCTTTATTAATACTGGTGATTTTGAGCTAATGTGTCCATAAGCAAAGTTACTGCTATTTAGGCAGAAAATGCCTTACATGTGATTTGAATATCTCGTAGGAATGCCTTAAGTTGATCTCCCGAGCAGTAAGTAGCGTTGACCAAGTATAATCTCGGGCTAAAGTCCTGTTACAGGATGTATTAAGCTTTAAAATAAGATAAAGTAAAAACATAGACACTGGCTTTTTAATGCGTTTCATATATAGAAGCTAAAATTATTTTGACTTCTCCGCATTTTTAACATGCTAATCACAAAATCCTGGAAAAGCCCTGGAGGGAGAAGAATGTTATTTCACACCTACTACTCCTTGCCTTGACAATGAGAAGTGACGGCACGTCTTTCGCTGTAACGTGTCCCCCTCAATGGTAATGGCTTGACAGGATGCTGAATAGGGTCTCCATACTGGGTTCTCTGCTTCGTGTTCTTGCTGAAGGCCAGATAATGACAGACAGAGAAATAATGGTCATGAACAGTATGCTTTCCTGGCATTCGTGTCTTCTCACAAAGACCATTTTGTGCATCATTTATCACACAGTGACGTGGAATGTATGCTCGAGTCTTCGTGTACTCACCACATGGCATTCACAAGTTGTAGATCCATAGTTATAGAAACATTGTGCAAACAAATGCAAAATAGCAAGCTCAGTTAAAAATAAAGCTGATCAAAAACTCTTTCACCAAATGGGGTTTCATGAGAAAATGTCAAAAAATCAAAACAAAAACTGTGTGTAGATATTGCCACCTTATTGTTGTTATTTTTGTCACAGTATTACCAAAGCTGACCAAACAGTGTGAGATCCACACTGTCGAAGACCCAAGCTCAAATCTTCTGTCAAATTTGTCAGGAAATAATGCATATTTTTGTGTGTTTGTGAATGCTTATTTTATTTTTCAAACAATTTTTTAAAAAGCCATAGGTTTTGTCTCATTGTAGAATAAAAAATAAAAACCTGTAGCTTTATAAAATCCTTCTCTCTCATATTATAATAAAGCAGCCTATCCATCCAACTCTAGCTTTGTTGAATTATGTATTTGGAGTTACTACTACTTACTATTCAGGGAGAGTCTGACTATATAGCAACTTCACCACTCAGCAGATGACACAGATTTTGCTAGGTGAAGTATAAATAGCCTGATCTGGGAAGGAGGCACAAGTGTCTGGGGGGATGTCACATGAGACCAAACACTACAATGTTTTTCATATTCTTTATACATGCAATTAAATCAAGGACAGTCTCTTTTTATTGCCTGCATAAAATCTGGTTCTACAAGAGTATAACCTCTTGATTGCAATAACAATACCAAACCCAGTAACTATTGCAATAGTTTGTGTCTAGTAGTAAATAAAAACTACAGGATTGTAAATACATTTTGTACTGCTATGCCGTTGACCTACCAAGGAGCTGTAATTTAAGCTGTGTTGATTTTAAGGAAGCACAATGTTGACACAATTCCTAGTTGTGGTATGTGGTTTCCATCCTGACTGGCAGGAGGCAGAAGAAAAGCTGGATGTAGGGAGAAGGAAGGGAAAACTATTATTTTTTCTTAGCAACTTCAGATAGGCAGGAACAGAGAGAAATACTCTAAATCTAGAGAAACTCTAAATTGTTACTCTGTAATACCATTTACCAATTTGTTATACCAGTACTGTTTCCCCTTTTGTGAACTGGAGTTCAAAACACAATCCAGCTTAAAATAAGAAGACAGAAGTAGCTTGATCTTGAATGTGTGTTCATGCATCTACAATTATATACCCAAATAGATGGGGAAAATACTGGTGTTATCTAAAGGGTATCTAAATGCCTAGTGTGATAGACCTGCCCGATGACATTTCTGAAGAATTTTGAATTTCATAACTAAAGTTAATGCCCTGTATTTAAAAGCAGCTTCATTTGGGAGTACCTATTCAGATTTTTGTTCAAGACCTTAAGTTCAAGTCCTACAAGCTACTTCTGATAGGGAGGCTCCTATATCTATATCGTGTATCATCTATCTAATCATCTAGAATGATCTGCTTATCAAGTTTCTGTAAATTCTTACCAGTTGAGATTGTTTATTTGTAGGCTGCAAAAGCATTCAGTTCTCAGGAGAACAAACATCCAAGTGTTGCCTAGCAGCTTTGAGATTCAGGATCGCTCGTGCTCTTGCTACTTGGATTGTAGCAAGGCCGAAGTCCATTGTCCGAGTACGTTGGCGTGCAGGAGAATGAACGTAGCTGGCTTTTAGCTCATAATTTTAACAAGTGTTGTATTCCCCTCAACATCCTTAAAAACAAAACAAAACAAACAAAAAAAAAAATCACATTTAACACGCTGATATTTCCACAGAACAATACTCAGGTTAGCCGTTGTTGGCTTGATGTAAAAGACTTGGACTCTTCCCAGGAGGAAGTGAGGGTCCTCCCATGAGGTATGTTTTCAGTGGTGCTCTGAGACCTTCTCCTCTTCAGGCTGATGAGCTTTTATTGTCTTGCTTTGCCCTGGGAACTGGCCTACTCAGATTCTCAGGTGCAGGCTGTGATTGAAAACATAAATGTTTGGTCATTTTGCTTCTATAGCACATTTGACTGAAACATCATAGTGGTAGAGGACAAGCCAGAAAAAAAAATCTCTATTTAATCTCACAAAAATCTATAGGCTTCATTATATAGTTCAGATGGCACAGCGAAATGACTACTGCATTTTCTGAGTGCTTCATATATTACTGGAAGAAGGAAGTAGGGAGAAAGTGTCAGTGACCTTTCCTTTGACGGCTGCAGCACAGATTAAATAGCAGAAGCAAGAAGAAGCTTTTCCCTGCTCTTTTGGCCTGTTGGTGACCTCTGTGTACATCTGGAAAAACAGAGAACAGAAGAACGAAACCTTCTGCTCCCAAAACAGGGTTTGTATACCCCATATTTGTCTGATGAAGCAGTTCTTACTGTTTAGATGCTGATACCAGAGGAAAGGGAATTTTGAAGCCTGCAAAGGCTATGTCTATCCTAATAAAACAGGCCCACCGCACAGAGCCAGGCACGATCCTGCAGCCCCAGCATAGCTTTGAGCTACCTCAGCCTACATCAACCCAGGGGATGCCTTGGTAGAGGCTGGAGAACGGGGAGATTTAAAGACTTGGCAGCAGTGGATGAGTCACCTATGGGGAAAGAGAATTAGGAGCCTCATAATTGTTTGATCAAGATAACCATAGCCAAGGTATGTTTGTTGTGGGCTATACACTGTATTTTTAATAACTTACATTTTATTTTGTTCCATAAAATTATTCCTACTTGGTAAGAGGAGGATTTACAAAAAGCTAATCAATAAACTTTGGACCTCATTTATTATAAAATATATTGCACTGATTTCTCTAGGACTATTTAGCTGATGTATTTATGAGGAAGTAGATGATGAGGATATATAGTGTTAACCCTCTTGTTTAAAAATAGAGGCAATATGGTACTCGAGGAAATAAAAGTTCATGCAACTTGCGTTTTGCACAACTGAGTAGATAAACATCTTCAGCAGATGCTTATAGGTATGATTTTAAACCAGTGATTTTGAAGATAATCACAGAGGTCTCATACTGATAAAAGGCTGTATTTTCTGTTTTACTTTTCTTTTAAATACACTGTGATAGCGGTTTTCATTTTAATTTACATGATAATATGTTTTTTCTGAGGTTGGAAGACCTGTTGTCTTCATTGCCCTGCTAACAAAGAACATGACCAAATTTAGTTGATTCTTACTTTTACTTATTTATAGCATGCTTCAAGAAAAGAAAAGAATTTAGTGCAGTGCAGTAGTGTGTGGCTTTGATCTATAATTATTCAAGATGCTTTCTATTGTAGTACTGTGTAGATTGCTTTAATAATTAAGCTTTTTGGATGCAGTTGTCAGACATATAAAAAGGCTAATATTCCAGCTTGTCTGGCATCTGCTAAAAAGAAAAATTTTCATCTTGTATTGTGTTCCTTTCAGTCCCCTACCAGGGTAGAGGCATAAAGAGAAGCAGGCTGCAAAATGCTGAAATCTTTCAGGATCTTTGTTTAAAGTGACTTGTTTTGAGCTGTGTATAATATCCTGATCTTTTGAATGTAACTCTCATGATCTAAATCACTTTCCCTGAATTACATAGCAGAAAACTCCCTCAGTATCTTTGTTCAGTGTAATAAATTTTTGACTTTTTTTTATTTTTTTTGTAGAAGATGAGATTTTTTTTTTTTTTTTAGTTATTTCTCCAAACACATATAGCTTGCATGTTTGATTTTAAACAGGCCTAGCAGGTGCCATCTGCAGCAATTTGTAGCTTAGTAACTTAGCAATTATGACTATTAATGAGAGAAAAACTGATAGGCCAGTAGAACACACTAAATGACTCAAGAGTTTGGGGATACTTAAAATAATAGCTTCCAAGTTCTTAGCATGAAAACTGTGACAGATCAGTAGCAAGTGAAAATCATAAAAGGCTGTACACAAATTGGAAAGCAAACGCTAACTACCCACTGAATGAAATTCAAATAAAAATAAATTGGGCTAAAAAAGAACTAATCAGAAACTTGTAAGAAATAGAAAATGCAGTTAAAACATAGCTAGATTAAAAAATAAATGAGACAGGAAATTGGAGGAAATAATAAAAGCAGTACTGCGAGGAAGTAAAATCCAAAGAAGTTGCTTTAAAACCTGTTTTGGTGATGCAGTAGAGTTAGGGGAGAAGTTGTTTCAAGTACTGCTTTTGTCGACAGTATTAGGGAGGAGTCTCTCCGTTAAATTAGCGGAGTTGTTTTAGGTTCGCGTGGCAGCAGCGCAGCACTTGGGCAGCACCGCCGCCCCGCGCTCGGGCGGGCAGAGGGCCTAAGGCGGAGCAGGTGGTGATGTCCTCGCCCCGCCGCGGCAGCCAGCGCCGAGGCGGCTGCCTGAGGGTGAGCAGCGAAGGGGGCTTTCCCGAAGCGCGTTTGAGGCCGAGACCGAAGCAAACGGGAGCGCTTAGCGCCGTGCGGTTCTGGCCCGTGGCCGTGCTTCCCGGGCAGTACGGAAACGCRCACGGCTGTGGAGGCGGTAATTTGAGAAGGAGAGGGATCAGCAGCTGTTTGAGGAAAAATCTAAGATTGTTCTCGGAAGATAAAGATATTGGAAGTTCCAGTGATAAGCGTGCAACACCTCGTAAATAACGGGCGGTTCCCGTAGGGAGGCCCTCGGACACGTGGAAACACGGAGGACTTCCATCGCGGGCCTCCGGGCTGTTGTTAGCAGCTTCGTTCGAGACGAAGTATGTTGAATCTCGGACTCCGCTCTTAGATTCTATTTATCTTTTTTTTTTTTTTTTTTTTTTTTTTTTTTTTTTTTTTTTTTTTTTTTTTTTTTTTTTT
>NW_028185195.1:2120207-2218422 GCF_003343005.1 Rhea americana
ATTTGCAAGTTACAGTATGGGAGTGGAGACGGGAAATGGTCCGAATTTTATTGCTAGGGAATGAAAGGAAACAGATTGAAGTTGATTTGTATGAGTGCCTTTGAAAATAAGTTGATGTGCAAAGACAGAATTAGATAGGAGAGCGGTGACGATGCCGAGCAGTGCCCTGATGGGCATGTTGCACAAAACCATATCGTCGGCATTAGTTTGCACTGAAAAAACACTCCCTGATTTTTAAGAGGCCGAAAAAGTTGGGCAAGCTGACTTTATTATTTTCACTTTTTAGTATTTTTCCCCTTTCTTTATTATTAATCTCTGTATTTTTTTAAAAAAAATACATGCTATACGTGCAGACTTCCTCAGGCCTGTGGTAAATAACACACAACAGCAATTGCATTTCAGTTAGTGTATTGGGGGCATCCTATACATAATTAACCATGTTAACATTACCTGGATGCAGTTAGTAAACCAAAGCTGTAGATAAACTGAAGAAAATAGCAGCTCAGTTAGGAAAAATCATTTATTTCTTTTTCCTCCTCACTGGAGCAAGAGTGGGAGACCAGCTTTATTTTTTCAGGCTTAAGACATGCCAGGGAGGCTGGTACATACTGAAGATGTTGACAGGCAGGTTGACCTCCAGACAGCCAGTGGTTGCAGCGCGCTTCAGTTGTCCACAGTGGGTAGTTTGGTTGTCTTGGGATGCAGGACAAGAAAGACTTCTTTCCCGCCCCCCCCCCTTGTTCTTTTTTCTTTTTTCCCTATGTTTTTATAGGAACATTTTTTGCATTCAGAATTCTGTTGAAACAGTCGAGTTATTTAGCTTAATTGCCAGCGGGTTTGTTTTCATTTTTATTAAAGCTTCGATTAACACCCATCTTGGAAAATAGTGTACCAGAAGTATCATATTCTCAGCCCCTCTGTTGTTTTAATATCTTTCACTTACACTATTCTCTCCCAGCCTTATCTTTTGTTTTCCTCCTATCTCTTTCCTTTTTTAAAAACACTGGTCCCAAATCTTCGTTTTCAGATCTCCTTCCGTACCTATCAAGCAGCAGTATGCACTTTCAAGCTGCTACTCCCCTTTGTTTAGCTTTGACTTACTGGTTATACTTGGGAAAAAAAAATTACCGAAAACAGTTTGTGAGTGCAGAGTGACCATACAGAGACGAGTTTTTGGTAAATACGCAAACCGCTTTATTACTCAACGCTCCGACAGCCGTTCACGTCGGCTCTGGGAGCGTTCCTCAGGCAATCAGCGCAGCACCGCTGCGSGGTTAGGCGGCCGCCGCCTTTGCTCGCCTGCGCTGCTTGAGAGGGGAAAGCTGCAGAGCAGTGAGGCTGTGTAGTTGTCTAAGGTCTGGGCTGCGTCGCGCAAGTGATTACACTGCAGAGATGGGTGATACCTGTGACCAAATTTGCATTTTTACATAATCCCCGAGTTGCACTGCGTGTACCTTCTTGGCAAAGCACTGTTTGGGGCGTCTTTGCCTCGTGTGCTGCTGCATGATGTAAGCACTCCCCGAGGCTAAAACTAAATTCTAACTTGGTTCCTTTAATTAAAATGTGCCTGGTAGGTATATTACTTCATAGAATTTTATGGAGTATTTGTGGAAATTCTGGAGTTAGAAGAAACCTCTTTGATAGTAACAATMGATGAGTCTCTGTATGTGCCAAAATTTGAGATATTCTATTTCTGAGCAAAGTCCAAACAAATAAATTTAAAATTGCATCTATACRTCTTTCCAGAGACTCTAACAAAAATCAAAAGGATATGAATCATTCATCTCCGGAGCTAGAGCTCGATGGCACTGCTAGCTACCTCGTCCAAAATAAACAGAATCACTTCTTCATTGTAGCTGACAGCCAGAGTGTCCTTATTATTCCATATCCTTCACAGGAGGGACACGTATCTGCATTACATAATTATTATTCCAAATATGATCAGTAACATCACCTTCCAGTAAAATCAGAGAGAAAATGATGAAARCTAGCAATGTAGTTGTATCTACTTAGGTAGATACAAAAAACTTTCATTTTTAGTTGTGACAGAAATTTCATGGTGATGGATTTAAACATCCAAATGACAAAAAAAAAAATGCATGAAACAAATGAAGTAAGATCAACTAGCTATGACAGTAGAAGTCTATAGAATATTTTTGCTTGCTTTCCTTTAACTGCAGAATTTGGTATCATCAAAGTCTCTCTTAAAATAACCTTATAGTTGTATAATTTAAAGCGTAGAGTAAGTTCATTCAGGAAAGAGTGTTTGGTGTCTACATCTCTATTAAAATAGTAGTTTAGTGCCTCTGTGAGCTTCAAAAGTGAATCGTTTGATTGCCTCCACGTACTGTGCTCCCTTTGGTTCAGTTTGCAGAGTGGTTTTGATGTTCATGAACTAGATTAACTTCAGAGAACATCAGACTAGAAGCTCCACTCAGGTGCAGACCAAATACGCTTTAACCTAATGGTTACTTAGGGGTCCAAATCAATGACTGGTCAATTGGGCGGCTGCAGGCTGCCTAAGAGGAAGTGATTAAATCCAGTCTGAAGTAAAATCCTCACACTTTAATGTAGATGGAAAAACCTTAGTACTCTCTACTTCGAAATCCTGATCCACTGCTGTTGTGCCATACTATTTGTTTATTTAGACATAGCCAATACTAACTGTTTCACATTGTGTATTTTAAAATATGTTCTGGAGTTTGGAATATGAACTTATAAACAGCAAGTGTTCTTGCATTTTTAATATATGTTATGAAAATATTGATGGAGACAGTGTGTATGGTTTTTAAATATAAATCTACATATATATTTAAGGGTGTTATGGGATTCATTTGGTACTTTRTAATATATATTAAAAAAATTGAAATGAGAATAACAACTTTCTTGTTCTGTGCTTTGAATGCTTCACCTGAGATATGAAATGGTGTCTATTCCTCAAACTGTTGCTACTTTTCTTTAAAATGTGACCAAGTAAGRAACTTAATAGTGGATATCTGAAAATAGAGGTAAGTAAAAAAGCACTAGCTACTTTTCAAAGAATAGACTATATTTAGAATTCATATTGTTTTAATGTATTTTATTTTGGATGAGATAGTAAGATATCATGAAACATAATTAGAGTTTTAAAAACTTAATTGTAACTTTTATTTGCTCTGCTCTCAAGTTTTTGTTTATATATGATGAGAAAAGATAAATTCAGCGCTACTGAGGAAACTAATAATTGCCTAGCAACCAGTACCTGAATAAATCTAATATAGGGCAAACAGAGGAGAATTGAAACACCTAGACACATACACGTGCATTATATATATAAATGTATATGTGTACACACACACACTGGTGCTTCTGAATTGCTAATCTCAAAAGCTGTGAAGCTTAAGAAAAGGAATGGAAACATAAAACTAAGATGTATACTGAACGAAAATTAGAATTATTTATTTAACAATCCAAAAGCGATGATTCTACGATCAGTAAAAAGGTTGATCTGTATTTCCCCATGTTGTGATGAGGAAGCAAAAATGGGCACATCGGAAGGATGACYTCTGGACTGGTGGGTCAACTCACTCGTGGATTTTCTTTCCGTGGAAAACGGGATGGAGAAGGGAGAAGCTGCTATATATCTCAGTGGTTTCCTGGTAGGGGCTAGGCCAAGTCCAGAGCCTTGGGAATGGTGATTAAAAAAAAATAAAAAGAAGAAGGAAAAAAAAATGGGGAAGAGATTGTGACTCTCGCTCCATGTATTGGAGCTCTCACAGTTGTGAATGTACAAGTGGAGTCTGCTGGAAGTTGATGGACAAACCCTCAGGAGACCAGGTGATTTCTGAGAGAAACTGCTGTATCAGATCTGTAAAACACAGGAATTTCTAGTGAGAATTTGAATATTATATTAATTGAGAAATTTGAAGTAAAGAGCTGTAACTGGAAACGATAATGTATTCGCATGACGACTTAGAATCCCTCTGAAAGCTTTGATTGATAAAACACAGTTTAATGAAGAGACAAATGGTTTAAACCTAAGTGTCTCTTATTCAGGAAGTCTCAGTCTGAGCTTCTGTTCTTYCCCTGTTCGTAAACCAGTCTTGCTCTGTATGTCTGATCACGTGCAGAAAAGCATGTTCACTCACATCGATGGTCGTGATAGCTCGTAATCGCGTGAACGAGGCTGACGTGGGCGGCCGCGGGAATTGAATGAGTATGGTGAGGAGGATGTAGGTGACTTTTGCCAGGTTCGTTGAGCCTCTGGATAAGAGGATATTGCAGGAGRCTTTATTGGTAGGGATTAGGGTAAATGCGTTAAAGGCATTTATCAGCGACCTGGCTGCTCGTGCAGCGAAGCTGTGTTGCTGTTGGCTGAGGGTGGACGCCAGGGATGCTACGCAGTTCGTAGTATCAGCTGGTCAGGTAGGGAGGATGCGTGTCTTTCTCTGATGAAACAATTTCTGAACCGATGGYGATTTTCTCCAAATTCTCATTTAGCAACTATAGAGTCATTCGTTCATTTAAAAAACAAACAAACAAAAACCCCAACACTGTATGCATAAAAACATTTTCCATAAGTTACAAAAGTATTCAGAAGCTTATTATATAACCGTATTCCTTTTTTTAATCATACTTGTTACTTTTCTTACCAAAAAAGAGTTGAAATGGCAGGAATAGTTCCTCTTTTTCCCTGAAGACCGGTTGGCATAGAAATGAACTCTCTGTAACCTGTGATAGAGAAAAGAGTTTATTTTTTAAGCTGTTTTCCGTTTCTAGTTATTTTTTGTATTGTCAAGCATCAGATGCTTGAAAAGGCTGAAACGCAGTAGGCTGAAGTACAGTGACCTACTACTCTTTCAGTTCARATGAATAAAGTAGCAAATACTATAGACGTTTAAGAAGAGAAAAGATTATACTTTTTAAGGCAGAAGGGGATTTGGCATGATAGAAAWTAATCTGGCTGGGCAGTACGTTAAAGCTGTATCCTAACCCTGAAAATAGGGACACAGAGTGTTATACTCTTACACTAAATCCAAAGTTCAAGTCAGCACTTGATCTGCACCTAGGATTAATGGTTCACTCCAGTCCTAGATTGACATTCTGGTGAGAATTCTCTGATTAGAATAATTACTCCTAACCTAAATTTCTTTTCATAATTCTATCTCAGATTTTAAAAAATAGGCTATTGTATCTTCACAGATTACAAATTGGGAAAAGTTAGGTTTAAAGAAAAGATTATGCTGAGTTACATTGGTATTTTGAAACTCTTCCACAGCTACAAGCTTCAGAAATGTTTATTTAAATACGTGCAGCCTCTTTATCTCAGAGGCTTTCACAAAAAGTAGCAAGCACCTCAATTCTCAWGTAACCTGTGATAAAATTGTGAGTTTATTGAAATTAATGTTCTCCTGTAAGTTTCCCTTTCCATTTCAAATGGGGATCTCTAGAGCTAATAATATCAGTGTATTCATTTTCTAAAACTATTTAGACAATCTGCCATGAGTATTTGAGTTGGAAAGTTAGCTGAACTTCTCTCTGCATAGTAGGCAAATCAGCCTGGAAAGCAAGCAGGAGGGAATAAATAACTTTAAAGCTATTAGTATTTAAAAATTTTAACTTACCTTTCAGATACTAAGAGATACRAGTTAATTGTTTAGCTCTCTCTACCATAGAGAAGCAAATTAGCTGCCTCATCATTAAATCTGGATGACAGCCTACGTATTTGTTAAAAGGACTGCARAGCTCAACTGTTCTCATGTTCACATTTTGCATCTCTGCACAGGTGTGTCTTCAATATGATTTATAGTTTGCTTCTCAGTAGTGGTTTAGCTGTGGAGGAGTAGATTTGAACTTGGGCAGCGTACAGATGATTCTGTAAATCAAGGAAGTWTTAAAGGTCTCTTTTTTGAAGATTGATTTTTAATGTGAAACTGCTACTGGTAGCATGTGCTTTTTCAGTTGTCTGCTGAAATTTAGTTGCTCTTCTGGGTTTCAGAACTGGGGCTCATTTTTACTACCCAGAGACCAAGTTTCTGTTGACTGATTTATTTTCTGGGCAGTTCATTGTTCAGTTCTGCCTGGAGATTTCTTCTTCATAACAAGGAAGTTTTATTCTCATTGAAAGGAATAGCTATTAATTCTAAATAAATATTTAGAGAGGGCTTTAAAAATAAGCTGTATTTCATGTAGCAATAAGGAATTGAAGAAAAATGCACCTGCCATTTTGTGTAGATTCCTGCAGATGGTCCTCCTTCCTCCATCAGTGGCCAAAGCAAAAGCTCAAGTTACAGAACGTGTATGTAGAGCCTCAGCCCATGTTGTCAGGGGATGCCACGTCCTTTCCACGTATGCTACAACACACGCGATGAGCGCCCTGGGCGTACACGTTACTACRTTATAACAGTCCAGCTGTGGATTGCGTTATGCCTTTTGTTTCTGCTCTTGTCTTCRTCTCATTGAAATCCTCCTGAGCTATTTAGCTCCATATCAGCTTCTGGAAGTTTCACTGCTTCATTATGTAATACCTATTACATACTGTACATTAAATGTGCATATAAATGTGTGTAAAGCAATACATAAGCATGAATTTTGTCCATGCATAYTTCTATATTTGCTATTTCACTGGGTGTACCATGTTCTTGAACTATAGAAGAAAATGTGCCCAGACACCCAAATTGTTTCCTTCTATCACTTCTTTCCTTCTGTTTTTGAAATCTTGTGAATCCATGGGATTTTTTTAAAGACATATTCCTTTCTTCTTGATCACTATTCAGTTGTGTCCAGAAAATAACTCTTAAAGTAGCATTTCCACTGGAAATCTTAACAGTTGTCATTCAGATATTTTAAGATAGTTGAGGGAAATGATACCAAGCTAATAATTTTGTGAATAGGTACTCAAATGCTTCTCCCATACCTAATCCAGGGTACAGTATTTGAGCTGCTATTAGGCATTCCTATCCTAGGAACCATGCTGTTACAGAACACATGGTTTTGAAACAGACAAAATAATTCTTTTATTCATTGACCAGCACTAATGAACTGCAACAGCACATTGATTTGCATGTTATAATGGTAGCTGTTCTTTGTAATTTTACAATAACTAAGAGCGCTTTACAAAATAATACATATGGATGAGTGCAGGATGGTACCTTTCTGTTTGCACAGTGTATCTTCTTTAGCCTTCATATCACAAAAACTGTTTTCATAAACTCTGTGAATTCTCTTCTTGACAATGATTGATGGGCAAACTCTTACCACCATGATGTGCTGCATTATTTATATACGGCGGTTGAATTTCTTCTTTCAGGTTGTCCTTTACTGTCAAGCAAGTTATTGCACTATTCAGTAGAGAGGAATCATGTAAAGTAATTTGTGGGGCTTTCTAGAATTAAAAAGTATGCTGTATAAAAGGTAAAGTTTGTGAAACTATTTAGCATTGTTATCTTTCTCCCTGGACCCTCTAGTGGAAGGAGAAACAATAAATGGTTCTTTCAACATCTTGTTGAATCTATGAATGTATGTAAGGGAGCAAGGTGGACTTAGCGGAATGGTTCCTCTGCTAGAGCCTCACATAAGAGATGTTATGTCATCTCTTAGGCCTTAAAAGAGGCCTAAATTGTTACTAGAGTGCAGATATCTCATGATTTTATTTTGAGTTTTGCTATATATTTCTGTGTGTTTGGAGAGGGAGGGTTCTCAATTAGAATTCTAATTTAAGCATGTATGAATCTCTACTTTCATTTTATTCTTCTTGTCTTGCCTGTTTTTTTCTTCATTTAACCCAACCTTGTTTCTCAGTGAGAGAAAGAATARATGACTCAGACTCACTTGACTAAAGAACATTCTGAAAAAACCAAAGGTGTGAGGAAAAGTTGAAGAAAAAATAAATTAGTATCTTCTGGTTATTTAAGTTTCAAGAGTGCCTCCTCTCCAAATCCAGAGTTTTTTTCTGAGATATTCTCAGTTTGATTTCACCTTATCTTCTCCATGCTTGAGRTCATGGAAAAATGACACCGTGTGTGTGTATATTAAAAGTATGATATAATATTAGATCATGCAATTTTACTGTTTGAGATTTTCCTGAGGATGGAGTAGAGGCAGTGCRTACTTTATATACATAGTGTTGTGACGTAATGCTTGAGTAACCTCATAATGAAATGTACAGGGCTAGTCAGGACATAGAAAATAAAAACATGAATTATTGTTTTTTTTTTTTTTTGACCCTTGTATTGAACCTTTTCCAGAACTTTATAGTAACTGTCACTTGATGTTTTTTTAAATAGTAGGGGTGGTCTTAGCATTTGTTTAATTTATGGAAATTTGTCAGAATGGCATAGTTTGTTGCAAATGCCATATTACTTATCACCAAGGTGCCATTACCCATACAGAGCACATTTCTGTAAGAGTTAGACTAACAAATACAGCCCTTTCTTCAGGGTCGTTTTTACTCTCCCGTCCACTGAGACTCTAGGGTTAAACTCTCRCTGTGTTAAAGATTACATAATGTGCAACACAGTACATCCAATGGCAACAAATCCCATAACCTGTTAGGTTAAAAGAAAGTGCACCRGTGTAAGCTTTTCTTATTCAGAACAGAGCCTTTAAAATCAAATTCTATGCATCAGACTGAGTAGAATGTATAACAAATTGGATTTCAGGATTTCAGCATGAATGGTCTCTCAAGAGGCGCGAACGTAAATTGAGAGGCATGTTATTGATTCAAAGGTGACATTTATTTTTGTTCTGCACAATTTCACAGGCACTAAGTCGTAAGGGTGCTAACGTTTTAAGTGAGTTTTACTAATTTGAGTATGCAAATTTGCACGAACTTTATATGTAGTCTTAAGCAGAGTTATTGCTCACTTGTCTGTAYACTTGCTCATTTCTCTGACTGCATCATATTTAATGCCATACTGAAGCACTATTTTAACCATTGCTGTACAAAGTTACTATAACCCATTTTCCCACTTTAGTTCTCTTCAGTGTTACGTGAGTCAGACAGCCTAGGTAAATGTTTTTGTGGAAACTTCTTGTCTTTTTTTTATTGCTGTTTAGTCTTTGTACAGTTTCTGACACTGCAGAGTCCTTCCAACAACTGAGGCAATTTAAAGCTCGCTGCTTATTAACTTGCAAGACCAGTAAAAATGTAACACAAATGTATCTGAATCAAGCTTGGCACAGTCTGAACAAATAATCATTTACAACAGTAATATAAAACAAAGTTTTGTGTCCCTTTGTAATTCTGCTGTGAAATGAATTACAAATGGTTACATTTTGGTCTTAAAGCTGTTTTATCAGGAACTGATGTGTTCAAATACTGGACCATTCTAGAAGCTGAAGGATTTTTCTTAATCCCTTTTGAGTGTGGATGTTAAATGTTTTAATATATTTGGTAGGGTTTCCAGGCTTTTTGGTGACCATGAATTCTGATAACAGATAGGACACATTGTCAAACACTGTCACATCCTGCCCATGATGATCGTGTCAGAGTCAGGTGGTGTGGCTTTTTTGTTTTCTGGATTTTTTTTTTGTTTGTTTGTTTGTTTTTTTCCCACATGAAATTACTTCAAAATTATTTTGGCCTGGGTCAGAATTTATTCACAAAGTGTTTTGAGATGTGATGCTACTGGTTATGTTCTCTCTTTGATAGTCCCATTTTCTTCACCTTGTGCTGTATTCATTATACTTTTGTGATAATAATAGCAAAAAGTATACACTAGTGACTGAGAGAATTTGGGCCAAGGTAGTTGGGTCAAAAGAACACTTAGTGCAGTCATTTCTTGGCCATGGAAAATTATTAACTGTTGTTAGAGGACAGCAGCTGTTGTATTGGTCCCAAACTGTAGACTGGATCACTTTACTTCAAACTAGAAAAGCCAAGATGAATTTTCAGACAAATGAAAATCACACAGCTGAGTATACACGCTTTGGTCACAGTGGGAGACTTCAAATTAGGAAAACTAGGGGTTCATTCTGCTTGTCAGTCAATAAAAAAAACCTCATAAATGGAAACAGTAGTTTGACTACCTACCTTTCTTTTTTGTTCTTGTCTTGCATAATTGAAATTGAAAGAACCACTGCATCAGGAAGCACATAATAAAAATGTCCCCTCTCATTTTACTCTAAATATCCAAGTGGATTAACATAACAAGTGTTCCTCCTCCAAACGAATTATTAATGCTATGAGGAATACATTTTTTGGAGCATCTGTGTGCTGTATGGGACCAGCTGATACTAATTGTCCTTTCACAACCAAGTGCCTAAGTCTCATGAAGCCAAGAACAAGCATCCTTTGCTACCCAAATAGTGCAGCGAGCACTCAAGACAAGGGAAGGTTTAACTAGTTTAGATTCTAGTAGGAAGACAAATGATTTGTAGCATAGAAAGAGGTGTCACTGACTCTCTTTCAATAGCTGTACTTCTCCTTCAGCTGGACTATTTTCAAGATAAACTGTTAATATCAAGTAGATAAACACATGACAATCTCTGTCATAAAGACAATTTAAAGTTGGCAGATTTAAAAAAAAAAAATGAAATAAACCCACCACAGACACTTGCATACCCTAGAGGCTTTTTGCAATTGGGACACAGAGTTCAATAAAGGAAGTCTTATAAATTTTTTCACTCCAGATGCTGATCTTGAGTCTGTATCCCAGAAAGGTGTGAAAATATTTTGAATCCGCTCACTGTCACTATATTGGTGACATTAGAAAGATTTATAGAAAGCTCACTTGCTTTATTTAAAAAATTACAGCTTTTTAATTAAAAATATAATACAAATTAATGTACTTATTATTTTGTAATAATTACCTATCTAAACATGTTGACTTTAAGTGGCATTTGCAAAAATTTTATGAAACAAAACTGTGCAGCACAAATTATTGGTATTTCTAAAGAGTAATAAAAAACTTACTGTAGAATAGCAATAGTAAAATTCTGAAATCCAACACCACATTTGTAAAATGATACGACTATATAATGGATATAGCGTCTTAGGGAAAACAACTTGGTATTCCTTTCAGATTTATGAATTTGCATTCATGAACAGCAATGATTTTGATTGACATACAAAAAGATACACCATGTAATAGACATTTAAAGTGTTTGAAGTACCAATTACTGTTATGCTATATGATGAAACATGCAAATATTAAGAAATTCAGATTGAGAGATCTGATGCTAAAGTACACAAAATGTGTTCCTATGGCTTTTACAGTCACGTTATACTATAAAATAAAAATATGGAAAATGATAGCACAGATCTGTCTTACAAGATAAAGGGTGAGATAAATCAAAATGCATCTAAATATGTATTTAAATAGCTGAGGAAAAAAATATGCAATTGAAGTTGCCCAAAGCTCAGGGCATTCTTTAGGATTGCTTCCAGTTATCCTATGAGAGATCTAGAGCAGGTAATCACCTCCTTATCATTCTCCTGGAATGCAGATGTAAAATATATCACATCATGATTCTTCTGTTAACGTGAAAATAGCGGTTATTGATAGAGTAATGAGGTGGCTGACTTTCTTCAAACTCTAGACAGATCTCAAACTGAAAATAAGTATTTCAGATGTTTTCAGTTGATGTGAACGTTTCAGAGACTCTGCTAAATGAAATTTTCTTTCACCCCAGCGTATGTATAAAACTGTAATAGGCAGGTGGGGTTTGGGTTGGTTGGTTTGTGTATTTGTTTAAGATTGTTAAAACTAAGTGAGTTTTAAGTGTTGGACTTAACTGTCCAGAGAGACAGTTAAGAGACTGTCCAGTAAGAGACAGAGAGYTGTGCTCTCTTTCGCATATGGAGCACCATCTCCTCATGAGGGCAATTTTAAAGAAATAATATTAGATGAGAAATCACAATAGGATACTGTTCCCAGCGGTAGCATTGGAGACATGTTCAAATTCCCGGCCTATGAAGCAGCTCTGTGGCTGTTTTTCAGAATTTACATCTTTCTGCTGTTGATTGGCTGAACAGTAATCAGCTGAGKAGGTGTCTTCACTGATAAGCAAAATCGTTAGTTTAGCCTTAGCTAGGCAGATTCAAGCCACCCCTGGGCCTGTGCTTGCCCTATGTTATCAGGAGTTTTGAGGCGCATCTTCTCTTTGCTTATTTGCTCTGATTCTGCAACACTGAATTATAGGGGAACTTGGCAGACTTCCCTGGGACGTGGCAGGGCTCGTAGAGGAGCTGCCCGAGCGCCTCAGCCTCCATCCCTGCCACAGAGCCGGCGGATCACAAGTCCACGTAAAACCCCTCTCCAGGCACAGTGTGGCCGTACAGCAGCTTTGCCTCTAGGACTCCTAGTACTAGACAAAACCTACYGGTTCACGTGATAAAAATTGGTGATCTGGTATAAACTTACTGCTAGAATTAAATCGCTCAAAAATGTTTTGATAGCTTTACTTCATGCTGTCAAGCTTTATGCTGGGATCACATATAATTGGTCTTCCTATGACTGACATAATACATAAATACATACAGCATAAAGGCACACTACTGGCCTAAATGCCATGGTTTGTATTCAGCAGAAATACAGCTGTATGCTGATGCCTGATGTGGATCAAGTTTATACTRCTCAGTGATTTAAGAGTGCATAGATCTGGAACAGACAGTGGTGTAACCACAGCTACTGTTTTTAGCTTGTGAGCCAAGTGATAAGCTAATAGCCAACCTTCAGCTGGTAAGGAACCTGGAGAGGTAAAATCCTAGGTTAATTCTGTTCTAAATCTATATCCTAAATTATTTCAAGTGAGAGCAAATGGGAAGGGGAATATTTTTTGTTAAATTTTAGGTTTTCGGTATTGCAAGAGAATATATTTTTACAGAGGAGAAAGCAAGGGAAAATAATGACAGAGGTATCCTGGTAAAATAAATAAATAAATCATGAATTAGCTGAAAGGCATTCAAAGGAATTAGAGTTCGTTGTTCCCTTCTGTTYTCAGTAATCTACAGTACTTAGAGTTTATGCATAACTTTTGGAGAGTTTTATGTAATAAACTGAAAATGTTTTTTGCCTTTAACCCACAGGGGATGTGTGTGACTCCAACCCATGTGAAAATGGTGGCATCTGTCTGTCAGGGTTAAATGATGACTTCTATTCGTGCGAGTGTCCCGAAGGCTTCACAGACCCCAATTGTTCTAGTGTTGTGGAGGTTGGTAAGTGCAAACTTTTAATGGTGGAATAACTATTTGAATATCCCGTTAGTTGTATTTGGCAAAACAGTGGTTGTCTGCTGAGTTTTGTGTAGTGCTGTGGTTGATGCACTGTTTGTTATTGGTGCCTTATCCTTATTTCTACATCACAGATGTCAATATCGTAATTAGAAGACAGTTCAAACAGTATGTCAAGAGTGTATGTGTCTAGACTCAGTGCTCTACTTAAAGAGAGAAGATCATAGCTGTGACTTAAYGTGACCGATGTTTCTCAAAACTCATTGTCATTAAAACATTTCTTAATATCCTTCCACTGATTTCAGTGGTTTAATCTCATTTCAAGCTTGGTTTCTGGTAGTTTTATACCTCGGTCTAGACAGTAGAGTAATTAGTTAATGAAGCTAAGTTACAGAAACAGTATATGAGAAATCAGAATAAAACATATTAGTCATTTGTTTAAATCTCAGAATAATTACCCAGCTGGAGGCTGCAATTAATCCTTAAATGGGAACATAGAATGCAAGTTGAATGTGTTGAAATTTTATGATGTGTATATGCCTCAGAGTCACTGTAAATATGAATGGTAGCTGCAAAACATGCAGCAATTCAGAATTCTGTCTTAAGAAAGCTTAGGAGGAAAAACAACGTGCAGAGGAAAGGATGGTAGACAGCTCATTATGTCATGGGCCATCCCACTAGTTTCAGTGAAGCAGAAGAGCTGCGAGCTGATCAAGCTTTTAAATTACTCTGAAGTAGGCATAGAAGTATATATGAGAGAGCCAAATAATAATAAATAGATGCTACTATTTAATTAGGTATAACTCCTGTATATCTCCTTCTGGTACTCATAACTGTTACAATTGGAAGATAAAACATTTCAGGAACAGAAAGCAGTGGCTTATTCAAGAGAAGGCAATACCTCTTTCTTGTTTATATTAGGAAAATAAGCAGCAGCTAATGTGGCTCYGGGCAGTCTCTGTTATCTGAAAGCCTTGCTTCCCTATGTGCCTTTTTTTTTTTTGCTAATAGCCAAAGTATATGAAAGTTGTATTGCCTTTCAGGTATTTCATATCTTATGTCCATGTTTGTAATTTGTCTGTCTGGGTTACAGTAATGTGACTCAGTGTGTGCCAGCTGAGCAGTGTTCACACATTCGTTTCTGCCAAGGCAGAAGGGCAAAACCAACAGCTGAGGGTGTTAGCTTTTACAAGCATCTCATTGTGAGCATCAGATCTAGTCTCAGAACCTTTCTAACACTAATGATTCTAAAGGATTTTTTTCTTTAGCTTTTTTATAAATAAATAAAGGCCACAGATGCAACGTGAATGCAGTATCTAAGATTACATATGGCTGTCTCGAACTTGAGATAAGGCTGGCAGAACTTGGTCCAGGAACTAGTGGAGTTTTTTTCTTTCTTTCTTTCTTTTTGGTTGTTTTTTTTCTGAAAATTATACTTTTTCCAGGAAGTTCAAAGAAAATTTATTCTCTAGTGTGAGCTTGGATGGTCTACACACATTAGACACATTACATTATAGGTAAAATCAGATTAGCTTAATTGTTAGTTATTATTCTCTGAATGCAATTTGTTAACAACTCTTAAAATGTCCTTTGCCACATTAAAGCACTTATGAAAAAGTAATTAGTCAGTGGGTGATTTTTAATACACTAATACTCACTTTTTGATTGTTCAACTAGAATCTGAAATTACAGAATTTTATGCTAGTAAAAAAAGCCTTGTAAACTCAGTTATAAATGTGTTTTCTGTTTCATCTGCGATCGGTGCAGCAGCATTTTTGGTCTTTGGACTTACAGATAAATAACCATGTTTTTCACATTTTGCATAGCCTGGTGAATGTATTGCTCTGAAGGAGTAGATGATATTGTCAGTCTGTAGCTGAAGTGGGAATGGGAGGAATTGTTTCAATTCAAATAGTTTTAGAATATTCATTTAATCAAAACTAATCAATTTCTGCTTTTGAGGACAAGTAGTCTTGTACTGCAATGAATAGAAAAGTAGCCTTGGAACACTTTATTTTAAAAGGGCTAGAATTACTGGTAAGCAGAAAGTACTGATGACTCCCCCTACTATAGAGTCTGTTGATTGAAACACTCAAACATATGTCTGAATTGGAGCAGAAATTTGAAAAAGGATTTTCCACCTTCAGTGAGATGCTATAAAGTTGGGGAGAAGGGGACAAAAAGAAAAAAGGAGGAGTAAGCTTTAATTCCACTATTGTTTTGAGAATGGATTCTACGTTTCCACAGTACAATTTTAATTATACTAGAATTTTGATTGAATTTGGGTCCTTTGACCCAATTGGGAAAATCAACAACTTTGGTCAGATACTTGGTGCACTTCTTTCTGATTATAAAATGTCGGCAGCCATAGTAACTGATTATTACCTAAGTTTCAGTTGCACAAAACATTTTTTTCCTCGAAAAAAGCCACCCAACAAGCAAGAAGGAGCTACCTTCGAATCCCCCCTTCCATCCATTTCCTTACTAGTTTTGTGCATGCTTGAAGGGTCTGAATTTAGCCTACAGCTATATCTCTTGCTACCCTAAAATGGCCTTGACATGAGTTTATTGCAGGAAACATTTGGATTTATCAGGTACTTGGTTAGCAGGAAATTGCATTGCACATAGCTGGGAGGAAGCCAATCATGAGTAAATCTGAAAAAAGCATATTGTAATATCTTGTAATATCTTCCTTGCAATTTACAACTGAATATTAAAAAAGGTTTAAAATATGTATATATTCTTAACTAAATTCTTCAAACATTTCTACAAAATCTCAATCTGATGAGCAGAATAAAGCATAAGCAAATGAAAAATTTGGGAGTATAGGATAATCACGGTAAGTATACAGACAGGATATTACATTTTTAGTTTGCAATACAAAGCGTAGTGAGTGGACAACAATTGTTAAGTGAAGTACTTATTAATATTCTTATCTAAAATATAGAGTATTAATTCAGTTTGTGTTTGTCTTGTATGATTATGCTACATGTATGCAAGACTAATTGTAACTTTCTGAAAACTTTAGAAGTAGTTTGTGGGGGGAAAAAATATCTGTTTTTTAGTAAAGGTTTTCTGGGGCTGATGCAGCCTTAACCTCCCCTACATAGAGTCATAAAACCAATACAAAACTGATATTTCAAGGTAATATTCTGATTTCTCCTATGAAAATGTTAACAAATAGCATAAGCAAAGTAATTAAGGCCAGTTAAACTTGACTAATTTATACTCTGGACTGTTTCGATTAGAATAATTGGTGAAAGGTGGGTCTGTTAGGAGCCAAGCAAAATACTGCAGAAGTCTATGTGATCGCTTTTATTGAGACCCTTTATAAAACGATAGAAGCTTGGAGAAGCAATACTAACAAACATTACTTCCTTTTGGCTTTTTAGTGAGTTATTGCCCCAAAGTTATTTCCCTTACCCCTTAGAAATTCAAAAAGTGTAGCTGAAAATACTAACCTAGTTGAAAATTGGGCGTTTAGGAAGTCGGGAGCCACAGAGTGAAAAAGAAAAGAGGATGTTGCAGGGAAAAAAAAAGAGAGAGAAATCTGTCATTCGCTCCTTCTTCCTGCTGAAGTGCTGTGCAGCACACGTGAAAAGCAGGTGGGTGTTGTGCACAGCCCTCTCAATAGGCGCACCGACATCAGACGTTATWTATTGGCAGCGATAGGATACTATTGATCTCTCGACCTCAGCTGGAAAGTCGCAATTTTACAAGAAACGTACGGGAGGATTTCGCTGTAACAGATAACAGAGATTTTACTTAACAACTGAATCATGCATTCAAATGAGTAAATTAGAAAAAGAAATTACATGTAGATGTTGTAAATTTGTGTAAAAGAAGAAAGGTAGATGTATAAAAATGCATAAAGTTAGGGAATTCTTACCTAAGTTCAGCAATCAAGTGTCAAGACAGTTTGGATGCTATATGTATGTTCAAGAGCATAAGTATATAAAGGGAATTATATTTTTATTAACTTAATAAAGATTATATATAAAGTAATCTGACATGATCATAGCACTTTATTTCAGCCTAATTGTTGTTGGTACTTTTTCCTAAATGTTACCCATGGAAAGTCCTAACTCCCCTGTCATACAGCTCTACTATTTTCTGATCCTGCAATTTCAACTACCTAACAAAAACCAACAACCAAACAATCAAAAATATAAGTGGTTTGTAATAATAATTAATATATTTCAAGTTACTAATCATATTCTGATCATACTCTACCTCTAACAGTAGCCCTGCCTCATTTCTTATATTACCTTATACTGAATGCTACACATAGACCTACTAAAAGAGTTCAGATTGAATGATAGATCTATAATATTACCCTGTTTGTATAACCAGGTAGTTTCAATGATCTGTGTATCCTAACTGATTTGAAATATCTGATAAGCTGGTGGAGGATAAGATGGAGGGAAGCTGGAAAAATTACATTCTGATCCTTTTCAGTACAGCACAGCAGCCAGTGAGGTAGAAGAAGATTTAGCTAAACAGAAAAGAGTAAAAAGTAATTCTGTCAAACTTCACAAATAGCAGATTGTTTTCCAAAGGTAATAAGGACACCGGGGCCTGAATTACTTCCATGGCAGACCCTCATGTCATTGGCAATGTGAATTTTAGCCTAGGCTGAAAGAGGCTCACGTGTAATTAATATCGATATTAAAATGCATTACAGACAATGAATTGGCAGAGTTTACATCACACAAGTAACTTTCAGAAACAATATAAATCACAGAAATACTATAAACTGCTGCTTTTACGTACTGTGAATAGAACACTCATAGGCACTGTTCAAGAAAACTGCAGATGTCACGGACACTGCTTGAGGGCAGAAATGACAGTGTGACTATATACTTTGAAATAATATTGGAGAAAATACATTATAAGATTAAAAATTATGAGATTATGCCTGTGTACTGTTCTGTTTGGTGTACACGTAGGGGAAACACAGGGAAAGAAATACAAGACTGATGGTAAAAGTTGCAGGAAGGGGCAAAATTAAGTTTAGTAGGCAACAAGGCTGTCAGAATGTATTCCATAAGTCAACATGCTGGTCGTGTTTAAAAAAATTGGCAACTTTAAAGTTTTAAGTTTTGATATTTCAAATCTGATACTCAATAGCTGTCTCTGAGGATTAAATGAAGAGCAAGTTTAACCTGTGTAAGAGAATAAATGATGTACAGTGACAGGACAGGTAGAAGAGCAGCAAGCATGTTGAGGGTGTGCCTGGGAACACTCTCCAAAGTTGCCTTCTACTAGACTGTTGGGACCCTGCTGGAAGGTGTCTTTACCTTTGCATCAGCTCTCAGCAGTCGTTGAGAGGAACTCATTATTGAAAAACGTGGTAAAATATCTGTGTGCATTTTAAAAGGCTGGAAAAGCAGGTTAATGGTATGATACACATAACTTAGGCACCTTGGGTCTAAGTGCAGAGTGATAGCTGAGAGAAGGGAGGGGAGTTGAAAGGAAAAAAGGATGTYTGTTTTGCTTTGCTTTGTTTTTCTTCTGCCAAGTGATTTCATTTATAAAAAGGAGTCAATGTGGGATTCCCTTAGTGTTTTCCATATCTGTTCAGCCTTCCCAGTTTCCAAGGGAAACTTTGACAGGTGCTACCTCTGTTTACTGAGCATAGGAGACAGGAATTGAAGGGATTTTTCACTTTTTCATGGTGTTAAAATGAATGTTCAGCACGCAAGATCCAGAGTGAAACTGCTATGATCTCTTGTCTTTGTGGACTTCTTTGTGTGATCTGTGTCTCTACATTCGTTGTACTGACTTCTTCACTAACAAGGCAAGATCTTGTTGCAAAGGTTAGTAAGGATAAAGTGTTGCCATTGGTTTCCCATCAGTGTTAACAGGTGCTTTTTAATGCCAGGCGCAGAAGTGATCGAATGATTTCAAAGATGCCTTTATAGTCCCGGAATATATGACTTCAAGGAGGAACAGACTTTGTCCATGTTTAAGTCGAATTTCCTGTATTCCAGCTTCTGCACTTTGTCTCTCATCCTGTCACCAGGCACAAGTGAGAAGAGTCTGGCTCTGTCGTCTTCATTTCCTCACCCCTATCAGGTATTTATACACACAGATAAGATCCCCTGAGCCTTCAGTTCTCCAGGCTGTACAAACCCGGCTCTGTTAGGCTCTCCTCATATGTCAAATGTTCCAATCCGTTAATCATCTTAGAGAAATAATCACCTCTCTCAGCCTGCTGGCGACACTCTTCCTAATGCAATACTGTACTCAGTGCCGATTGCCCAGGATACTAGGAAATACTTAGACTATGGGCTCCGGATTTCAGTGTCTGCTCTCATTGCTATTTTTGTAGTGTCATCCAAATTCACTATATTTATTTCTAACATAACTATGTCTACTGAAGTGACTTCATCAGTGTTTCTCATTGCTAACATGAAGATTTTATTAAATGGTTGTGACTTCTCTGGTTAAGTGTCATCATGCTTTGATCTCGGTATTGATTTATTAACTTTTGGAAAAGTTGCAAAGGAAAGGGTGTCTATTTTTTTCTGGGAAATTGTTTCAATAGTTGTGTTAGTATAAAGATGAAATAGTAGAATAGTGAGCTGGGCCYGTGTTCATTTAGGTGTATAAAAAATAATCTGCTTTCATGGTAGAAGACAACTGTCTTTTGGGAAAAGAGCAGGATGGAATAAGAGAGGAGGCAAAAAACAAATTCTTCCCTCCTGGGCTTCAGTTATGGCACATTTTAAGACTCTGTGTGGTGTGCTGATTTCTCTTTTTACAGACCAAGAGGTAAAGTGCTAGTTTCCTTGAGCAACTGCTTGTTGCTACAGAGTTCTTGATACTGGCCAGGCTTCCATTTCTGAGCAATGTAAGAAGCAATCAAATGGAGCCCTGTCAGCACAGCACCTGATGAAAATGAAGCTAGTTCTGTGCAAATCTGCTTTTTATTCATTTGTTTCTAGTGAGATATATCCCTAAGGCATTGCTAATTGGTTTAGAGGGAAGTCTTGTCTTTTTTTCCTTATGATTGGAATTTGCAATATGAGTGCAATATGGATTACTAAATTTCCTCTTGCTAAGGCTATAGCTGTTGTTGTTTATTCAGTATGTTAAGAACATTCCTCACAGTGTTCTCTTCTGTAGTCTGTACTGGTAGCTTCAAATCTACAGGGGTTAATGTGAAATTGATGACTGTAAAGCAGCTTTTAAGCAGGAGCATTCACATATTAGGGTGCTTGGCTCATTAAGAAATGTTTTCAAAAGATATAGGATACTTTTGGACTTAAAAGGCAATAAATAGATTAATAAAAAAGGACAAATTAAGACTTAATTGTTAGCTTGTGAGGAGCCTGAACTCTAGACTACTATACAGACATCTGAATTGAGTAGGCTAAATGCATATAAGCAAAAGGCCTTAATAAATGACATTGAGTACAGAAAAAGTTGTGATAACCCTGTAACATCTGTGCTGAGACAATTGTTCTTCGTGTTGCTTACTGTTATGGAAATATGGTCTGAAGAAAGAACAAAACTGCTAAAATGGGGTATATTGCATCAGTAAGTTAATTAAGTAATCTATGTTGCACTTGAGGAATTTTCCCCTAAGTGATATGCAATCATGTTCATTTAGACTAGAGCTAATATTTTATTAAAATAACCTCTGTATTTGAGTTTTGAAACTGAAATTCATTGGAATAGTATTTAAAAAAAAACAGTTAGTATACTCTGGGGTATATCCGCTATGAAGCATTTTGAAATGTATCCCATTTCTGCAAAGTGTTGAAGTGTATGACTAATCTTAAAAATCTACATAGTAGTAGTATTCTGAAGATGACCACCCACAATGTCTGTAGGTATTGGAAGGCTTATCACTTTTGCCAAAAGTACGCTGCCAAACAAATGCTACCCTGAAAATTCTGTCACACTTCTTTTTTTCTACTTGTGAATTTATAATTTGAAAGTCAAATACAAACTGGCTAGGAATGAGTAGTTGTAGTCATACTTTTCAGAGCATTTGACAAAAGAGCAGTGGAACATACTGAGGAAGATTTTTATGCATGTTTGTCTAATTAAAAAGACAAATGAAAACCATCCAGACTTGTTGCCAGAGCTACTGCTCAGGATGCAACCTTGCAAAGATAAATAAGGATGTGAGCATAGGGTGGCCTGTAAAACACATTCCTAGACCCGACCCTATTTTCAGCTGGAGGGATGAAGCTCTGCTCAGTAGCAGAGATGTTTTGGGTAAAAGCTCCAAAACTGATGCCTAGCATCTCAGGAAAACATTCAGAAAAGCATGCACGTAGGCCATGCAGAACGGTCATAAACTAGGGAGGTGTGGACTTCCAATCCAAGTGCCAAGAAATTTTCAGTTGAAGTTTCAAGTAAATAAGGTTGGTCTGCTGAAGGCCTGGTGCTTCCAACTGAAGAACAGACCTACCCCAGCTGTCTGTAGTAGAGGGGAGGCATCAAACTCCTCGGTTCCTGCAACCCAGGTTCATTGCCACTGCAATCCAGTCTGCAACTCTGAGTAAGGTCTTCCCCCCTGGTTTAAGGAGAGAGGAAGAGATGGAAGAGGTAACAGAAACAGTTAGTGGTTTCCCTAGTAATGCAGTGCGTCTTTTTGATGTGTTGGAATAGCCAGTAACACACAATTACTAATATTGTATGTCTGAATGTTTTAAACTGACTTCATACAGGTAGGCACAATAAGTTAGTTATATTTTGCCAGATATCATAGAATCAGTAAGGTTGGAAGGGACCTCTGCAGATCATCTAGTCCAACCTCCCCGCTCAGCAGGGTCACCTAGAGTGTGTTAGACGGGGTTGCATCCAGGCAGGCCTTGAAGATCTCCAGAGGAGGAGACTCCACAACCTCTCTGGGCAACCTGGTCCAGTGCTCCGTCACTCTCACAGTGAAGAAATTCCCCCTCACGTTCAGGCAGAACTTCCTGTGCTTCAATTTCTGCCCATTGCCTCTTGTCCTGTCACAYGGGGCAACTGAAAAGAGTTTGTCCCCGTCCCCTTGACACCCTCCCTTCAGGTACTTGTACACACTGATAAGATCCCCCCTCAGCCTTCTCTTCCCCAGGCTGAAGCGGCCCAGCTCTCGCAGCCGTTCCTCACAGGGCAGGTGCTCCAGCCCTCTGATCATCTTCGTAGCCCTAATATGCCAGACAGCACATAAAAATGTGAGAAGAGCTTATGTTAAAAGCCAAGGAAAATTGCTCTTTGGAAAGATATTCTTATGTTGCCTGGAAAAAGAAAATCCTCCACATAACTAATTTGAAGGAAAAAGGTCTTGTTAGGAAACAAATAGCAGATTAAAACAAGTGAATCCAGTATATGACACAGGCAGATCTAATGCAGTAAGTATTCTCGTATGCAACTGCATTAACATTTCACATCTTCAATACCTCTGAAGTGTTCCAAGTGTGTGAGAGACTTGCTGACATTGCTGCTAGGCTGATCATAGTGAAGTTTTGTATCGTGCTGACYTTATTGTTCAGTATTGTTAATTTTTGGCTGATGAGGAAAGATCTGGAGATCTGTACTTGGTAAGAGGCAATGCAAGCACTAGCTTAACCAAAGTTGTGGTTTCTGTGGAAGCTGGAGTGATGCTCATCAGTTGCAGCACAGATCTGGCCTTTCTGTAGACTCTTTGGCTTTATAATCCCAGGAGAACTAAGTGTTTGACTTAGATCTTGCCTTCTTTTTTTTTGTTTATATGTTTAAAAACATATGCAGCATTTATGTTTTATTTTTCAACTTGCTGGGTTGTCATAGCTATAATCTGCCCCCAAAAAAGAGCCTTCTGATAGAACATTTTTGTATGTATGCCATATTTTGCCAAATGCGAAATCACAGCTCTATCTGTTTTTTGTCTGATTTCTAGGAGAATGGAGAGTAGCAGAACATTTAATATTGTTAAAATATGTCATTCGTTAAGAATTACTAGGTAGGATCAGGGATTAATTGCTCTTCTGTTTAGCCAGAAATGGGGCGGTAGCAGTCTAGAAATTTTCTTGTTCCTATAGTTTCTTGACTAACATTAAGTAAGTATCTTTGATGTTTTTGAAGAGCCTAGACAACATAATTTCTTGTAAAATACAGACTTCAGAAATGGATGTTATTAAAGTACAGTTCCTGTTTATGTTCCTGTTTTATATAATCTAGTATGCTCCTGGATCTTTATGTAGAGGGATGTGACTCAACATCTTGGAAACAACTTGCTAAAGTAAAAATACCAGAAGGAAGCTGATTCTTTAGATGAAAAGGTAAAGTAGTCTTTAATGAGATGATAATTTTGGCATCCTAGGAGACTCGGATTAAAAGATTTTAGGCTTCTTAGGCAAAAACAATCATATGCAAAACCTAGTGGTGTTCAGGTTAATGAAAGTTCCAAATGCAGTGTAGTTCCAGAGTAAAAGACACAAAAAGAAGAATATTGAAAATTAGATTTCATTACATAGCTGTTTTTTTTTCTTTTCTCCTCTGAGTTACTTTCCAGATTTTTTTTGCAAAACTTATGTAAACAGCTCATTAAGCAGAGCAAATTCAATGTGATTTGGAATCAGCCTTGCTTACCTTTTTCTCAACGTTTATCTTTAATTATATTTAAAATAATGAAATAGGGAAATACTGTTTTGGAATATTCATACTGTAAAAAAATAATATTTTTAAAAACTCTTTTTGTCTCCAGAAATAAAGCTCATAAGCAGAAGAGTAAGGGTGCCCAAATGTTGCTCTGAATAAGTTTAATCTTTGACTGGGAAAAATTGCTATTTATAGCTCAGAAAATTCTTTTCGGTATGTAACTCTGTGTGATCTCATGCTTTTGTATGCTCATTCCTTTTTCATTTAAACTCTGCTAAGGCATGTGGAGGTTTTGCTCAAAAGAGTGCACAGATCTGATCTTTGTTGTTCAGCACTTTATTGCAGATGCAAAATTATCTCTTAACTGTTCAAACTAATGTAGAATTATGTATCTGCTCTACTCTCTATACCATTTTCTATACCCCCTCTCCTGTGCCTTTCCAGAATATTAAACAAACTACTAAGTTCTTAAATTCAAATATATGCAGCTAGTGCTGTTTTGAACAGATCAAGTGTGTTTAAAAATTGCAGCTGTTGGTAGTAGTGGACACAGTTCTGAAGCCAAAAGAATTTTGCAGAAATATAATAGATGAGAAATTACTTGCTCTTTTTCAGCAAAGGAATACCCATAGATTCCCTATATAAGGAGAATAACTAATGTTTCAGCTCTTAAACATTTAACGTGTTTTAAAATGCAGATGTAATGAAAGGAACTCCCTAATAAATTTACAGTTGAAAGTTGTTCCTATCAGGCTACCAAATAACCACAGGATTTATTACTAGACATAAACAAAACAGGAGAATTGTTTAAGATAACCTGATAAGATAGGAATCAGAACTTTGAAGGCCAAAGTTCATTTTAAAACATCTGTAAAAATTATCACTAGATTGATAGGGAAAAGTGCTTTTAGGTCACTGCTTCTAGTTTATTTGATACAGGCAGCCCTTCAACATAAATAAATGAGATGTTGGGATAATCTGGATAATGAGCAAGCTGAAATAGTGTTACTATATCCCAGCTCCAGCTGGCTTGTAAAGAGCCGACTGAAGGATGTCCGACCACCCCTGCCTGATGTAAGGTAAGGTCTGCCTTTCATCTGGACTTTTCTTTGCTTAGGAGTACTGGATTTTATTGTACCAGATCACGCCAGCTGTTGGTAACCAGACAGACCGAGAGGCCCCCGCTGGTTCCTCTCCTCTTCCTCGGTTACCTACTGCATGATCCAGGAGGGTTGTCCTTGGGGGTGGCGAGCGACTGGGCGCTGGGAGCTCACCGCGGCCGAAGCTCTGGACGCAGCGGTCGCCTTCGCTCGCGCGCCCGAGCGCTGGGTCGCGGCTCGGACGGCGCTCCGTCCCGCGCGCAGAGCCGGCTCTGCTCCGGGGCAGGCACGGCCGCTCCTCTGCGGCACGGCTGGAGCGCTGCTTCAGACTTCAGGTACCTTATGCAGAGACTATTCAAGTGTCTTTTTTCTTGTGGAACAGTTTAGCTCCAGAGTGGATAATGAGGACTTAGTGAAATTTTGACTGTACGAAGTATCTGAATAATTTCAAATAGAGATACTAGGAGGTTTTCATGCTGCATCGCAGATATATGCCTTTCTTGACTTGGTGATGCTATAAAATAATGATTAATAGTAATTCAGCCATGTTTACATCAGAATATTAATGATCAAAATGATTAGGGCACCAGATTCTGCACTTAATTATGGTTGCAGTATAATATTTCAAATGTATTACTTGAGCTAAACACCTGGTTGAGAATTGTCATTGCACCTCAGGTTAGGAGAGTCAACATATTATTTCTCATGTTTAAAAAAAATAAATAAAAAAAAAATCAGTGGGATGAAAATAAATATCTTCAGCTGCACCTCTTTGGGTGTATCTATAAGCATATCTTAATGTATATATAAGCATATTTTATGATCTATATATATGCTAATCTATGTTAACATACGTAATTTGAGGCAGACATTCTTCAGTCATCCATACCATCTTGGATCACACACTGGATTGGTTCTAATATGAGCCAACCAATTCTGCAAGATGGGGAAGCTAGCGGGAGGGATTGACTTGTACTTGATTTTTGCCCCTAACACTGTAAAGGGTGTAGTAAAGTTCAAGCTAGGTGATTTGGTGAACCTGTGCTTAGGCTTTGTTTGTATTTGTAATGCTCTTCAGCTTATGTGTCTCTTCATGCATAATTGGTGCAGATATGTGTAGGTCCACACTTCTGATCTATGCTTCTGAAAAATATCTATCCATGGATGCAAGCGTTTAAGGTTTTTCAAATGGATGGTTACAAGGCATACATATATTTTGCATATATGTCAATATGCATAATATCGTGATATTCTACACTTTCTCTCTCCCTCTCACACACACACCTCACAGACTAATAAGGGTGSTCAAAATAGACTGGATTATTTTAGATATACCATAAAATAATTCAAATTATATAGATTAGCATTTTCTGCATAGGGAAAAGGATGCATATACTCAGACTTCAAATCCTGATGTCTCTAAATACCAGAGTCCTTTTTCTAAGTCTCARCCAATGTGTGGTTCCTCATAGCTTTTAACAGCAAACACTATACAGCTTCTGTTGGCTAGGGTCACTGAACTGATCTTTCTAGCTGCAAGTGTAGAAAAAGCTAGGGAGGAAAGAATAGCTGCTGCTTTGRTAACTGCCTTAAGGTTCTTTTTTCTTCTAGTCATACTTAACAGTTTTCAAGGAATGTCCTCTCTTTAATGGTATAAATGGAAATGGGATACAAGAAATATTTCTTTTGTAGATGAAGGTGTCTGTTTAAGTGGCGTAACACATGTTGTGCTAAGTGTTTCACACTTCTTGTTTAAATCTAGAAGACAAAGACTTGGTAGCTGAAGCCAGACAAAGCAGCAGCCAGAATTGAATTGATTTTGATTAATAAGGAAAACCTGTAACAAATCAGTAAGTTAGGTACTGTCTTAGAGATTTACTGTTTTTTTCCCTGCGCGTCAGAGGAGGCCTAGACCTTAATATAAGCTGTAGGGCCGCGTATTCAGTTAGCTATTAGAGTTCTCCTAAAGTGTTTGCATTTGGTTAGAATCCAGTTCATGCAGCTTTTCCCCCTTTCCCCTTTTTCCTTGCTTTTCCTTTTCTTTTTTCTGTTTTCTTCCTCACTTGCTCTCTTTTTCTCAAACCACACTCTCTTTCCTTGGAAATGTGGTATGAGTCTTTTCTGGGAAGTTAATTTTAAAGCTATGTATTTATTAAGCCTTTCCTAGTGCAAACATTTAGAAGCAGGTTGACAGAGAGTTGTTGGAGACTATCAAAAGAGGAATAGGTATGAAAGTTTTGTTCTGAAAAAAAAGACTAAATGCATGTAAAAATGAATAGAATGTGAAGGTTTGTAGCTTATTTCTACATAGGAATTGTGAAATCTGGATTTTCTTTTTCTTTTTTTGTTTTTTTTTCCCTCATGAAATCTGTGTTCATAATGTTCAGAATATTCCTTTACCAATATTTGCTCATGGTGTCTCTCATTTGAAATGCATTGTGAAAGCAGCTACAGATTCAAATGTGTATTTAAGGTTAAATGACTTGGCTATGAATCAACAATTAATGTGTGTTATAAAATAAAAAACAAAGCAAGGCAGAAAATAATGATAGTATCCTCCAAATTGTCATTAAATATGTTGTAATAAAAATTTGCAACAGGAAAACATTAACGAAGTACGCTCATATTCTCCTTCCTTTCTTTCTTTGGGCTGATGGGATGTAGGAGAGATTAGATCCAGCTGTACGAAGATGATACTGTTCTGGGGATCAGGCAGAGAGAACACCAGTTAGGAAAGGGAGGGTATGGAGACTGGGACTAACCAAAGCAACCAAATCTCAGAAGTTAGGATGCTTAAAAGAATCCGTTGTCATGCAAGTCTTGCTGAGCTGTGAACGTGCCTGGTTTACTAGGCTAAAAGGATGTGCACATGTTCAGCTGTGCTATTTCAGAAGTTCTGCAGAAATATCTCCATTCCTTGTTGTAACTCATAAAGGATTAAAATTATAACCAAATTATCCTTAGAGAGACAGCGCTAGTTACTGAACTAGTCTTGTGGCCTCTGGCCATTTAATACAGGGTCCCACTTGCAAGAAATGACAGAACAGGAAAACTGCATGTGAGGTTGCACTGGAGAGGCCGGAGAAGGTGTCTGCGAAGTCCCAAGTGCTGCCTCCTGCTTACTGTTTTTCCATGTCTTTTCCAAGGCTTTTCATCAACGTATGGTAAACAGTCATGTACATGCACTGTATAAAGGTAAAGATTTAGAGATTCTAGATACAAAGTGTCATGAAATACAATGATAAGTGCCAAGAAAGGGCATAACTGAGAAAAGATAGTTATTACAAATATGCGGGAAAACTGCAGTCTTTTCTATCCAGTTCTCTGCTGTGACAGTAACATATGCATTCATTAAAAAAATGCTTATTTTTTAGATTACTCCACATTTCTGATGGTTAGAGATTTAGCAAAAAATTAAAACCTCAGTTCCAAGATGCTTATGCGCAAACCAAGAACTTGCATTTAAAAAAGAAGAAAATTAGATCCTTTGTGAGAACCTACAGTGATTACAGAAATCAGTATTTTGGAGCTTCTCAGTGAACTATATTTGTCTAAGCAGTAATGTTGTTTAAAAAGTTGTTTTGCCAATTAGTCAAAGCATAAACAAAAACAAAACACCCATTTCCCAGACAGGCAAAAATATGTTGTTTGAAGCTTTAGCTCACAGTCTWTAGCTAAACTCTCTGTTTTCATGGTAGGTGAGTCCTTCCACTACAATAACCTGCTTTCTGCTGTTACAAAGATATGAACTAATGACATTCCTGATGTGGTGAAAGAATGACTATCATTAGTAAGGATTCTTGGTTTATAGAGTGATGACCATAGCTATATATATATGCCTGAGCAAAGCTGCTGAAAAGTTATTGCAGCCCTGTGCTGGCATGAGATCTGTATGTGAACAGGCAATAGTAATATCAAGGCTTATAATCAGATCGTTATTGTGGATCAGACCTCATTGCCCTGAGAAACAAGTAAAAGAAATAATTGCAGCAAAACTCAGTGTACTGGGTTACTATTATCTAGAAATAAACAATATTCTGCTCAGCTGTGAATGAGGTGAAGTATAACAGATTGGATTAAACAAAAGGTAGATGTCTTCCTGGGTTTTTGCATGCGTATACACAAATAAGGTGGGGGCAGTAAGGATGTGAAATAATGAGAAGAAAGAGGCATAACAATATCCTTAAATACAAATGTACTCTTATTGAGAGAGAGAAAGGAGGGAGGATTTATTTTGATTAAAAATTCTTACTACTTTCCTCCTTTTCTTAGCCCTGTCAACTTTTAAATTATTAATTTTATTGTTCATTATGAACAATATAATGAGGTCAGAATTTGGTCCTGTAAGATTAATTTTTGGAGATAGGAAAATTGCATTGTCAGTGTCATTTGATTTACTCAAAAATATGACTGACTAGGGTGTAATTTATAAGGGGAAGTATAATGGCTATAAAAAGAAAATATTTAATTTCAGCTTCTACTTTTGCTGGCATGAAATAACAAACATCTGCAGGAGTCATTAGCTCATAGCTGAACAATACATTAGCTTAAGTCAGCAACAAAAGTCAGCAGTGGATTAACTTTGTCCTTACTATTGGTGTCGTTGGGATCGGTCTTAGTTATATAGATCACACCCTGTCCAATGCAGCATAAAAAAGGGAATTAAGTATATCAGTCATAATATAAGTTACAGTTTCTTCCAAAATAATGGTGCATTCATCGTTTACTCTCTCATGGTGGAAGAAAAGACCTGAGCACTTAAAAATTAAATAAATAAAAATAATAATAATCCAAAATTAAATGGGTTAATTATGTTTCCGGTACCAGACCTGAATATATGAAGACGCAGAGACCAGGAAATAGTTTCCTAAAATAGGGGAAGAGAATATTAAAATAGCAGGCTGTGAATCTTGATACAGTTTGGAATGGTGATGGATGTGTGAAACATTTCTTTCATACATCTTCCAGTTAAACAGAGAAAGAATTAAATTATAGGCTCCACTTCTGGCCTTGTTGAGGACAAACTGACAGCAATACTTCTAAAGAAACATCACGCCCCTGTTTTTGAAAATTAATATTAAAACTATAATAATCTGGTTAATCAGATTTGAATTAAATGGTATCTTTTTTGTATATAATTTAATTTGCCACTGAATTTAATTTCTTATCCTGCCTGTAACAAACAGTATTGTATGTGTGTTTCTGGTGAGCTCTGTTCATTCAAATATGGTCCACAGTAGCTCCACTGTTCTTCTGGACTTGGCAGCCCTAAATCACAGCTGATTGCTGCCTACCATTTGCCTTTCTTCTTCTGTGCAGATTTGCTTGTCAACCTCACTTCTACAGGGCTGTTTGCCTTGTAAGACCCGTGGTGTTAGGGAGTGTCTTTGGCGCACCCAAGAAGAAAGCTACACTTCCGTACTCAAGTGCCTTGGCTTGACAGGGAAGGTAGGACAATCTCCCTGGAACCCAAGAGAAGTCTGCTGGCTGCATAGAAGAAGAACTAGAGCTGGAAGGGATGGGCAAGGGGAGAGAGAGAGAGAGACTGAAAAAAATCTAGTTTGTTTGTACGTTCATATGGTGTTAGCTGTAGTGTTTGGATAAGAAGGGGCTAATTTAGCTTTATAAGCACTGATCTTTTTTCATGTCATTAGCCAGCATGTGGTACATTGAAACATAGCGGTAATGCTCTGTCTGGTGAGAATAGGAACAACAAAGAGAATGTGATTAATAGGAAACCCAGAGTGCAGAACATGAAACATAATGGCAAAGGTCTACCTGGTGAGAAGAAAGCGATGAAAAGAACATGATTAAAAGGAATYAAAACAGTGCCTAGCAAAACAGCTAAGTAGTAGCATAAAAAAAGTGAGAGGAGGGAATTGTTTCTATAATGTTCAAGTGAAACTTCAGGAAAATTGAGCCTTACTGATTAATAAGTGGCATATGGATTTAGTCATTAAGATTAGGCATTTTCACCCTGTGGGAATATAGGAAGTATTGAAGAACCTGTAGAAGGGCCTCAAAACAGTAGAAGAAGCTAAATAGGTTTTATCCAAAATCAAGTGTTTTTTAGCTCAGCTTCCAACACTTGAAGGCTAAGTGGTGATTGAGTAGCTGAGAATACAAATGTCATGCTTCAAGGAAAGTGGAAAAATATGCCCAGTTTATTAGCATGTGTCATCAACAAAATCACTCCATATACCTCTTGTATGTAACTACACCAACGGTGACTGGTGTTTGAAGCAGTATATTTGTGAGGTTTTTTTTCATTTTTTTTCTTTTTTTAGTATACTACCAAGTAGTCAAAGTCCATTATTCACAAGTATGCAACGACATTCCAAATTGAATTTCTGACTAACTATGAAGTTTCATCAACATTATGACCAGAATGGACTGTTAGGAAATACAGCATGAGCTTCTGTAAATCAGCAGGACATCAAGTCTCACCCAGATATTGCTGCATGAAGCCAAAAGAGTTAGAATAAAATTTTGTAGTTTCCTGAAAACTTGCATGTGTGATACATGCAAAGAGGAGGCGAATTTAGTGTCAGAGATGTGATCGGATGAGAAATATTCAGATGATCCAGCTGGCAATTAGTGCTCTAAAAGTAGTTGAAAACCGTCCCTGTTTTGATTATCAGGGTAAATTTGTTCCTGACCACTGACCTGACTAGCAGCATGGTCCAATGTACAGTTAGGTAGGTCTATGCATCTAGAAAGTCACATCACATTTTGAGGTGAATGTCTCCAATTTACAGTTCAGCTACTGAACTTTTGTATCTTTGTCAGCAAGGTGTATTGAAAAAGAAGTTTCTCACTATTGGATTTACTTTCTGTATGGAGCTACTGATAGGTAGTGATCAGGTGATCTCTGTTTATGTTTCAGTCAGCCAAGTTACAGAACTGCCTAAACCTTATTTCTAATATTTCTAGTATTTCTGGTTGTGGTAACATTTCTGAGGTTTTCATTTTAACATCCTTTGATATTTTCATGTGTGTGCTGTAGTGTAGGCATGAGAACTGGGTAACTTAACCCCAATCTGTCTTAGCAGTGTTGTAAGAAGAGACAAGTTTATTATTAGTGGTATGATTTGATATTCTATACTACATCCAAGAATTGTTTTTACCTTAATATTTATTCCTAATATTAAAAAGCAGTGGGTGAGATGATAGAAATGGGACTGTTTGACATAGAGTAAAATCATTCTTAGGTCAGTGGGTAAATACAGACATCTGACAAGAAAGCCATGAAACAAGAAAAGCTGTTAAATGGGCACAGTCAAACAGCACAGTCATTGCCACRTCTGCAGCTAGGTGCTGCGAACTATTTATCAGACTGCTCATAGTCCATTATCAATAGTGGCCTCAACCTGAAAGAGGAACAGAAAACTAGTGTATGCATTTGAACAAGATACAAGGCTGTGATTCAACATGATGAGCACCCAGAGAGAAGCTGAATATAGACATACAGTTTTCTATTACTCTTTCAGCAGTAATGCTAATGAAAGAAAGAATGAGCAGTGTGAAACCTGATAATATTCTCAAGTACACCAGGTTTGATCAGCAGCTTGGTATCAGGGAGAAAGTCCTTTGGATAAACTGCAGATCCCTTCTTATCCCAAATAACTGAAATGGTTGTTTAAAAAAAGTACTAATACTGACAATTATCCAGTGTAGTCTAATCTACCCTGAACAAAATCGGATGAGAAATGCTAAATTCTTCTGGATCTTTCTGACTTCTTTAAGATATTTTTGTAAGATATTCCAAAATGTGTATAGACTGCCTGTGAGTCCAGATGTATCCTTGGCTAACTGCAAAAGGCGCAGCTGGCATTAAGGCAATGAATTCTTACTGAAAAGAATTCAGGGAAAAGCAACCTGTGATCACGTTATAACGTGGTGCCAACTTGTAAGGTAACTTTATTGCAGAGCAGAAGCAGATGATAGGCCCATACTGTGAGGGGCCCCAACACACTTGCAGGATTGTCCTCACGGAAGGAAGGCTTGTGAGAGCCTTCCTCACAGCCTGGTTTGGCATAGGAGACCTGGAGGAAGTCCAGTACACAAACAGCCTAGAGAATTAAGATCGCTAGCATCGTAAGGGTGGAAACAAATCCCCAGCCAACAGCGTTTATGCACACGAGATTTGGGTGACTGAATCATGACTGTCGTACTAGAACATGTATTAAGGTTAAATCATGCCTGGAAGATGGGCCGTGTACTAATAACTCGCGGTCCAGCAAACTAGAAAATGTTGATGCACAAAAAACAGCAACACTGCGAACTGTTTAAAAAGAAAGACATAGCATACAGTAAACAAGAAGAAACAAGGAAGTTTGTATCAATTAGAACATTCTGAATTAATTTGCAAGATTACTGTTAGAAAATTTTTCTTTTTTTAAAAAAAAGCACAGATYATGTCACTACACAGCACAGAAAAAGCAATACAGGAAACATACAAAAAGCATCCTTTAAAGTTTCAAGATGAGTAAGAAAGGCAGGCAAAAGGACTCCTAGAGGATAAAGGAGAGGGAATGCGGGCAGGACGTGTTTTGATGTGCTTGATCTCCATTTACTTACTCTGTTTTTATGGATAGCTTGGATTTATAATTAACTTCTTTCTTTCCTCCTTAACGTTGTTAGGAAGCAAACAACGTTTGCCATTCCTCAGTTTTTACTAAGCCCCTCAGCCCACAAAAGTGACTGTATGGAAGCCCACTGGTGACTTTGAAAATTGCTTGATAAATCAGGTGTAGGACTATCTGCAGGAAAGGAAAGGAAAGCTCATTAAATTGAGCTGCCCTCTCCCCTGAGGATCCCAACAGCGTCTGCCTGTATAAAATGAAAGAAAAAAACCCTCTCCTGTGACCTGGTTGCCCTCCTTCACACGCAGCACCCTGCCACGGCGCTGCAGCCGCTGACCTCCCCGAGACTTGTGAGGCCGCACGTGGCGTGAGGGCGGAAGATTTTTGCGCTGCGATATTTTTTGGAAAACAGCTAGAACCTCATTAAGACTCTCACTCATTGAGGTAAGCGTTTGTCATGGCAAAATGGTAGCAAAATTTACATGATCAGCTTCTGCTGGGAAATCTTGACCTAATTAAAGAGGAATTATCCTGGAGTCATTAGCTCGAATTCTGCCCTGGTTAGACCTCCAGTGATTTCAGCAGAGTTTATGTCTGCGTTGTGTAGGTCTGAATTGGCCCCAAGCGGTGCGAGAGGTATAGCACGTGTGAATAAATGTGTGTGTGTGTGTGTGTGTATGTATTTTTCATATATAGTGTGTTATTTTGTCCTTTTAATGCAAAGTCATGGCTAAAATTCACTAGGTTAAAACATAGAATATTTATAAAGTAGAAGAATTTGCCCACCTGATGAATTTTTCATGACTACTATTTTTTCATTCTAGTTTCTTGAATATATCTTATATTTAATCATTATGATCTTTGATGTAGAAAGCTCTTGCAGAATGCTCTACATAGTAATTAACAGACTTTAAAATACATGGCTTAATTTAAAATTTAATATTCTAATGAGATCCCTTAAGGAAAATATTTTCTACTCTGCGAAGATATCATAAGATTCCTAGTAAGGAAAAAGTTTTTTGGGAAAAATCTTTAATTTAATTTGACAAAATATTATGGGATGAATGTTTATTTCTTTTGACTTAGGTCAGCAGAGTTATTTTGATTTGACTTTGTTATTAGATGCTGTTATTAGATACTCTTTTATGTTGATGTTAATGTTGTAATGAAATTAAGTAATGGGAAGTAAAATAAAACTGCATCTGCTAGCATTGTACGCATCTAGCTTGCTCATCTTTAAGCCTGAACTTTTTTTGCATGAATATTAAATTAACTGGAAAATGCCATGGGGAACATGCAAATTATTCATGAATGTGGTTTAAGTTCAGAAGGACTTTTTGACTTGAAAAACTAACAAGTAATATCTTTAACATAAAACTAACAGAAACTAAAAAACTTAGGAAAATTCTAATAAAAAAATATTAATGAATTTCACTTTGCTTTTTTTGTGGGTCAAAGTTTATTAGTTTCTAATTTTGAATTAAAAAAGAAAAACCTTTCAACAGTTTAAAAATTGCCCTTTTTTCTTTTGTCACTTAAAAGAGGTGAAAATAAAATTAGATCTTTCACTTCCATCATGGAATAGAGATGTAGGTTTGCCCAAATATAAAGAGTTTTTCACTTCTGGTTAACATAGTCTGCTCAACGTTTTCTGCTGTTGGGTATGGGGAAAGAACAATAAAATAATATTCTTCTGTTTCTGTCCTCAATAAAGCTGCCAATGGCAGGGAAACCAAGTTTTTAATTTCTTTTCCCTTAGAGCACTTAAATCAATCAAATTCCAATCAAGATTTTCTCAGTAGTTCTGAGTTGAGGATGTGAATATCTGCCTGTCATTTTCTGAGATCCCCAGAAGAGATCCCTTCATGCACTTAAAAATATTTTACCTTGGACATTACAGATGAAGGCTATGGAAGCAGTAAGAGGTTTTCATCACTGTGACWGTAATTAGTGCTTTAAATGTAATTTACTTTAATAATGATAGTATGGCAGTCAACATATTATAAAATACATAGTAGATGATCACACAGAGAGAATGGAAGGTGGCAAATACTTAAAGGGAAAAAGTTTAATAACTATGGCATAACATTTTGTTACTCTCTCTTAACTCTACTCATATCAATGTACAGCCCTATACGACAAATATAAAATTGTATTTAATGTCAGGTGGCCACGCAATCCAGAATGGTGACTACTTTGAGGGCCAAAGAGAAATGCTGCGCCATCAGATAAGTGATAAGATCTTGTATTGAATGGTTTAGAGCAATATATAGCTTTGTGTTTATACTCAGCCTTTTTATATGCCCTCTTWTTGAAGAGCACAAGACATTAAGAAAAATCCAGATGCAAAGACCTGACTTTGGTCAAGTAAAATGCGTTTGGCAAAATCTCAGGTGCCTAGGACAAGAGGTTGTAGGAATAGTAATGKTTTTTTGTGGTGGGCTTCAGTGGTGGGCTTTCTTGTGTGCTGGAGCTGTTGCCTCGTGGAAGGGAGGTGCGAGTTCCCAAAGGTGCTTTAGATTCCTTCAAGCATCACTGGGACGAGGGTAGCTCCCAGGGAGGCTGAGCCATCTGTTTCGCAGTCAGAAGAGGGGAAGTCAAAAGGAATTAAGGGCAGCTTTTTAACGCAGCTCGCCAGAACCCGACAGCTCTCATTTCCCGCAGAGGGAGATGCTGGTTCTGATTCCTTCTGAAACGCAGCCACAGGAGAGGGTGCAAAGCCTCTTCCGAAAATGCAGAACACTGCTTGTAAAAGAAGATACATGGAAAATGAATAAGTCTRCTCTAAGGAACGTAGGCAAAAGTAGGGGTGAGGTGGATTCCGTAAAATCCGTATACTCAGGATGAGAAAAATCTAAGAAAAGACCACAGTTAAAAATCAGTAGGCCTCACTGCTACACTAATGAAAATTGAAAGGCATAGAGGAGTCCTGGAATACTGACTGACAGTTACAGTTAAAATGCTTTTTGCAGAGGTTAAGTCAGGGAAACTGATAAACTTTTGACTTCTAGTGGCTTCATTCATTAAGATAAAAGAAAAATCAATGTACATTATCTTTACTTTCCGTGTTCAGAAAAAATAGCTTTGACAACTAAAGATTTAATTATTATCTGAAATTTTATGAATAGTGTATACATGACAAATGAGAGTAAAAAAAAAAGTCTTAATACTATTTTAAACTAAGATTTGTTATGATAAAGTGGCATTTCTGAGAAAAGTAGAAACCGTCATCCAAGAATGTATTTTTGTGCCTCATAGCACCATATTCTCTCTTGTCCTATTTCATGATATATAGAGAAGCCATGTTTGTGTCAGCACTAGAGAAGAACGTCTGGTTTTAAAATTATTAAGCATGGGTTAAATGTTACTTTTTTGGCATTTCTTTTTGTTGAAATACAAATATCAGTGAAGAAAATCCTATACTTAATAAAATCGGTTAATAGTACAATGATCTGTAGTATTAGGACTGTTCCCATGTTTAAAGTAAATTGCTTTGTCACCCATATATTAGGTCAGACAGTCTGTTAAGGGGCACAGAATAAGTGCTGGGTTTGAAGAGGTCCAGGTTCAGTACTCTCTCTGTTACTGTCCTGTTGATATCCTAGTATTAATTAATATTTTTCATGAGTCTGTGTTTCCATTTTTATCATAGACCTATGGTTGTAAGCTCTTTGAGATCGAGAGGAGGACAGGGTTTTATTAAAGTTGGACATTATTAACATTGTTTTGCTRCACTCTACATCATACATATTTTACAACATATTTTTTTTTTGATAATAAACAGCAGTGTATTCAAATATATTCAGGTGTTTATTCCAATTACACTGAAGTCAAAGATAAAACCAATTTTGACTTCAAAAGCAATAGGATCTTTTGCTTCTGCTCAGAAGTATTAAATCAGAATCAGAAATATTAAAARTGTGTACTGGTGTGTCCTTTATTCCTTAAGTGTTGTGTTCCTGCCTCCAGAATTAGCTTGGACAATCAAAATACTACTTTTTTTTCATTCAACAATGTCTGCTAGATGTTACTCAGATCATGACTCAAGTATTCTCTTTGCTATGCCTGTATTTATACTGTGTAGTCTTATGGTGGGGTATTTCCCGTTCCTCATTCCTGAAGTTATTGGAAGACTATTGAAAACACATACCTCATCAAAGCCTTTCCCCTTTGGTTTTACCTTTCCCGTGCAGGGAGTCCTCTAACTCAATATCCTTTATTTTAGCTGCCATCTGCTCCTTTGAATTCTCCTCTTGGCACATTTTACAATTTTTAAAGCTCAGATTTTCTATGATGAAGATCTTGTTGCATGGAAACTATCTCGATAAAGCAGTATGCTGACCATTAGTCAGGCTCAAAACAGTACTGTAGACTTGAATTAAAAAAATAATAATTATTCTGTAAGGATTATGAAGGCATTTGAACAGAGGAATGTATACCTCTGATTCTATACAATTTTGTTTATTCTGTTTTAGATTTTTCTTCTGGTAAACAGACTGTTGAATGCTTTTTATCTTCATACAATCTGAAGAATTTTCATATAATGATAAAGCTCTTGTCTATTAGTTCGTTGGTTTACACAGCCTTCTGCTCTAGGAAGAATGGGACCAGCAAATGATATATTAGAAAAATCTTAATTTACTGGAAAGCTGCCAAGTATTTGGGAAAGCACATCAGAAACTGCATGTTCCATATGACTGTTCTAATTTGCACTGAAATTTTTTAGGATTTGGAAGTTGTCAGTCTTGCCTGGATGCTAGCTGAACTTTCTAATGGTTATTTCAGTGAGACAAGTTAATTTGGGAGTAATTTGCTGGCAGCAGACTAGGTGGTCCAGGTGTGTCTGAGGCTCAGGAATTAACATGGATGTCTGGTGTTACCAACACAGGACTATGTAGACTTGGAGTTGGTTTGTTTGTCTTAACACTGCTATTTTTGCTTGATTTTTGAGCATTGCTTATTGTCTTTTGAATCCTTTCAATTTTGCTGACTTCCTTTTGGAGATACCAACACCTGAAATTCARTTTGTATTTCAGTACTGGTTATCACCAGTATCCTTTCTATTACCGTTTCTCAGTTAATCGAAGGACTTTTTCTGCTAATTAGTTATCATATAATATAGTAGTAACTCTGGCTTCTTTCTTCTGATATTAGATTTGAGGATGCTCAAATCACGCTCAGCCATTCCACTTTTTCTGCTTGAAGTCTTGTAGCTGCAATAGGATCTGAGAAAGCCTTGTTCTCCTACCTCYGCGAGGAATTAGTCCTCTGAGAAACCTGCTCTCAAAAGCAGACCAAACTACTTCCACTCACTCAGCCTCTGCTGCATGACCCTCGATCTGCTCCCCTGCTAGTATGGACAAGTTGGGTACGTGGCACTGCATCCAGGCAGCTTTCACTTAACCCAAGTCAAATACTTGGGTACACATCTGGAGCAGGTCAGGTCATTTGGCCTCTAGTGCAAGCACCAAACCAGACTTGGACACATTGTGAGCATCTGAGTCAGCTTTTGTTGTAGCTTTTTTTTTTCTCAAGGGGGAGAAAGTCTGAAAAATAAAAGAAAATATCATCATCCTTATTATTTTACAGTGTAAAACATTGTTTTTTGAAAATTCTGCATTCATGTAAGAATAACTGACTGGATTTCCACTAAAACATCAAAAAAAAAAAAAAAAACCCAAATGAAATATCCTCAGGCATTCATAAATGTGAAATAATTTGAATTGAAAGATGAAACCTCCCACATATGATGATGGACATATAATGGATCAGGTTTTGCATCTTTAAGTGTAGCAGATGCTAGCAGTTACCTGTTTAATCATAAAGGTATTTTGTAGCCTTTTTCAATATTTAGTTTTAAGGGTATATTTGGATGGTGGAGAAGGCTCTTAGAAACTTGAAGAAATGAAGACTACACTGTAATTTATGGTCTTAATACCTTAAGTATTTGAGTACACTAGATTTTGTACATGAAAGTGCTAGAATATTTTTCAGAAAACTTTCTTTATTTTGGAACATGCATGTGTTAAAACAATACATACGCTCTGTGTWTGTATATTTATATATATATWAAAAAATGTATATAAAAATTATGTGATGTTTCAAGTCATGACAAACAACTGCTGATTTCAGAATTGCTGCATTAAGTACTGTTGTGCCTTTGGCAGCACTTGAAAATGTTGGCAGGAGAAGTGAATATGAAGTGAATAGTCACTAAGGAGTGAATAATTGTTTTAAAAACAAATTCTTTTACATATTTTTTTCTTAAGCAGAGCCTTCTGCCAAATACTAGATTCTGTATTTCTTCAGTGGGTACCAGATTGATTTCCTTGTCCTACAGAGTTGTGAATGCAAAGACAGAAAACAAGTATCATTCTCTAATCTTATCTCCTGCAAAATACAGATTTCATTTGCCAGCTAAATCTTTCTGAAATATTTGGTTCATATTTAAGCATTTTCTAATTCAGCACCAGGCCCTGATGTGTTCACTTAGGAAGTCAATAAGAATCAAGTGAGAATAAACTAATCACCTTTCAGGGCATTTCCAACAGTCATTTTAAAGGAAGCTAATATTCTCCATTTCAACTATACCTGAAATTTTGGTCAAATGCCCAAGGTATTCACAGCAAGAGAAATATTTCAGAGTAGAAATGTTTTACTTCTGTAATGCAGTGATGAATTTCCTACATCTGCTTGCTGGAAATTGTGGCCAATTTTCTGTTAGAAATTTGTTTCCTGAAATAAAATTAAGAGAGGAAGAAGAAAGAATGACTTTTTCATAGGTTTCAAGTGCTTAAACCAGGCAAACCTGTGAAAAATAAGCATGCAGGCTTCCTCTCAAGTGCTACAGACGTTTCTAGGGATTTTTAATTAATGACTTTGATTTTCACTTAACATCTGTCATCCGAGCATAGTTTTATCAATGCATAGGGGAGTTATAGGCATGCAAGACTGAGTTACCTGGTGTTCTCCTTCTTGCTGTTAGCTTTTTAAGATTAGCTTCAAATGCAGCTTAGCCAGCTGAAGACAGAAAGAGGCCCCTTCCGGAGGGCCTGTGAAGAGTCCTGTGAAGAGATGTGCCAGTGTCCCAGCATTACCTGCTAGCTGGAGGGGAAAAAGAAAAAAAAAGAAAAGAAAAAAACCCCAGCAAAATAACAAATTCATCTTCCTTTTAAAACTGTGAGAAAAAAACTGTTATTTGCATTAGCAGATGTACCCTGATCAACTAGCGTACATGCTGTGTTTTTGAAATTCATTGACAACCAAATTCTAGACCAAAATCTAGAACTAGACTCTAGAGTCAGGAGTCTAGCAGAGAAGGAAGAAATGTTTAAAATTAGAGAGTGATACAAAACAGTTTAATATGGTAATTCCCATTTTCAGTGTCATCACTCAGTATTACTGAGCTGAAGAGAGAAATAGTAGCCCAGCAATCACATCATTAGACCAGATTTGTAGATTATAGAGGTGGGGTAGGGAGGAGAGAGAAATAGGAGCAGGGGCCAGATGCTTGTGTAGGAAACAGGAACGAAGCTTAAAAAAAAAATGTTTTTACTTAATCTGTTATTTGAAGTCASTACAACATCATCAGAGGCAAAGTTCCTGTGTTCATCACCCCCACTTAAATATCACTGAGTGTCATTCAATACCCCCTAATTTTTATTTCAAGCAGTGGTGTGAACTGATTTAAATGTAGGCAGACACATTATGCTTCGTGAAAGAATTCTTTTTCTTGGGTTTTACTCCTCCTTTCTAATAACTTGTGTTGGGGAAAAAAAAATATATCACCGATTACAGTGGCAACCGTTCGAGCCGCTATGAGGTGGTGAGTTAGCGTTAATCATCCAAGCTGTGGCTCTGAGAGGTCCTCTTCACACTCAGCATCACAGGCAGAGTGGGGCAGAGAGAGGCTGCCGTTTGGTGATGCGGGAGCTTTGGTGGAGACGCTGCTTGTCGTGATTAGCCCTCTGCTTGACGACACCCGGCCTCATCAKTCACGCGAGTACTGCCTGCAGCGCCGCGCTGTGAACCGGAGAAGAGCACTGAGCCAGCTTACGGGAAAACAAACCAAGGTCTGGAGAGCAGGGAGGAGGAGAGGCCACTACAGCTGGTATTTTCAATGAAACGTCCGTATCATTAAAACTTCAGTCTTAGCTACCGATGCTGAGTTTATTGCAAGTCAGTAAGCTGTAGTAGTTTGAAGATAACTTGATACCTTGAGATTTAATACTGAGTACAGTATCATTTACTTTTAAGTTCTCTTAATTTGAAGACAGAAAACGTTGCTTCCTGTTCTTGGATCCTACTGCTCACAGGTGATTCATTTGGATCATTTTGCAGAATTCTCCCTGCATAGCCTTTTACATAGAGATAATATAGTATATCAAAGTTTATTCTTTTATAAATATCTCTTACCTTTTATTTGAATATTAAGGGCGAACATAGTTTACATTAATGTAAGTAACACAAACATTACCATAAACAAAAAACTAATGTTATGGTGATTCCACCTCCCTCAACTTTACTTTTACTATGCTTCAAAATTCAGATTTTTTGCAGATTTCTCAAGTAATCTACCATTGTATTACAAATACTCTGAAGCTTGGTATAGGTATTCAGATACTATCTGAAAGTTGCTTTCTCACGGTATCACTCTGAGGCTAATAGTGTGCTATATGCTGGAGGATACATATCCTTGTATATTCTTTCCAAATCTATCCCTGTGTCTTGTCTTTTTGTCTTTTTTTTTTTTTTATTTTTTTTTCGTAGTATGCTTTTACCTTTCAGTATTACCTCTGAGGAAAATGTGATTGAATTGTCCCAAATGTGCATCAGATTTTTTYTTAAAAAAAAAAAAAAAAAAAAGGAGCTAATGTCAGTGCTGCCATATGTCTTATTATATTTTGCCAGTGATGCATTACATGAGGAAGAAATACGTGCTTGAAAATATTTTAAAAGTGCAGACTGGTTTACAGCTTAAGGTCATGCAATACTTTTATCAGGCCATAGCTTTAAGATGCCCGTGACAGTTGTTGGGGGATGTCTGTGTCCAATACCTGGCTCCAGCGCGGTCTCGCCCCTCGAGGCCCGAGGAGGGAGCTGGGCAGGTTGTTCYGATCCAGGGCCAGGCAGAACGAGTCAGCGGACCCTGCCAGCTCACCGGAGCAAGGGGATTCCAGCTTATCCCCTCTCCACCTCTTGGAAATAAGTAAAGAAAGTAATTTACAGCTCATTACTGTGGGTATGACTCACTGTATAAATAGCTTTTTAAAATAACTTCAAGATTTAAATCACTGCTGATAGAGGGGAAAAAAGTGTCATATGGGGATTTTTCAGCATGATAATTTAGTGATTTACTTAACTAATGGAGAGTTGAGTGCTGACATTCCAACTGAGGCAGGACAATAAAGCAAAAATAGTGTATTCTTTGAGTACTCTGTGGCTTATTAAAGGCTCTTTTTTAAATGTGATCTGTCAAGCTGTGTGGGACGAAAGAAATCCTGCTGCAGATAGTGAGAGATTAAGCTCATATGATAAAAAAAATAAATAAATGTGTGCATGAAATCCGAATAAGTTTATGCTGGTACTTTCATATCTAATTTTAACATACATCTTTCATCCAGACAGGTGCAGGGTTAAGAAATACGGTATTGACAACTAGACCTAGGTCCTTAGCCTTTTGCAGAAGCAGTTCTGAACTTCTGCTGTCATATATCATAGCATGCCATTAGACTGCAATGAGGAAGATGAGTTAATTTTTCATCAGTGACACCTCTCTATTAATATTATATTAATTCAGCCAGTCAGGATTTTGAATTTAAATGTTTTGGTCTCTGACAAGATATATTGAGTAGTTCTAATCTCACTAAAGGTTACAGCGGCCTTCTCTCTTTAATAGGCACAATATACGTAGTACGTGCAATCTTAGTGTCTGCGCGTAGGTTACTGATTTTAAGGACAAAGACTTCCATTGTCTTGCGCTTGATTTCTGGAAAAAAATGTGAGATGTGAGACTATAAAGGATCAGTTGTTGCGCTTATTTGTAAGAGAATTCAGCTCTGCGGGAATAGAAGCAAACATAGTCTCTTTCTGAAAGAATTTATGGCCTAAAACAGCAGTGAAATAGTCAAAGGTAATGAAATAAGCAGAGATGCAATGTTACCAGCGTAACTGTCTCAGCCTCTGAATGGTTTATTTCAGCTGAGATTCAGTTATCCTATTTTATACGGATGTGTACACAAGCACAGAGTGGTACCATTGAAACATCCGTCAGAGCAGTATCAGAATCCAGCTTTGCATTGCCAATGCTAGTATTCATCACAGAACTTAATTCTACAAATAATATTTAAATGGCTCTCTGTTTAAAAAGAAAAAGGTAATGGAATGAATTTTGAATATACTTTGTATAATTGAATAATGTTGTTTAATTTTAATATGCCTGCACAGTCACGCATACAGAGTCACACATTCTTATTTATTCGTTGCTCAAGCAAAAGTTGGGCTTGCAGTCTAATAGAGATTTTGGACATTTACATAATGTAATAACTGAAATTCTAACTAACTTTCATGTTCTGTTCAGCTTGTTTAGTTTTCCTCTTTGCTACTGATAGCTTGAGAAATTGCAACATACGTAATTTGGACTGAATTCATAATTAATTTATTTACCTCTGTTTCTGTTGCTCTCAAGGTTTAAAAGTCAATTCCTTGTGTGGAGCTAACTGTTGTGTTGTTTTTGAACTAACGATGTGTCTGATTAGTTCAATTTAAAAACAATAGAGTAGTATTTTCTCTTTGTTTCTCGGATTTTTTTTTTTTTTGAAATTGTCTACTGTTACAAGCACATTTTACTTAAATTCAGTAAATATTCAATAAAATTTCTMTCTATATATTTATACATACATATATATATACACACGCACACACATCATAATAGATCCATGTAATGTCAAAATATGCATCTAGACTTGAAAATTTATAAAAGTGAGAGGATAGACTATTAAGCACCTTGTTTAGAACAGTTTATATTATACATTTCATGATGTACTGTTCTTGTAATGCATCCTTCTGTTTATTAGAACACTAAGTTATATAAATACATATTTATTTTTTTTACCTCAGAAAACTGTAGTCAGAGACAAGATACTTGGCTGGTGCTTCATTCAGAGAGTAATTYGTTATCTTCTGTCGATTGGTTTGGACAGCACCTAACAGAGCAGCACTCTAGGAGTGGGCAGTTAGGAGTGATGGTGTGGCCAGAGTGATGGTCACATACAGTTGCATATAAAATATTGTATTGAATTAGCTAGGTTTTATACTTAGTAATGAATGTAACTCATGTCTGTTGAGAAGATGCTCGCAGCCATAGGGGCCTCTAGTATGTCTTTTAAAGTTTCACTAAAATAAGGAAAGAGTTTCCTGCACCTTCCCTGTTTTCTCCGATCATGATACATGGGATGATAGTGAGGGCAAACCAGCCGATTTACCAAGTGTGGTACTGATCTTTGAGGAAATGTTTGAAATCGTTGTCGCTGCCAAATTCTAGAAGTGCYGTGGTGAGTTAATGCCTCCGGGGACGTCAGGAGTTTTGGGCCCTTCAGTCTGTCAAGGCTCAGATAAATGGGCTATGTTGTCAGGCAGAAGAGAGGACTCCTTTGGAAAAATGTGTGTGTGGAACTGTTTTTGCAAGAAATCAAACAGATTAAGCTTGGATAACAACTGATGGAAGAGATTGATTAAAAGAAAAAAAGTGATATGGATACCTGTCTTTAATGCCTTAAGAGGGTTTCTATCACATTTATGGAGAGTCCTCTCAGACTTCAAGATGCTTTTAGAGTATCCAGGTGAGAAGCACTTGATTGCTGCTTTCTCTTTTGTTGAAAACTTTTTTCAAGACTGTAAGAAAGCCATTTTTATGATGAATGTGTATATAAACATTCTGACTGCAAGGAGAGAAAGAACTAGGTCACTGACGTAATTGTAAAATACAGTTTTCTGTGAATACATCTATGTACTGACTTTCTGTTGAATATGCAGGAAATAGTTGCGGTCTACAGTCTAAGGTGCAATCTGATGGTAACTTAAGGCAATTTAATGGTTATCTACAACAGAAGAGGAAAGGTTCTAGTATGCAGATACATATTCCTGTTGCTTTCTTCAGACAGTAAATGTTTGGACTGGAGAGTTAAAACAGGTGCATTTATCCTGTTTTATTTATCCACACGCATTTATCTCAGATGCAATATCTGATGTTGCTGAAGATGATTCAAACTATATAAAATAAACTAGGATGACTGCTTGTTCATTTTATACATTAATAAAATGTAAATAATTATAACAGCACTATTTGGATTTCTTCATCTCTTTCTCTCTTTCTCTCCTCCCTCCCTCCCCTACCCCCCCACCCCCTTTTGTGCAGCCTCAGATGAAGAGGAACCAACTTCAGCAGGTATGAGTGATTTATGATTATGATTATGCCTGTACCTCGGTAATTCTTAATGGCTAGGTTTTTTATTTTTGTTGTTATAACCAGAGCGCACATTACACACATTACATGTATTAAATATCCATATCAATGTAGTTTCTTTCCTTTTTTTTCCTTTTTTCTTTTTTTTTTTTTTTTTTTTTTTTTTTCTGCCTGCTCCCCTTCCTTTTGACTGTTTTTCCCTCAATCCTGGAGATACCAGGATATGTAATTTGAACATTTATTCCAGTAGTGGTTCAAAATCTTCTCTTCTACTTGTTCCTTCCTTTATGCTCCTTCCTTGGCTAAGCTGGTACTTAGGGCTGCACACACAGAACCAGGTCAGAAACAATCAGGAGTTCAAAATAATCAGTTTTTTGCTCATTTGTAGTCTGCCTTTATACTGATGAAACTCAACTGAATCATCCCCAAATTGACATTTTTAAAGACAGTACAGCTTGGGAACAGGCAGCAGAGGAAGGGAAGAACAGAGGACGCAGAGCATCCTGCTTAAAGTAAATATTCAGCAAACTATGGCCTGGACTGTCTGCTCAGAGAACTTCTATTTCCATTGACAGACTGCCAAGTAGTGACAACAGTTAACAACACAGTCATAAAAATTACTTCAGAAGCTACACAAGAGATACACACATGAAATGTTTATTCTGTTGCTAAGATTAACTGTTTCTAATTAATTGGGAATGCCAAAGAAGAGTGCTGCTAACCAGCTTAACATAATTAAAATGACATTAAGTTGTATAAACTCAATGAGTTAAAACATCAAATGAATAGACAGTCACTTTATAGTGACTTATTAAAAGAAGTCAAGATCTCCAGAGGAGCAAAGCAGAAAAGGTAAGGAAAGAAACAGAAGAATGGAAGATGGCAAGGAAGGACAGTGTTTAGAACGCTAACTTACAGCTTGGGAGCAATATAAGTAATTAGGATACAATGGAGAATAATAAAGGAGAGGACTGAGAGTAAAGCCAAGATTAGAATATGAGGAGAGAGGAAGAATAGTTAAGAATTGTACTGAATAGAGGAAGAAGCCAAAGAGCTTTTAACATGAAGACTGTAGCAGAATAGAAAAAAAGCATGACTGAGATGAGGAAAAACATTGCAAACCATGAAGAGAGGGAGATTTTGAGAAAGAACATTACAGTACCAACATACCCTTGAAGAGTATATATTATGGTATATATTATCATTGTTAAGCATCACCCTCCAACTGTTTCCTGGGAAGTCTGTCAGTGTTGAAATTTTCATGGAAAGTATATATTAGTAGAAAACTAATGCAGCTCTTCAAAAGAAGAGTCAATTACAAAGGAGATATACAGGGTCTTGCCTGCCCTATTTCTTTTGGAGAAGAGAGAAAAAGCAAAAGTATTTTTTTTCCTCTTATGGAATTGATTTAACTATACCTGTATGTCCAAAACAGTCTTGCAAARACTGCATATTGCGAAACTGTCATTCCGGTTGCAACCAGTGGAGCAGCTCATGAATATATAGCATCTTTCTTTGAATTAAAACTATTGCAGTCTTTGTGATGGTTGTGTATTCATGGACTGGTCAAGCCAACCAGATACATCAACTGAAAATGGATAAAAGAAAGGAAATGAAATCTATAAGACAGTGGCACAGATTCCAGAGATCTCTGCTAAACTCACTGGCTGGAGTTTCACAGAAGTCCAACAAATTCTATATTCAGCTCCTCAGGAATACCTGCCTTCTAGAGTGCCAGACAACAGGCTTCGTTGATCGCTTCTATAGCGATATAAGTGTTTTTGTTGTGTTTTATTTTGTTTCTAAGCACTTCACACTTTCCTTATGGTACCCTGGTAAGACTGCTTTGGTTATATCCCCACATWAATCTTGTGTTTGACAAAGCTGAGTTAATAATTTACAATGAATGTCTTTTGAGTGTTGTTCTGTCATAGAGTATTCCTAAACATTCGTATTCGCCTTGAATTTACCCATCACCAATGTCATTTTTCACATGAGGATTTTTCAAATATTTTCCTCAAAACCTTGATCACATGTTTTTCGAATTCAGATCAGGTTACTTGTGGTTGGTTGAGTGATCTGCACATAAATTTTAGCTGTTATTTTTACTGTTATAGTTCCTTAGTGTTTCAGGGTCTGTTGTCATCTAAAAATTTCTTCAATTATTTCATGCAATAATAGCTATAATAACTATACCAGTGTAACTTTCTGTGTGGATCCTCTCACTGGAAACACCAGTGACCTCTTTCCACCTTAGTTAGGACACAAAAAGATTCACAGTAACGGTACACATAAGGGAGTTGCACTACGCAGTAATGCAGGTGGATGTTCCCACGCAGACAAATCAACAGTCCTTGTGGACTGAGACCTCATTGTGCTACAAATGCAGAACCACAATGTTTTTGCTCTTTGATTTGGACAGATGAACAAATGCCTCTGGCAGAAATCATACACGGTAGATTTACAATATGAGACAAAATACATATTTGTAAATATTTGTGCCAGTAAACCTCAACCGTTCATAAATACGTTACAGGGAAGCATGACTAAATACCTGTTGAAGAAGTATGGTGAATTAATGCAACATTAGCACTTTTTGTCATTTAATCTAGTTCTGGGACCTAGATATTTCACTTGATATTTCACTTGATTAGAATCTGTTAGGAATTATTTTTGAAAAATGTATTTTATTTTGAAAAATTTTGATTAGTTTGAAGCTTTTCACAGGAATTTATTTGACTAAACTTCTCCAGCTACAAAATGATTTTTTTTTTTATTCAGAAGGAAAGCTCTCACTCAAAAATAGTCAGTATTTGTCTACCTTTGGAAAAAATTCGTCCCTGCCTTAAGTAGGAAAGACTGCTTCCTAGCTACTGCTAAGTGTTAACAGAGCATAGCCTGACATTATACCTGCATTTACAAAATAAGTGACTAGAATAAAATAGGTCATATGCAAGTATAAATATAGTATTTTAGAAATAGTGTAAAATGGAGAAAACATTTTCTGCACAACTGTTCGTATCCCGTTTTAGATCTTAATCAACAAAGCAGTTAAGTACATAGTTAGCATGTGAAAACTCCCTTTGAATGAATGGCCTGTTATTTTTGCAAGCATGTGTTTAAGCATTTGTTTGCTAGATTGGAGATTAAAAACGGATGCCGTGGAAGAGCAACTCAGAAACACTATGTAAATTTTAACAATAATATGTACTATCTTATTCTGAGGAAGTCAAAATCAAAATGGGCTTGTTGCATTAAAAGCAGGCATGAGGTTTTAAATTTGCTGATGAAGGGCTTATGAAAATAAAGTTGTACTTAAATACTCATTATAAATGTATTACTTGCTTTAGTGTTTCCAAAGGAGTTACTTCAGGAATTTTATTTATAAAGTGCAATTTTTCTCTTGCTAAACATTAATTTTTATCTCATAATGTTATAAACAATTCTAGATCTTCAGATGCTATGTAATTTATAGTTTCTTTATAATTTATGGTTCTTTTCATTTTGCTTTAAGATATAACCAGATGTTGCTGTTTTGAAAGTAACAGATTCTTCTGGAATTGTTTTAATACAACTTATTTCTCAGATGGTTTTGGCATTTACAAAGCTGTGTTTGCGTAAAGTAGCTATCCATTTCTTACAGTGATACTCTTGTTAGTCGTGCAGTTTGATGAAAGGTGGAGGGGTGCAAAGGTGGATAGACCCTGCATCCAAAGGCAGTCACCTGGAGTCTTTTATGGTGGTTTCGGTGGGATATTGTCATCCTGGAGGAGAGAGATTTGTATAGGCCGAAAGCAAAGTTCTGTCAGCTACCAGATTTTACTGTTTTTGTATGAAAGGAGTATGTTTCATTCAGTTTGAGATTTATCTTAGTTGGAGTATCATTAACCTTCTGAGTCTGGTGCTGATCCAGTAGTGTTACTGAGGAGGTGTCCACACTTCCAGCAACAAGGCCCAGAAGTCGTCATTTAGCATTCAAAATCATTGCATTTAGCATGACAGCTGTGGGGAGGAAAGATAAAATGTATAATCAGAAGCTCGGCTGTAATGATAATAGTTATTTTTCTACAAATTGCCACATGCATTGTTTTCCCAAACAGTACCTTAACATTTCTTAAAATAAAAGTTACCTGAAGCTTTGTATTTCAAAACATTTCTCCATAGTTTAATGGATTCCTCCCTCTCTTCAAGTCTTTGAATCTTACTTCCCTGAGTCTGGAACTGTTTCTAAAGATATCAAAGAATAATTCTTCCAAGACAAGATGAGAGGTGGTGAGGCTTACCGTGCTGCACTTTTTGCTTGCTTGCACACTATGACTTTGACTGAAACAATAAATTCATGCCCTTTTCCTTTTGAGATCATAAATCTTAACTAAGTTTCTTGTTGTTGTTGAAAGCTTTTTAAGTCTAGTATTTTAGGTAATTGACATCTGTATTTTTGTAGTCTTCAGACTTTCATGGCAATAACATCTATTTTAGAGTTTGAATTTAATACTGTTTTAATGAAATTTAGATGTTGAAGAGATATTCAATATCTGACAGTGCATTTCTTCTTTAGTTATTGTTTAAGTATCAGTCCCCCCCAACAGCCCTATGTCACTGTTAAATACACACAGATACCTGCATTGTAAACTTGTATGTAACTACCACATGCAGTCTATTTCTTCCATGGAAAATAATCTTACTGTTCAACAGTTTTATAATATTGAATCTTTTCCCTTTTCAACTTTTATAAACCTTATTTTAACTTTTTTTTTTTTTTTTTTTTTTTTTTTTTTTTTTTTCCTAAAGGAGTAAAAATTGTGGGGAAAATCACTGCTGAAAAACAGCAAAATTGGAAAACACCCTGTAGAGTGGAGGACAGACTTCTATTGGAAGGGTTTGCTGTTCCTAGCGTGAAGTTAAGTTCAGAAGAAGGAATGAAAGGATGAAAGATTAGAATGGAAAGGCACAATAGCAGAAGTTCCAGGAAAAAAAGTACTATGAATAGTACTTAAGAGCTATCAAAAAGTCATAAAAAATAAAGAACATCTAAGCAGTTGAAGACTTGCTCTGCAACTTTGTTCAGAGTGGTGTCTTTCTCTCTGAGTACRGTGTTTAGCAATTACTTTGGAGCTGAAATTGCTTCCAAGTGATTCTTTCTATTCAGTTATGAAGACCTGAGGTTTATCTGCTTATAACAGGTGCTTCTGTAAAGTTTCCTCCAAGGTTTCTTTTGTCTAAGAAGTAAAGCCTGTTAAAGCAGGGGKTTCAGCACCATAGCACATTTTTATAGTGTGCCTTGGACCCTATTTGCAGAAGAGGGAACTGTGAACTGAAGAAAAAAGTAGTAGTGTCAGTCATTGTGTCTGAAGGAAAAATGAAGAAAAAAGATGAAAAAATAAAAGTAGTTACAAATTATTCTGAGCAATAGATATTTCGAAGCTTACGTACCAGACATAGCCTGGGTATATCTTAGGACATAATGTATTAGACTTCCTCTGGATGTCTGCAGTGAAGCGTCTATGGTGAAGTTTTCTTTTCCATTTATTTTGTAGATTTTTCTTTTTCATTTGCATCTGTACAAGGTGAATATTATAATCTGATTTGAACTACTATAATATTAGGAAGAAACATTAGTGCTTCTCTGAGCTGCACTCAGGGGTTGTCACTGGACTTAATGAGATAAACTACCGCTTCCACAGTGAAGCTATCAAACAGGTTTTTGAACCACGAGTCTGTCCTTGATGCAGTGTCCCAGTGGTCACATGCTGGTGCTGTTCTAGGAAGTAGCATGCTGAAATAGTAAAGCTAAGCCAACATCTACTTTCTAGCTTGTGATGCATGATAGAGTGAAAATTGCATACTTATTCTGGTGTGTATATATTGAAAAAAAACCAAAAATCTCTGTCATAGGTTGAGTTTCCCCTTTATGGCCTCACAGAAATACTATAGCAACATACTTAGTGTGTATTTGCCAGACATAAATATTAAACATTACTAATCTCTATATTTAATGCTAACATGCAATTTTATATTAGTTATAAGTGGAATTTCAGTTTTCTGGTTGAAATTGTGGATTCCTCAGAGACATGTGATGAATTAAAAAAAACAGAATGGAATAATTCATTCTGGAATACTGTGGTAAAACTTTTGGCTACATTTAGTGAGAAATAAGTATTATTTCTGGTTCTTTGTTCAAAAATTTACTGAATTATTATTATCTTAAGCAATATGATTAAAATTATTAAAATCCCAGTGTTTCCACTATCCTATTTTATTTTATTTGTTGATAGATTTGTGATTTCAAGTTTTAAAGATTCTGATTTTTTTCACAAATATTTGTAGGGGAAGGTAGGAGGGTGCCCTCAGCTCCATCTTTAGGAAATAAGAGAGGGTTTTTTTGCTTAAACCAAGAAACAACGCAATCACTTGCTCAGTGGCTTTCCTCCCTTCCTTCCGTCTGTCAACAAATGCTGTTACTTTTTGATACTGGAAGGGATTCATCAAAGTCTAAGAAAGATCCAGTTGGTTAAAGTCCTGGCAACACATCATTGACTTTTAGAGAACCACATTGTGAGTTCAACTGAAAAAGATTTGAGATCTTATTAAGATTAATATTTCCTTAGAAAGTATATTATTATATCCTTAGAGGATAACTATAGTATATATTTGCCATATTAGTATTTAATTGACTGTGGCCATGAAATTGAATTTCACAAAGGACATCTCTTCTTCCTGAAAATAATACCCTAGTGATCTTTAATTGAATATAACAAGTAGAAACAGTAACTCCTTCTGTGATCATCAGAAAAGAGCGCTACAATACACACTCTTCTGTTCTTTTGAAATGAAACTTCCCCAGAAATTCATGAAGCAGTTAATCTGCTTCATCTCGCATCCTCAAAGATGTAGCTAGCCTAGTCATAAGGAATTTAATTTACCACCATACAGCGGAGATCAACGTTCTCCCAAATGTGTTGTGTTTGTGTGACAGCATGTTTTCAGGCTATCTTTGGGGGCACAATAATTCTGTTGTGATATGCAAAGCTATTGTTTCACACATTTTGAAGAGGAGAAACATCTTTGTTTTATTCTAAAGGAAAGGATCTCTTTTATTCCTATCATACTTTGCCATCTCGTAGGGTCTGTAAAGGAGCTTTCTTCTCATGTCCAACTTCGTTTACACATTAGGAACTGTTCAGTTTCTTTTTTTTTCTTGAACTATGTATTTTCTTTCTCAGTGCCTGAAGCTGCTGTGTTAATTATTTTTCCATATATTCTAAACAAAATATAGACTAAATCAGAACATTATATAAAGGTCATATTGATTTCTATTCTGATAGAAATGAGGTTTAATAAAAAGTAAAAATAGCTCAAGGTGCCAGGTGACACTGAAGGCTATTACATCTGTTATATTAGACTGTCATATTTGAAAGCTGGAAATCTTGCTTAGGTCAGGAATTGAAATTAATTAGTGTTTTCAGCCTATCATTTAGTGAATGTTTGTCAGTATATCATAAAAATAACTCACTTCAGCAAAACTGCTCATTTCTTCTCAGAGTTAGACAGAAAGTGTGCTGGGAGGTTGAGATGAGCCTGCAGTGGTGGTACCTGTCTGAGAAACTCATACTTGAGCATTCTTCCATAATCCACATAGTTCTAGAGATGAAGTTAGTGGTGAGAATATAATGTTCATCCCAATTTAAAGATGTAATTGGAAGATGATATCACATCCTTGCTGTATACTTGCTGTTGCTTTGTAATGAACATTTTTCTTTTGGTTGCTGATCAGTTTAGTGAACTTGGAGATGGAAGTTTTCAGGCCAGGCATCTGCTGAATTCAGCTCAAATAGTTTCGCTATGTCTCGTAGTGAGTTTAGGGAAAAATGTGTTCTGTTGCCCATTGTGGTTCCTGCAGCTACTCCACTGAGAAACGCTCCTGCTTCGATGCTTTGGCATAGAGATGTGCAGTTTGGCAGTATGATGTCAGAGCTTTTTTTTTTTTTTTTTTACTTTCATGAAGAAAGCACATGAATTCAATGAAGATAGTAGTCTTAGTTCATACTTGATTAGCAGAGAAGTGTGAGATAACTATTAATCCTCATGCCACAATCAAGAAAACCATGGAAGTCAGTTATCAGTCACACATAGGCAAAACTATCTGTAGGAAGGCAAAATCAAGCCTACCCTCCCAACTACCAGCACGTCTCTGTAGCAGTGGGAGCAAGCAACAGAAGAAATGGAGATGACACCCGGGAAGGGAAACACCTTCAGCTCTCTGACTTCAGCGCTGTCAGCACTCTGTGGTTCCCACCCTCAAGCTGTACTGATAGAGTAGCTTTCTTTAGATGCTGTTCTAGGAACCAGTATTCCCCAGAGGACTTGCAAGAGTCTAGGCCTTGCTTGGACAGATGCAGAAAGCAGAACTAGCACTTAGGAAGGAGTCATGCAGCTAATGTGTTCAAAGATTCTAATTTTCTATCAGTTGCTTCACATGACACATGAACAAACTGCTATTCTTCTTGCTCCAGGGACTTCAGAGTTCTGTATCTCTCTCTCTGACTTCTCAGTACTTCCAAAAAGTAGAGCTTTTTGGGGCACAAGAGAAAAGCTGGCAAAAGGCTAGCCTTGGTAGAGACTGGGTTAGCTCATGGTGATAGAATTCTCTTGTGTTAGAAGGAACAGATTTCCATCTCGAAAGTGATGGTAGTGAGCTGAGAAGTTGCTGAGGAAAAAAAGTAGTTGATAGAGAAATGAAATTAGTGAGTTGAGGTCAGGGTGGACTCAGAGTGACTGGGTCTTCATGTGGACATACAAGGGAAAGGCTGCACTCTGATAATCTGCTTTAAGATGGCTGCGGTTGGAAGAGATGTTTCCTCCCCCATCCTCAGCCCATTTATTTCTGATTCCTTCCTTCCAGTTATCCACGTGTTCATGCTCTCTCCATTATGCCTGTGCTAACAGTTGTGCAAACAACCACATGTTGAACTGCATCAGCTACTTGATCCAGATGGAAATAACCTATTCCCTAATGCTATTTGCTTAATATGGTTAGTTTTCATCTGGATCAGTTCCCTGATCTGACTTGCGAGGCAGGGGTATAAGTGCCCCTGGTAGGCAGGGAAATTCGTTGGAAACGCGTAGCCAAAATTAAAATAAAGAAGAAACGATYCCTCTTTGGTGGGAACTTGTAATTAAATTGGATTAAAGCAATCAAGGAGTCATAAGCAGGGATCAGATGTAGTGATTGGAAATAATAATAATAAAAAAAACCTAAACAAATAAAAACAAAACAAAACATTAGTAGTGCTTGGCTGAGGATTTGGAAGCAGAATAACAAGCCTGATGTAAAGGATTCTGCTCAAAAACAAGATCCCAAAGAGGACTTATTTTCTGCATATTTTGATTTTGGGCTGTGTCTTGTGTCCATCTTTGAAGAGCTTAGATACAACAGCGAGAGCATAAGGTTACTGAGGAGGAAATCACTTTCTATTCAGTGCAGGTTTAAGTAGTTTTCATTTAGTAAGGTTTTGTATTACCTATCCAGTGAAGAAGATAAAAGATGTATTGAGTAACAACACGTTTACAGAATGACCAGCCCTATGAAAAGACAGCACGTACACTAAGTTATGGGCTATAAAGTAAGTTCATCCATAAAGACGCTAAATTCTAGCGTTCAGACAACTAATTCTAGCATTATCAGACCCTTTCATGACAGATACCGCAACCTAAGTAACGGTGGTTGGTGGAATGGTTTTTGTGATGGCGTAGGCATTGTGGGCGCCAGTTGTCACACTCGTTGGCCTTCAGTCCTGGCAGACCCTGTTGCCAGGTGTGGGTTGGACGCTAAATTGTGCCGAGACCGTTCAGGCAGCAGCAGTCTTCGTGGTCAGCAGTGGGGCAGCACAGCATGACATGTCTCGTCCTGTTCTGCCCTCTGAAAGGAAGTCTGGGCTCGTCGTGTACGCTCTCTTTGCAGTCCAAGAAAAGAAACGGGAACCTGCTGAGCATCGTTCATCCCAGTAAGGTGTTTCAGACAGAGAGAGCAATTAATTCCCCCCACACCCTGTTTTCTCTGTTGACTATAAAAGGCATAATACATGATTAATGTCAGTTAGCTGCCTAACTTTAGTAAGAAACTCTGAAATTACTTAAGTCACATTCTGGTTCCTGCAGGAAGGGCTCACTAGTGGATCTTGAATTTGTTATACCTCAGTTTTGTGGTGTATATGCACATGTGAATAAACAAACGCATTCACAATTTTCCCCCTGAGGTTTTTAGGACTTGGCGTTCCCTAGAGCTGTTGATTAGTTATGTTTGTTGTTTGTTTTTCTTCGTGTTCATTTACCATCTCTCCTCACAGATGTCCTTACTGCGTACCTTCTAAACATTTTCATACGTTTAACAAATTGAACATTCTATATTTTAAAGATTTTGAGGTTGCAAAGAACTAAATGCATGCACAAATTTAATAATCCAAGTTACTAAAGATCAGGGCGTAAAAAGAATACATAAAACAAACACGGTTGTGAAGAGATTCTCTGAAATCTGATGGTATTTGAGATGCTCTTGTGCTGTTCCTCAAATTTAGTTTATATGTCATTTTTGGATTCTGTGCCAGTTTCGTATCATGCTAACCACTATGGATCTCAAAGATAGTCTGTACTATTGATATTTCTCACATTAAACTGTTTGTAGTGCCCTAGTGCTATACTGGAAGAAGGCCATAAGCAAGAAAGAGTAGCAGAACCCCATAATTTGGGAATAACTTCTCAATTTTCTGTTTCTATAAATAGCAGCAATAGATATATGACCCAAGTTACCCAGGAATCTAATGACATAGTCTCATATTGTGTGATGTCCAGTCACAGGGAATGAGATGGGAGTAATCAGAACAGTATGTTGAGATAAAACAGAACAATTTGCCCTAAATAATGATATTTAATAGCAGCTTGAGCAGGAAAGATCCACCTCTGAGAGCTCCATGGTGTGACTGTAGCAGAATCTCTAGAACCTCACAAGCGGGTTGACATGCTGGAACAGCCAAAGAAAATCCTTTGTGATAACTTCTGTAACGTATCTTGTTGTATGTTCATTGTTTTAGTAGCCTTTTCCCATCACTTCATAGCTTTTGTTCTTAAATATTTTCTATTCATAACTGCTTTAGCAGGTTGAGTAGCTTCTAAGACAAGTAAGTGAATGGAAGAAATACCTAGGAAGGTTCTCGGGCATATTGAAAAGTGGTGGAGAGAATGGATAAACCCAGAGAGCATAACACTCCTCCTTCAGCCTCCTTTGCAGCATGTTATAAAAACAGAGGAAGATGAGATGTTTAGGAGCAGTTTTTGCTGTAGGTGCAGATGTGTTGTGTGCGTTGATAGGTCTCTTGGGGTCGGAAGGATATAAAAAGGAAAGGCTTGCAGGTAGAGATAATATCGTTTATTAAATCGACTGATGTGATTAGATGAAAGGGAGAAGCATTCAGTTATGTCAGCTTTTCTTCATGTCTGAAATAGAAGTTTTATATCATGGATATCATGATCATGGGTATGTTTAGCGCCATTACATGGCTGTGGATTTGTAGTGCATCAAAGCTCAGGAAGCATTAAAATAGGCAGGTAAGTGGCAGATGGAATTAAGTGCCGTGGAGGACAAAGAACAGTGTTTAAAGTAGAACTGAATATTTTTTTTCCACCTAGTGTTTCTTATTATGAAACTTTGTCTCTTCAGTTGCTGATTTGATGCTTAATATCCATGCAAACTAGTTTCTTCCAGCATTGAATTGTGTTTACTGTTTCTCTGCCTACTAATAATCCTCCATCCGAAAGACAAAAAAAAAAAAAAAAAAGGCCAGCACACAAAAATCCCCCACTTAGCCCAAACTATTTCCACTATGGCTTCTTTGCTCAGAAGTGTTTGCCAGTAAGGTCATAAAACTGTCTGATTAACTGCTTCGCTGAGATATTGACAAGATCTTTAGGTTCCTTCTAGTTTGAATAGGAAAAAATATGTTAAAGGGAGAATTGATGTTTCCATTTTTAAAAAAATAGCTACGATTGGCTGTCATAATAGCTCTCTTCGAAGTGCAACACTGAAGCAACATTATGCTTCAGTGAAATCCAAATGCTGTTCCTACAGTAAAGAGAATAAAAAAGACTTTAGGGGTATAGAAGTGTCCGGCAAATACCTGATGAAATTCATTCACAAAGAGGTGTATGGATTTCTGCACATATGCAGCAAGTTTTAGCTGCAATAACAAGTATCTGTCGCTTCATTCACAGTTATTAATTCTCATTACTGTTCTGATTGATTGATTCTCCATGTGCTAATGGCCATTTACCATAGCCAAAACTTCCCTTTTTATTTTATCTTAGAAATTGAATAGAGTCTTTATATATACTTTTGAAGTCTTTACTATTGCAATTAAAACACATTTCATTCTTTCCCACTGTAGGTCTTTTAAATAAACTGAGTTTTACCTCAGAATATGAATGCCTATTACTAGGCTTAAAGAGAAAAGTTCTGCTGTACTGTATAATCTTAACTACAAAAATGTAGTTTTTCAAAATATAACTTTAGAAACAACTATTTTTTTCCTCTTTTTTGCACTTTTTATAAAAATGTTTGCTTCAGTAGTAGTCCTTATGATTAAATATTATATGATTTCAGAATTGTGGCAAAAACACTCACATAAAGCTCCACAGTTCTGTAAAACAATAAACTGTCAAGTGGAAATTATCAGTGTTACTAGAGATAAGTAAAACAGCCGAAGCTCTCATGGTCCATTCCAAAAGTGTATATTTATTACTTATTCAAGACAAAATTTCTGTTGGCTTCCATGGGAATTGTGCTTGCATGATGACTGTTCTGGTAAAAATTGTAACTAAGAAAATGTAACCTGTTCCCATGATGTTCATTTGTCTATTGCTAAAATGGATTCTGCCTTCATAAACTTTAGAAGTTACTTGACTTGATAAAGAGGCTGAAAAGACTTGAAATTCATAAAGTTTTATTAAAAAGATAAACTACAATGAAGAAATCCGTAGTTCATGAACACAGAGGTCTTAACATAGATTTATATGTTCATTTTGCTTAGAGTAACATATTTTAACATTTAGTGGCAAAGTATGGATTAAAACTCTAAAGCAATATTAAAAGTCGTTGTTATTCATGAATTGGTTTGTCAATGTCAAACTGTATCATATATCAAATCCTTTTTTTTTTTTAACAAAGGATTTGAAGCATAATTGCAGAACAGCAATTATTTATTCATATATACTACGGGAAATGGTGACTGTTTCAATAACTGAGTCTTAATCTGTCCATACTGACATGAAATTTCTCACTTTTTTTTTTTTTTTTTAATGAAGTCTCCTAGGGGAGAAAACTGTTCTAATAATTTACAAAATGTTCTAATAATTTGCAAGACAGTAATGCTGTGACATGCTTTGAAACAAAATACGAATCAGTTTTTCTGTCAAATCAGCATTCTGGTTTAGAGTCCCTTGAAAAGTGGCAGAGGCAAAAGGTGTAATGTAGCATTTGTCAGCTAGTCTTGTGCTTCTCTAGAATTTTTAGTAGGGGAAAAACAAGCAACAAGTTACATCCACTAACAACTTTCAAAAAAGCAATCTGCTGTAAATTGTGGGAGTAGAATAGGTGGGGGTATATCCTCATTGAATATACACATTTCAATCCCCATTGAAAATACACGTTGAATTTCTAGGGTGGTGGGCTTTTTTTCATAAAATAACATGCTGGTAATATTTTCCAAACTCATTCCAGCATTTACATTTTTCAAAGGCAGATGACAGTCCTGATTCCAGGCCATCAACATATGAATAAGATTTTAGGCTCCTTTTCAGGAATCCTATCCAGCTAATGATTAAACTAGATTTGGAAAGAGAATATCAACATGCGTTCAGGTCTTCTGTCCCGAGGAGAGGTGAGGTTCGCTATGTTTTGGCTGTACCCTCAACGTGAAGGCACCCCGGTGAGTGTGGCCATCTGTATGCCTTTGCACAGGCACATAAACCATGTGGGTCTTGGGACTCAGGAGAGAGCTGGGTCTGCCAGGCTACYCATGCCACAGCTCACGGGTGGACACGAGGAGAGAGCGCGTGGCCGCAGAGGAAGCCTGCTGTGCCGGTCCTTTAGGGAGTGTAGTTGTGGCCTCGTGAATTCAGGAGTGCTGCGGTGTGTGCCCCAGCCCTTGCGGAGGGCCCCGTTGAAGGCAAGATTTACCCGTTCAGAGAACTACACTTGAGCCACAATGATACAGGTATTGTTTGTAATAATGCAAAAAAGAATTAAAGCATAAAGAACTAATCTCCAGTATTACTGTGCAGAAATTATTACTATTATCCACTGAAATAGGTCAGGGTTTTCATCCATGTACAACTGCATCTGAATCACATTAATCAAGAGCAATTCATTCAGATTTGTACTGTGAATATAGCAGGTGCAAGGGAAGCAGAAATCCAGCGATTCTGCTGTGTATCTTAAAAACTGAAGGCACAGGGATGCAAACATGAACTGCAGTTTTAAATTGGGATGGTTATGCGCTATGGTTTGCTGAGCTGGCAAGAGACCAAAATGAAGCAGGGATTGAGTATGAGGGAAAAAGAGAATGATGATCTAGCTAAGAGAAGACAGACAAAGAGAATAGTGACAGAGCATAAGATTTGTAATTAAAGAGGATTTTGGAATAGCTATGTGAAATTGGGAAGGCTGGTAACAGATGAAATAATGCAAAGCGAAAAAGATATTTTTGCTCTCCCCTGGTTCCTAAGGGAAGTAAATAACTGGAACATAAGTCTTGCCTATTTTCCTTCATTTCTGCTATGGATGGCTTTATGCCTTTTTGAGCTATGTGTACTTCACATTTAGTAATTAATTCTCTTTCATCGCATTGTAGTAATATTTTGTGTCCTAAGAGAACCACCCTCTCAGATTCTCTTCTGCTGTTCCTATGTCTTTAACACAACACTAGTAATTAGGACATGACTTATAGAAAAGTGCATAACATAAGTTTAGATCATTGCCTTATTTAGTTTCTGCTGATACTTAGCAAGAGGACTAACTGGATTTTAATCTATTTGCTGTAATAATTAAGGTTCACATTAAGTTTTTTTTCTTTCCAGTTTCCATTTATTAGTGGAAAATAGGATCTCAAAAAAAATGATCAGAGTTCTTAATCACTGATAGTTTAAAGTGAAGTGAAACAATGAAAACTGACATTTTCATACATGAGGATAAGAAATTCAATACTAAAAATAGCACTGTTTCACAGAAATCCCAGCTGACGCTGCGATGTACTGAGTTAGGTGTCAATCCTAGGTATAGTTTCTTTATTGCTGGGTATATTTTATTTAGGCAGCAGACCCATGTAGTAACCATAGAAATGCATTTGCAGCAACAACAGAGAGTGGATTTGGGGAGTTTTAGTGGATGCCCATATCCAGAGATCTGTAGATATATTAGTGTTGTCAGGAGTGCAGTTTTGAAGTGAACCTCTCAATCATCCCCACTCACTTTGCTTTGGAGCATCACGGAGTGGTCTTAGGGATCATGGGCTGGGTACCTTTCGGCTGACGGAAAATTGGAGTATTCGTTCATGGACACTCAGTCTGTAGGACCGAACTGCAGCTAATGCAATGGAAAATGTGTTGGGCTGTGTAGACCGTGTAGAGTCTGTGTGTCTCTACTGTGAGTGTGTAGGACATCAGGTTCTTGGGGTCACATGGTACTTGAGCCACGCTACTAAATGTAGTTCTTGACCTCATCCTAATTATTGGATATATTTTTTTTTTTGTTTTGCCATTGCTTGCTGATGTGTAATTGCATGATAGCCTAATGGCAGGATGCTGGCTTCATGGTTCTGTTAGCAAAGCTGCGGTGAGGAGTCCGTCCTTCCTGGTTACACGGCAAGCTACACGGTGGCTACGTGGGTGCTTTTATTGAGGTGTTCCATCGTCTGGGTGAAAGCCATCACCATTCGTGGTGTAAAGCCCGTGTTTGATGTAAAGCCTCTGGTTTCTTGACTATACTCAAACCGCAGCCCCAAAGCCTCTGCTCAGATATGGTGGTTTTAGCGATTCAGATTTCTTCAAAATGCTCGAAGATTGATTGGCAAGCAGAAGAGGAGGAATGGAACACCAAAGGATCTGTAAGTCCAGGTCTTTTTAAAGACTAAGTATTTCTTGGAATTATCTGGCTCCTGACTGAAAATAGAAAATAGCTCTACATGCCTATTAGACAGCCTTCTCCACTCCCTTCTGCCTGCTTTTGAAAATTGTAAAATTTAGTGAGTTACTGCTTTGAGCATAAATTTAGTAAAGTCAAGCAGGTAGACCTGTTCAAGCTAACACTCTCAAATGGTTTAAGAACTCTATTCTCTGAGGACAGCATTCCTGCTTATGTTATTATTTCGTTTTTGTTCACTTACACAGCTTGCTTCTATTCACCTCTATAGATCATATCCCAGCATAATATCAGTCAGCTGAAATGTGGTGATTTCCTTAAGGATAATACATTTAAGTCCTTCATGATCCATATTACTTCTCTCAGAATTTTAACCTGCAGAATTCTTCAAGTCTTTGTAGCTATCTAGCATTTTTTTTAGAAAAATACAGTATTCTTTGTGTTTACAGAAAGCTCTGTTTGAGGTGAACCAGAAACTACTAAAAAACAAATATGGAAAATATTAAGGAAAATAAGTAGGAAAATTAATCTGGAGTTAGCACTAATATAAAATAAATCATCAGCACAAAGCAACACATTTTACTGGGAAAGGGCTTTGAAAATCGTGGCTTATCTTGAGGAAAAAAGCAAAGAATCCAAAGATCAGGAGCAGAAGTCTTTCGTTTTAAAAGTCTTTCATATTTTTAAAATTGTAGAGATGAGAAAAATGAAGTGGCTAAAGACAACCAAGTCTCCCACATTTAGGTTAGTGAGAATGGGAGAAGTCAGTGGTGGAAATGGTGTCAGCAATGGAGGAAGGAGAAAAAAAAAAAGAAAAGAAAAAAAGGGGGGGGATGCTGCCTGAGTGAGAAGTTAGAGGAAGTGAATTGAAGAATTGAAATGCTCTGGACATGGGTTTTTCTATAAATGAAACAGATAGTGTTTGGAAAGAGAGAACCCTCCTGTGAAAGGGAATGAGGAGACCCTGCGTAGGTCTCATGAATTTACTACAGTAGATTTATGAGATAACTGGAGAAAAATACTGTGGGCTTAGATCAGCAATACAATAGCAGGTAGTGAAGGGTATACTGAGCTGGAGAACAGCACTGAAAATGGGGGAGAGAAAGTTCTGGAGCTTGGAAGCTGAGAAGTAGAAGGAATTAATGAGAAAGAATAGAATTTGGGAAGAACGGATTGTAGTGTATTAAACACTTTTTCCAGTTTTGGAACATTTTTATAGCTCACCATATGTAGTAGCCACTGCATTGCCTATTACACTGACCACAGCTTAATTTTGAGTGTAAACTGTCATTTTCAGTAGACGGTGAGATTAAGTGAGAATCTTAGGTTGGTTATTAAGGAAGGAGACTGTATAGCTGTCAGGTTTAAACAGGATCTTGTCAGACAATATTCTACTTATTTAATTAAAAAAAATTGGAAGGTGGCTGGACAATCAATTTAAATTTCTCTGTAATAGATATAAACAGAACAGAGCTAGAGGGAAATGTGCAGAAATGACCTAAAGCATTTTTTGCTCAGGGGGTAAACCTTAGCTTTTGCTGCGTCCAGATGGAGACACCCTGATCATTATAATCAGCATGCTCCATTTGCTGCATTAAAAACAAGATAAATATTTAATCACAGTGCAATCAAGCCTGGATCTGTGCCATTAGTTTATAATGAATATATTGTTAGGTAGGATCTAATACAACATTAATATATTTATGAGCTAGGCTGAATAGATTAAAAAAAAGGATATTTTGAGCATGTTAATGAGATAAGGTATGCATAACTGCTAATTGTTTTTTTTTTTTTTGTAGATTAACTTGAATTATATATAGCCAGCAGTTAATATTATCAACATTTCAGATAAAATTTGAATGATGTTCTACAATGCCCATTCTCTTCAGTTTAGAATAGTCACACAAATAACAAGTTATAGCTTTAATAAATATTTGTTGATATAAAATTCATTTGTATCCTAACAGCAAAATAGAAATAACAGTAGCAGATTCCAAAATGAAATCATATGAAATGTGCTGATCTGTAAGAACTATTGTTTGTATTTTTGGTTTTTATGTTTTATGAATATTCAAGTATGCAGAGTAAGTGAGGATTTCTGATTATATTTTGGAAAGCTTGAAAGGTACAGTAGTTGAAAATACTAAAAGTTTAACTCATTGTGACTTTTAGTTACACTCAGACTCCTTTACTTTCTTGAAGCCATGTCAAGATGTTTCCGTGTAATGAGCATTGGGCTCTAAAATGTTTGTGTAAATTTTAAAGCCAGAATGGCTTTTAAGGGAAAAAAGAATCTGCAAGTAAAAAAAAGAGCAAATGTTGGATTGCAAAGTATTCATTTATTACTAATGATACATCAAACCTACATTGCAAAATAAGCAGATTGCCTAAGAGAAGCTCTTTTCATGAGTACAACCTCCCCTTTTGTCAAAAGTACATTTGCTGGGAATGCTTTCCTCGAATATCTTTAAAAACTTGTACTGGAAAGTGGGCAGCTAAGAACGTGGCTGTATTTTCAAGTAATGAACAAACCCTGCTATTCTTTGGATCCATTTATGTGAAGAGTGTTCTTGGGAGATGGTGGTTTAGTCTTCTAAACAAAGGTGATGTAGAAAATGTAGAAAAGCAGAAGCTTAGTTTTTAACCACAGAGGTGATGTGTGAACTTGACTTGAAGTACATGTATTAATGAGACCTACCTCTCTACACAGAATTACAGAAATGAGTATGTCATACTTTCTGGCCTTAAACCTATAGGTAGATTGAGACACAAGCATATATTTCAGCATGAATTAACTGTTCCCAGAATCAGCAGGTGCAGGAACATTTCTGTCAAGTTGTTAAAATGGTCCCTGTCTGAAGCAGCACATCTCCCACATAGGCACACACCTGGGAGTGCTCAAAACCAGCCTCCTTGTCAAGGAAGCCTTGCACAGCTGTATTAAATTAATAGGCCAAGCAGTAAATGTGAGGAAGATCAGAGTCCCTGAAAGCTTTTGTTATATTCCTACTCTTTTTATGCAATAAGGCTGTTCTCTGTCTGAACATGTAAAGAGCTACACAGAGACATTCCTGCTGGCTTTGAATGCTCATTTGTGTGCCTCTATGGAGGATGGTCTCCTTTGAACAGAATTATTCTATATTTTGGTATTGTATCTGCCAAACTTTGAAATCTGTAAGTTTGCATTGGAAGGAGTACACCTTTAAAAAAATCTGTTTAATTAGGTACGTTTTTGAAAGGATGATGAGGGAAAAAAATCAGCATATTTCTGAGAAGGAGTCCGTCATTTGTGTATATGTAGGTAGTATATACATCATTATTTAATTGAATGAGGCAAATACACATGCTAGTTTGGAAAGAATTTCAAGTAGATCTAGTTATTTAGAAATTAGGCTTATTTCTTTTACATATTTTGAAGAAATCTAATATAGCTTTTTAAGTGTTTCTATTTCAATGTTCTTCAACTTTTTCTCAAATTCCTGTAACTGAAGGCAGGGAGAGATACCTAGACTGAGTCTAATCCAGTGTAATAATCCTTACATTCTTGGTCATGGGAAGCTTGTGCTAGCTCCAGAAATGAGAAGATTAATTCTCCCCATCTCATAAAGATTATAGAAGTCATAAATGCCACTGACTTCTTTTACATGTGTCCCATTTCAAAATTTAGGGGTTCCTTCTAACAGAGCTCTGTCACAGTTTATTTTGAAGGCTTTGTATTGACAGAATCTAAAGTATTAAGTATTATCAAAATATAGAAGAAGGAAAAAGACTTTAAACTACTGATGTTAAAGCTGTTTGAAAGGTCATTGATAAGGAGTTCAATTTACCAGAGGGGGGAAAAAAAAGATATGATTGAAATTCCTGTAGAGCCAAAAGGTAGTACTATAATGACAAGCTGGTGGAGAATATTTTCCTTTAAAATGAAATGTTGGAAGTACCATTTTGTCCATTCTATTAGTTTGATGATAATTATGTCATTTGTTTTGATGGGGGGATTTACCATATAACCAGAGTAACTTTGTCTGTTCTTCAGTAATATTCCACACACACACAAAAAAGAAGCAGTTAGCTTTGTAGCTAACAGTATTTTCATCTTGATGCATATAAAGGTCAGTTTCTAATTTAGTATTTTTCATTAAAGTTGCATTATTTCTATATAAAGAGATGGCTAGATAGATATTATATCAAAAATGTTAATATTTATTTTACACTGCCTTTAATCTTCCTGTTATAGCTGCTGCTTCAACTACTTGCTATGCAACCCTGCTATTGAATTTCAAAGTTGGCCTTTATCATATTTTTTTAAGACCAAGGTACAGATTTACTAAAACCGGTAAAAAGATCTGGTAAAGCTTCTGCAGACTTCTTGATAATGCCGCTCAATGCGGTTTACAAAATCTAGCGTATCGTGTCCTTGAGCATCGGCGCAGCCTGTCCTTTCAGGGTGGTTCTCCTGGTGGAGTTCGAGTTAGAGCCCCGAGCGACTCTTACTGGCTTCAGCGGGGTGACGAATGGGAGGGCTGCGCTGCTTCACCAGCAGCGTGCTGGGAACATCGTGCGTGGGGGTTTTGTTGCTGTTGCTTGGGGTTGTTTTGGTTTTTTAAACCTTTATGCTTCCCGGACATTTAGAGGAGACAGCAGAGTGTTCTTTCTTAGATGTGCACATACTSACCTAGGCAGACATTAACCTCTGTGGAGAGTTTTAATGCACTTTTCCCCTCAGTATGTGTTGGAATTCAAATAACACTTCTGGATACCACATGACACCGAACAGTAGCTGGTACCGACAGATTCACCCTCTGTTTTTCTGGCACCTAACATGAGCCTAATTGTTTCTCTTTCACGTACAGATATTGCATGTGTCTAACATAGCATCTGAGATTAAATCAAGAGCAGACTTGGTAGTAAATCTTAGTAGTCTTCACTTAGTGTGCTTTGATTCACGTTGCATCATTCACAAACTGGATTTCTTCAGGATACAGCTAAATAAAAAGACTCCCAAGAGTGCACCTGCTGTGCCCCAGCCACTCCAGGCATTCGGCCCGTGGGACCAGACAGGAATTAGCCCTAAGTATCCTTCCCTCCTCCCTCTCAAGAGAGACATGTATTGGGTCCTCAGCGCCAGCCAGGTTGGTCTAGAAATCCCTTCCCATTGCACTGCGCTGTTTGCTAATGTGTGTACTACCAGTCTGTAGCAGAGGTAGTTCACTTGCTGAATAACTGAAACGAGAACAACCTGAATTTTACTTAATTGGTGTTTCCCCATTTTAAAATGTGGTTTAAAAATGGTGATGCCTTTAGCCCCCCGCCCTCCTCCCCGAAGGAAWGACCCCACAAGAAACATCATGAAATAAGACTGAGTATTTTTTGGGGGAAAAAAATCCTTCAAACTGTAAAGGGCAAAATGTGGAAAAATAGTCAAACACGTACTTGAATTATTTCAAAAAAAAATTGAGTACTTCACAACACAGAATGATGTGTCAGTTTTCCTACATAAGYGAAGTCACTCTCTGAAAATAATCACCATCAAAATTTGGGTTTTTTATTGGTGAAATAATACTTTCCTTGCTTTGTGTGTTAAATACAAGCTTATTCTCTCTCTCTCTCTCAAGTACATATTTATCACTTCAGTATTAAATTATACAAAACTTTGTTTTTATGAAGTTTTAATTGACTGTACCTGTCAAAGAAGAAAACAGATAACATGATTCTGCCCTTAGCCCCTTTGCAATTTCACTAAGGATGCATTTATTTGATTCCTCTATGAGTAAAATTCTCCGATATTTTAGTCTGAGCATGTAAAGAATTTGACACCTGCTCTACTTTTAGTTGACTCTCAGATTTTTTTCAAAAATAGGAGATTTCGATTGAATAACAGTATACTGTATTTTGGAGAATACTTGTACGTATCGTTGGCTATTACCACTGGAACTATATAAAGAAGGACTCAAAAGAGCAGCAAACTGAATAGATCTATTTCTTTCAGTGCACAATTAATCTCRTTGACATTGCTTTATATGAACATGGATAAAAATGCCTGGAAAGCATACCATTGAATTCAACTGCTCATTAATATTGATTAAATGTTGTTGTTCTCTTTGTGTTTGAAGCTACTTAAAGATTACCTGCAAAAGTATTACAGTGCTATTGATTTTAAAAAATTAAATCCCTGAAGCACAGTAAAAAAAAAAAAAAAAAAAAAAAAAAAAGTTGACAAGTTTGTTACTGTTTTTTTGATACAGAAGGATGTTTTCAAACTTGCCTGTATAGATGTGAGTAACAGAGAATATTAATCAGCTTGTCAGGGAATGAATGATCCAGCATTTGATATAATAATGGATGTGACATAGGACCTGTCATCATCTGAARGCAGTGTTCAGGTTCATGTATATCATTTTTGTAGTGTTGCTGTTTAAAATGGAATGATTACAAGGTTAGGGCCCAGGTTCTTCAAGATGCTTAAACTGATATAACTTCGTATCAGAGATCATCATCATCACTCAGATTTCAGTAAGAAGGTTCATACAGTCTAAATGTCTTGAAGAACTGGCGTTGTGGAGTACAGTCCTCTGCAGAATTAAGTTGGGACAAAAGAGATGGGTTTTTTTATTATTATTTCATTTATTTATTTATTTATTTATTTTAGTTTTAGTCATTCATTCTTCTGGAATGCAGATAGGGCTGACCAGTGTCCTGCTTAAAAAATAAAGGTTAACTAGTGCAGCTAGTGAAATCTAATCTAATGATGATGATTGTAGTTTCAGTGCTTTTAATTGAAAATCAGTCAAAACAGTATTCATATCATTGTTGATTAGTTTCAGAAGAAAAGCATCATATACTGGCCCACATCCRTATATTTATTATTGTGCTCCTCAAATGACCTCTAAACCTCTGTACTTTGAGCTGATCGGGGCAAATGCAAAACCTAAAGAAAATCAGTGAAAGTATGCTAAACATGCTCCACAAGCCATATGGAGACATTGGGAAGCAAAATGAGAAAGTGATGGCTAAAAGATGTATTTTTCTTGAAAGATTAGGGATCTGTTCAGACTGATATAATTACCATATGGGGCTACCTKTGGATTAATCCCCAAATTGCAGCACTGTGTTAAACTTGAAGAAAATACATTGTTCATATGCATGCATGGAGAGAGAAAAAGGGCAAATTTTTAAGCRCGCTTCTTTTCAAAAGAAGTTGCAGAATATTTGTGTTTTATTTATTTGTTTCAGTTGGCTGTGTCTCATGTTTAACGATGTGCACAAGCATAACTTCATCAGGATTGTGACCTGAGTGAGGCTGATGACATAAGCTGTAATAGAAATGTGTACGTGGGTAGTTTCTTAAACTACTGTAACTCTCTGGGCAATTATAATTGTGGAATGCATTCTGACATTTCTTGTTATCCTGATAAGTGATATCTTTTGTAAATTAATATTTTCTCGGAAAGCGCAGCTTTCACTAATGTGACACTCTGAAAGGATGCTGTTGCTGTGAACATCTGTCAGACCTTGTATTTGTAATTGAAGACAGAAACTAATAGGCAGACTCTCAGAAACATTAAACTTACAGTTCTTTTAAGTTTAAACCATTCAGTTCCCAGTGCTGATTTGTCAGTAAATTATGCTGTGGAAAGAAATTCTTTTCTAGAGTTTTTTGAAAAATGTGATTTTAATTGAATGAATACTTATAACACTGCATTTCAATAAATGAAGATTAACATCTTTGTGTGTACACGGCGAAGACTGCAAATAACATACTTCCTATCAAATTCATAGAACTTTTAACACACAAATTTGCTTATGAAGGTTTCAAATTGATGATTGCCAGTTCTTTAAAGTGTGATTAGACAGAATATTTGTCAAAATGCTATAATGTTTTATTCTGGTAGGATGTTTGTTACAGATGAAAGTATTAAGATAGTAAGATGGCAAAAGCTTTTAACATATGCCATTAAAAGAATAAACTTTAGACTTCAGCTGAGGTATACTATTACCTGGAGGTATGTATAATAATTACAAATCTAATGTCTATCACATTTACAAAATTCAGATCACTACCAGAGCACTCTAACAGATTTTAAATGGTAACAACAAACAGAAAATTAGATCTCACTGCGGAAATTTTAGATTTCATAGCATGTGATCAGTTGCAAACATAATTTAATTTAGTCAGAGGAACTTTCTGAAAGGAGCCTGAAATGAATATGCTAAAAAGGCACTCAGTGGAAAAGGAATAATTGCTTAATAACCTACCTACTCACCCAGATGGTCACACATGCAGAAAGCATGGTCATATGCTGCAGAAAGAAAGGTCACACAAAGCCGTAGCAAAGATCCCTTCCAGCTACTAACTTGCCGTGTAGTGATTACTCAGGGATATTGTAGGTGTCACTCTCTACATGATGGGCACATTTGATTAATATATATTGCCTCAGTGGTATAAAAGTTAGAACGCCTGTTATCTTTAATAGGAGAGCAAGATTTAGCTTCTCTGTCTCCTATCTTCTCTTACATTAAAAAATAATGTTGTGATTAATGAGTAGTGACATGCTTCATATTTTTTCTTGTTCGTAAAAATCTGTGCTGAAAAAGTAAAGAGTATATTCTAGTGGGTTACTGGAATGTAACACTCTATATATGTGATTTAATTTCTTTGATTAAAGCATGTAAATAACTGAAATTATTACTGCTGTTATTATAAATGTATACTTTTTTTTTTTGATCTCCCAGGACCCTGCCTTCCTAATCCATGTCACAATGGTGGGATGTGTGAAATTAGTGAAGCGTATCGAGGTGACACATTCATAGGATATGTTTGCAAATGTCCAGAGGGATTTAATGGGATTCACTGCCAGCACAGTAAGTTTCACATTATAACTTTTATTGTATTTATGGATGGAAGCCTTTCGGTAAGCTAGTAATGTTGAGAATCAATGTCAGCTCTGTTTTTCTGAAGTATGTCGGTCTTTGACCTTCATTTTGTGACCAGACTAGTGCTACTGAGTACTAGCCTTTAGCAAATGACTTTTCTTTTTAACTTGCTGGCTAACCTATTGACAGGAAAGAAAGCAAAAGTGTGTAATTTGCTATGCATACTCTAAAACATGGTAAGGAATGGTTGTGATGCTTACTTTAATTTGATTTAATTGAAAGCAGTATCAGAAATAGTAGAGATCTCTTTTTCTTTTGGAATTGCTAGTGATTTCATTTTGATTAATGTTAGCAGAAAGTAGAAAAGATCATTGAAAATAAATCTGTTTATAAATGTCTTCTAGATTTTATCTATGTATTTAAAAATTAAGAATAAATGTTTTGCATCATGTTGCTTGAATCCATAGAAAATCCAAGGGTAGAAGTTCCAGACTTAAAAGGGATAAACTTTTGAACTCTGTTTTAGGTATAATATGTGGACCTCTTTCTATTCATCATAATTTACTTGAAGAGTTTCTCCTTATTTTAGATTAGGAATATCGAGTTTGTATCAGTTACATCTTTAAGAGTGTGCAGATATAAAACAGGAAAGTAGCAATATTAGGAAAAAAACCAACTGAGATACCAGTAATATCTCTTGGGGGATATTATAGTAAAATCTACACTTCACGAATCAAAAATTGTAAAAAGTAAATAGCTGTTGCCTGTTGTTATGATTATACAGGAAATTATAGATCCATGTTCCCTCAGTAAAAGTCATCAGAAGTCCTGTACATTCAAAGCCGATTAGAGTTCTGCATTTTCATCGCCAAGTGTCTGATCAGATCATTTTCTAACCTATGAACACAATCTCCATTATCTTTTGGTAACTTAAAAAGAAACTCTATTTTTTTTCATATGTAACTTAGAACAAGTGCTTGCCTAAGGAGACATTTAAATGCCAAATTTCTGTTTTACTTTGTGGATTAAAGCACAGCATGGTTCTTGATGCATTTAGAAGCCAACTGTTACACAGTTAGAAGGTTAAAAACTCAAACAAACATTTGAGAATCCAGTCCAGTAATTCCATCTGCATGTAAAAGATAAATCCACTCATCAAAATCAGAGTGAATAAGCATTGAATCCAGTCTACCTCAATTAAGTGCTTCATTTAGATACTTGAAGGAACCAATAGTCCAAATCAAATAACTGCTTATGTTCCTTATGTCCCTTCTGTACTCAGTGAAAGAGGAAAGTGCCTCCAAAGACCTGAAGACGAATATTCATTTCCATTAGTTTTGACCGTGCTCTCTCTTAGTTGGTTATAAACATAGGCATGTCCAGAAGGTATGAAGTTAGATGTCTGAAGTTACTTAGTCTAACTTAATCAAATTACTTTATGTATCTGCATTTTCCACTGGCAATAGAGGAGATCAGCTATTAACCACTCTGTTAGGATCTACTCTAGCCCTGGTTCTGGGAATGGGCATCTAGTGGAGCTGAGTGCCAGTAACAGTCATATCCACTTTCTTCTGTTGTAATAGTCATATCATTAGAGCCCATACTCAAGGTGTGGGATTGAATTCATAGTGAACCATGATGGCAGAAGATAATCACTGCCTGCTTTTACACCATATATCCAAGTGTTCAAGAGTCATGGGAAGAGGAGAGCAGGCAAGATTATATTTAGATGTAACTCAGGAGTGACATCACCTTAAAAGTTGCACTGAACAAAATTGTGAGTGTAGTACCCTACAGTTCCAGGCTGTTTCTTGGCATTTGTATGCATTTTACATGAGGCTATCATTTGATAAGTGAAACAAAAGTCATAGCAAAGTGGCAAGAAAAGTTCTGCCTCCACCTGCATGACTGCTGTGAGTAGGGGCAGAATCGGACTGCTTCTGTTTGCCATTCCTGTCTGGTCATATGAAGGCACTTGCAGGCAAGCATGGATGTGTGGCCTAATATTCTCATGCATGCTTCATCGTGAGACCAGATGTGTAGTCAACACGTGACGCACAATGCTTCTACCATTCTGCCGAACAAGAAATCCTGATTAAGTAGGCAGAAAAGTGAATATTTCTCTTCAAAATGTTTTCATTTGTTTATGCCAGATAATTGGCTTAGAGAGAGTGTGATGTCTACTGCCAATAGCACCACAAATTTACATCAGGCAAGATGAGTGCATAATATGTACTGTCCAGAAAATATCACCTCTGTTACTTTATTCATTAAAAAAAAAAAAAAAAAAAAAAAAAAAAAAAAAGTAGTAGTCCATTATGGAGGGATTCATCATAACTGTCTATCCACCATCCTTTCAAAAGCATGCAGGTATGTAACAATTACCTAATGTAATCCTGGTAATCAGCAAAGTGCATTTATACCATCTTCAGAATAAAGTAGAAATCTCCCATCAAGTTATTTATATCCAGTGTAGAGAAACTAGAAACAAAAAATGTGAAGTGATTCCAGATAAAGCTAGTGTATGTGAAAAGTTAACTTTTTTTCAGAGAAACTGTTTCAAGATGTGATAGTAAATCAGATACAATAATCAGATACATGCTCAGAGGGTCTTTAAGAGTGTCAGCAATTAAAAACAATAGTGAAAATGTCCATAATCAGGAAAAAATACAAAGTGATGGATTTAATATAACTCCTTTATGTGTCACTAGCTCACTTCACAAAACTCCTTTTATTCAAACTTTTCTGCTTCATGAAGTTCAGCAATTCAATTCTGAACTCACTGCAAATYGAGTAGGAAGTCTGTCAAAGTAGTTCCAGCATAAAAGGGTAAATTAAAACAACCTCATTGCAAGACATGTATCTTCATATAAAACCATTAAGATTTCAAAAAATCACATTATAGTTCTGTTGTGCTGAGTTATTTTTATCTTGGATTTCTTTCATGTCTAATATTCTTTTGCTAAATCAGTTAAGCTAGGTGACTGATTTTGCAATCAAGATATATTCCCAAAGCAGATATTCTGTCATTTACATCAAGCAACATCTCATCAGTATTTCTGAGATCCCTTGACCTTTTGCCCATGTAAATGATTAATATGTAAAYTATAAAAGAGATAATTAGCAATTTCAGTGACTACGTATTGTAGATTTATTGGAAAACTTACATTAATTGGTAATGGTTTTCTGAAAAGTTTCTGGTTCCCCTGTGGCAAAAATGGAAACAATGTATTCCAGCTAAAGATTCCCATTTCTGGGTTCATAAAATAACCAAAGTTTGGATAGGAAAAATCTACCTTGGATACAAATCGGTGGAGAATTTTCTTGCTGACAGCCAAGAAGCAAAGGCTGAGAGAGTGGAATTCCTCAGCCTGGAGAATAGAAAACGAAGGGAGGATCTTATCAATGCATATAAGTATCTGAAGGGAGAGTGTAAAGAGGATGGAGCCAGACTCAGAAGAGTGGTGCCCAGTGATAGGATGAGAGGCAGTGGGCAGAAACTGAAACACAAGAAGCTATCTGAACATGAAGAAAAGTTTCTTACTGTGAGAGTGACAGAGCACTGGAACAGGTTCCCCAGAGAGGTTGTGGAGTCTCCTTCTCTGGAGATACTCAAAAGCTGTCTGGACACAATCCTGGGCGGTGTGCTCTAGGTGACCCTGCTTGAGCGGGGTGGGGGGTTGAACTAGACGATCTCAGAGGTCCCTGCCAACCTCAACCATTCTGTGAATATATTATTCAGACATTCTTCAGATATTTTTAAGAAGCAGCCATCTACTACCTGCCTGATTCAGATTTTATCTTGTGCATTGAATTCAGGTATTCAGTGTCTGTGTATTGTACTTACAGAGGATAAAGAATGTTATAAAGAGGATAAAGTATGTTATATASCCAAAGTTAGCATTGTCTATTACCTTTAAGTATATACAACGTGAGTTATAGGGCGTATCTGCATGGTATGAATTTTCTTCCCAAATCCTGTCCAGATTGCAGCTTGTCGTGGTATTCGTCTGTGTATGACTGTGTAATCTGGTTTTCAGATGTGTTACAGACTATGTAGTGAGGAGAGAGCTGTTGACAAAAACTAATTTGAGGAAAGGAGAGAAATCTCCTTACAGTCTTTCAACATAGGACGGTGGCAGAGAGTCATTAAAGCATCTGAATTCCTGACCTAAATTCCAGCATACAATTTGGGCCCATCAGTACTCTAGAGTGTACAGTATGTGAGATGCTCATTCATAAGAGCAATAAATGATTTTTTCTTCAGGTTTCCTTTGACTGAAAGACATGTAAATACAAGGTCCTGTGATCCATCCGAAACAAGCATGTGATCCTATGGTGAATTATAATTCCCTTTTCTTTTTACAGTGGATTTCTAGAAAGTCAGTCTTGAGAGATCTTCCCAGCTTTTACTGAAAAAGGCATGAAGATCTACTGTTACTCCTCAACTGTTATCCATTGCTAAACCATTTACATTATCAAGCTTGCTAATCACTCTTCAGTATGGCAGATGAAAATGCCGAACAGGTAGCTCACGTGCTGATAATAAATCCCATCATGTACATACAGTGAGATTATATTCTCATCCATGAAAACACCCTAAAAATACAGTCTTAATTCTACAGAACAAATCAAAATCAATAGAAAGACCTGAAAGATGTGAAACAGATTTTTCACATCCTACATTACATAACCCGTGTTCTTTTCTGAATAAAATCGAGAGGTAAAGACRATATATGTTACTGTGATTACCAGATGGAGACCCCCTGTTGAAAAATATGAAACTGAGGCATTAACAACAACATATATTGAGGCATGAGGCTACAACTTACTGAAATGAGAGAGAGCCCCATGAGAAAAAATCGAGTTTGATTTGGATGTGGTTTTATAGTTTCAGGATCATTAACATTGTCAGCCACACATAAAGTTTTGYGCTCTTAGAAAATACAGCTTATTAATCAAGAACATTTAATAATTCATGCAAGCTCTTTCCATTACAGAGTTCTCTGCTTTCTGCCTTCACACCACAGATGATCTATGGTTTCCACACCTGCCACATTAACATCTTCTGAAACTGCCAGGTAGGGGAGGAAGGCGCCTGGCAGTGTCACCTCAGCTTTTGACAGTAATTGAGGCATCATCCTTAGCTTGCTCCCCTTAGGCCGTTTGCCCACCTGAGAAGGGGCTAGGGGTTCATACCTGCCCCGGTGCAACTGGGAGGGCCTGTGCCACGTGTGTCAGACCCAGGCAATAGCTGTGTAATCTCTGTATAGCTGCACCTTTATCAACAAATTCAAATTCAGCAACTTTTCCGACTGCTGGGGTGAAATACATGTGAGGAAGCTGTTGGAACACCATGTGGCTTGGATATTGTGTGTTGCAAGGAGTTGCCCAGCCTACACTGTCCCCASTGCGGTTTGATGGGTGGAGCCGTCCTGAAGCTCTTCCCCACAGGCAGGTTGTATGCAGAGGTCATCTTCTGGAGGCTAAACCAGATTGCATCTAKCACGCGCAGGTTGTTCCAAGCCATCTGGCCTCCGAGCCAACTGGGCAAATTTAGTTCACTGAAATAGATACAGCTTCACACTACCAGCTTCACCCTGTGCTTCTGCTGAGTACCTGTTTGAGTTCTAATTCTAGCCTATGCTTTCCTTTTCCTTTTGTTTTRTTTTGTTGTTGAAATTAGACATATGTATAGATTCAATGAATTATAGTAGTAATAAGTTCCCTAAGACATAATTATGTATGAAAAGCTTTCAAAAAAAAAAAAAGTGTCATGTATATCTAAGCTTTGTTGAGATGAAGTCTGAAAACTGTTCCTGCTCTGACTGTTGCTTAGATAAGAAATGAAGAAGAGCAGATAGATTCTTGTTCATTTGGGAACCTTCTAGAACTTTGGCTAATTTAAAACAAAAGGGAAAGTAATTAGTTTGATAGAAATCTATGTGAGATGACTGGCAGGAAGAAAGGCCAATAAAATGTGTTTCCCTAAAATGGAGACTGTAGAAGGAGGCAAGATGTGGAGCATGGAGATACCAGAACCTCAGAAGTAGTCTGAGGAGATGGGAGGAACAGCCATCAGGTGCAGGAGAGGCAGCACAGCAGATACTTGCTCCTCTCACACAAGTCCAAGAAAGTACATGAAGGTGACTGGAAAAAATGAATGCTCTAACAAGGTAAAACTTAATGGAGCTGTCAGTTATTCAGAGGAARTTTTGATGATGAACAAATATGTGGTGATGCTGAACAAGAGTGACAACAATTCTCAGGCTATTGAACGGGGCTAGTGGAGGTTGTTTTGCTCAAAACTCAACATCTTKGTCAAAACAGTCAGTGGCTGATATCTACCTGAGGCCTGGGGAAAGAAAGCATTAAATCTCAGGAAATAGGCCAACAGCAGGTACTTCTCCAGAAGGGTCAGGACACAATGAAAATACAGGGCACAACTTGCCCCCTACTTGAAGATTTTAGTCCACTCTGTAATTAGCTTAAAACCTCGGCTAGGAACAGAATATTCTTTACAATTTTGTTTCATTTCTGGTAGTACTTGCTTGTATGGCGCTGTTTATTCTTGTTGATACATACTTTCAATGTCTTTTTTTTGTTCTTGTTAAATTATAGACCTCAACAATTTCCTGACGCTTTGAGTCTTGTAGTCTAATTATGCTGCATATTGAAAATAACCTTTTTCAATTTCAAATTTACTGTCTTCCTGTATCTTTGAATGTTTCTTTCTTTACGTGTTATAAGACTAGCAGAAAAGCTTTTGAGTACTTTCTATAGGCCATTTATTATTTTGCATATATTTACATTCCTCTGTTACCCTTTCCGATGCAAACCGTCCAAGTTGTTTCTGTTTCTTTTTTACATCACAGTTKTTACAGGGCTTTATAATGATTTCGCAGTACTATTCTCAAACCCTTCTTTGTCCTGTGGTATAGGCTACATTTACAAAACCCACAAGGTTTCCCTTTCAGATATTCAATAACTAGACAACTCTTTTGAAAGAGTAAAGGGTCTTATCTGGCTTTGTGAAATGAGAGTGTAGATGAGTATATAGATTATTCTATTATACTCAATTTGTAACAGAGAAATATTGCAACAAAATAATGAATAGTTTGAGGAACTGTGTGAAGTTTTCAATAACAGCTGGACACTGTGATTCATCTGATCTCTTCCACGTCTACTTTCATATAGTTTCTCTAAGAATATCATACCAGTTTTTGGAGTTTGTATTTCTTAACTGTCTCATGCTTAAACAGATAGAGGATTTCAAATAAAGGCATGATGATGCACTCATCATTCAGACAAACATGCTGTTTACTGCAGTAGAAGTTTTTCTTGGATAAGAGCCACAATAATGAATCCAGTCCCTTTATATGTTTATGCTGATTCGYTGTTACTTAATACTGTGTCGTGCAGTATGTACTGTGTAAATATTTTCAATTTTCTTCARGTTTAAGCATTCAAACAAGTAAAAGCTATTGTCCAAGACCTCAGTATGAATTTGTTATTTTGTATTCTCCTTTTTTTTTTTTTTTTTTTTTTTCCTTTTTTTTTTTTAATTTTTTTTTTTCACCCCCCCCCCCCCCCAAAAAAAAAAGTTCATTTCAATTCTGTTACAAAAAGTGATACAAGATTTTTTTTTGGAAAAGTCATTTTCTAATAGACATATACAATTCTTTGCTTCTCTTTCCAGAACTGGAAGAACTTTCCAGAACTTCCAGAACTTTCTCCAAAAGTGGAAAAAATACGTATTTCTTACTGTTTTGCTTACTGTATTTCCAAAACACAACATTCTGGTTCAGGCAGCTTTCCAGAAGTGTGACCATTGGTCATTTTGTTTGGTCTTTAGTCTTTTTTATTTGAATGCTTGCATTGCTATCTTAGTACAGATTTGGCATAGAAAGAGGAAAAACAATGATAAAAAAATGTACACTCACCTTGTTTCTTAATATAGTGCTAATTAATAACATTACTGTTACTAAGTGGTTTCAGTGACGGTGAATTCTTAGGTTCAGATTTCTCAGTTGGTCCAGTGCTGTACTTTGCGAATGAGGCAGTTCCCTGCTGGCCTGATTTCTGTCTATTTATAGGATGCTGTCYTTTAAACACTCAAAGAATGATTATTATTGAGAATGCTATCCCTGACTGCCTGTACTGTCATAAGGTGTTTTCTTAGAGCTCGGAACATGCATTGTGTGGTGTAGCTTTGAAATATTAAGTTATGAAGTTGGACTGTTCCCAAATTGTTACTTATATAATAAGTAAAATAAAATAAAAGCTTCAAGGAGAAGCTTTAAGATGGTAGTGTAAAAAGTATTAACATTTGCAACTCTAACTTAGTAGATGATATAGCTTAAGCACAAAAGAACTGACAACTGAATGGTTGAAAGAGCAGCACTGTTCCTTCTYCCCACTTTTCATGCCCATTTAGATAGAAACAGGCGACTTCAACCATTGTGATGGTTTAGGATCAACACACCACAGCTTTAAAGGTTCGCTTTGCACTTCCAAAAATCATTGCAGAGATGCCTTCTGTGCTCAACTGTCTGTGTGTGTAGGTTTGTGAAGGATGTGGAATGGAAATACTGTATATGTGTTACAAACTCATGCAGGCATATGACTATGCAGTTCCCTATTACTCTGTAGAATATTAGTATTTCCATTGATACACTGAACTAATTGAAAATTTTATGGCTGACTTCTTTAGTGATTGCAACTTGAAAAATACACATGGCGCGCACAAGATTTTTGCCAGAGATTAAAAAAAAATAAAGAAAAAAGAAATTTATACATCGGGTGTTGTCTTCATACTATAAACTCAATACAGCTTCAAGAAGCCAAAGAGGTTTTAGAAGAAAGATCCAGAAATCTATTGCATATTTTACCTCCTCTTTTGAAATCATAAGTAGTACTTATTCATGTGAATACACTCTTGAGATCAGTGGGTTTATCTGTAAGCAAGCACTATGTAGAGGTAGAGAAATACATAAGGTCAGATCCATTGTCTGTGTGCACAAATCTTGAAAAAACAGTACTTGGATATGAAGATCAATATAACGAGATAATGACCTAATAGTATATACCAGTCTGCATTACAAATGTATTCATAAAATATCCCTTTTTATTCATAAAATATTTCAAGAAAAAACTCATGATGCAATTATATTTGCCTATCAATGCCCAGGATGTTCTTCCAGCTTTCATTTATTCTAACATACTAAGTAACACACAGTTATTTCTGCAGCATATCTATGTGAGTGTTTTAGTTTGAATCAGGGTGCATTTTTAAAGAAAATCTCAATCCACCTGACCTGGAATATGTATAATGTGCATATTGAGTTCTCAGCTCGAACCATTTAATTCTGACAAAAATAATCCTACCAGACTACACTACTTTCAATGTAGAAGTAACATGGCAGCACTCCAGTTTTTTTTGCCAAGTATGCCGAGAACAKCGAACAGGTATTTTCTCTTCCTTCTCTTATCACTTTTTGGTATCTGACATCGTAGCAGRCGCTTTTCTCACTCTCTAGTCTCATGAGCAGGACTGTGTCCCGAAGTTTGCTTAGACCTCAGTGTGACTGCCTGCTGGTATCAGAGTGGTGGTGCCTGTTTCCCTGAGGAATGTATCCCAGTCACACTTAACGTAGCTTCAGTCCGAATCAGCGCAGCAGGCTGATCACGCGCGAGCTGGGATTTTCTGTGGGATCCGCTCCCTGGACTGGGCTCCCACGCAGCCACCGGGTGGCTAGGTCCAGCAGAAGAGGGGAGACGGGAACATGCAGAGGGACGTAAGACTGGCAGCGCTCCCTCTGTTTTTATTGGATTGTATCAGTTTTGACATTAGATCTAACCCACTTTGATGACTGCTGCTAATGAAAGTGTAGCTAGTCCTAAGGCTTTCCACAGAACTTAGTTGTTCTCACCCGTGATACTTTTCTGTCCACGTACCCAGGTCTCTTGTGTCTCAGACCATCAGCAGTTGGTTATCATCTCAAAAAACTTCCAGCAGAATCTGTGCTTGGCAATCAAGGAGCAAAAATGATGGCATTCAGGAATTACTCCCTTACCTGCGAAGGAYTGGCAGTGACTTGGTATTGTGTGGTCTGGATACATACGTATTACTCTCTAAAAGATAATTCAAATTATAGTTTGCCTGCAAATAATAGATAAGCTTTATAATCTTGTCATATTTCATTTTGTCCTTACTCCAAGTGCTAAGGCATCTGCTTCTGAAAATGTATTCTGTTTGATCCTTTTTTTTTTTATTTAGCAGAGTTCTTTATGTGTTGCAATCATTACTGTTATGGAGTTTTTAGAGTTTAATTAAAAGCAATATTCTCTTGCAAGGCCACTAGTTTTCATTGTTATAGAGAAATTAGTCTGATATTTTCTATAGAGAAACTCTCATCCATTGTGTGTTTTCTTTGCCAGTCATGCTTAATATTTAAGAGTGCTTCAGAATAATATTGCGGGAAAAGAACATATACCAAAATGAGAAGAAAAAAAAATGAAAAGAACTTTCTTTTGCCTGAGTCTAAAATTTACAATTYACAGTATTTACTTCTCACTCCATTAAATCAGTGTTCTAACAGAGAGAGYGTCTTCCCGTTCCTCAGTAAAAATAAAGATTTTTTTACAAATATTATATCATCCATGGCCCYGAGTTCTGGTTCAGATGACATGCAGAGACTGGAGTACAATTCTTTAGTTGCTAAACGTGGTATTGGAAAATGCGTGAACTTACTTGGATAGATCTCATTTTGTTTGAGCATCAAACAAAGGTGACATTGCCCGGGCCAGCTGCCATAAATACAAGTTTGAGTTCTGAGGGGTGTTTTTAGTACAGGACATATAACTCCCTGTGAGCCACGAAGAACAAGCGGGGTGTATGTGCTCTGAGATAATAGAGCTGTCTGTCAGATGGAGACAAAAGTCACTGCAATAAATACTTCCCTTCCTGTACTAGGCGATCACTGGTGATGTGAGGAAACTACTTCATTCACATTCTTTGTCTTCTGCAAGGAGGGAAATCTGGTCATCTTTTCCACCTTTGCAGAAGAGGCAAGGAAATTAAAGTAGTCTAAAAGATAAAACAATTAACAGGAGGTTAACAAATAAGTGTGTTTGCCACAAATAGTGTATATACCAGATGTGTACATGCTGTAATATTTTCTGCAGATATCTATGTGTACATATATATATATATATATATATATATATATATATAAAGAAATTTTTAATCCTTGTATGTGTTTGGATTTATCTGTGGACATAAAAGTATTGATTTTCTGTAATCCTTAATGATCTAAGAGAATTGATTAATCATGTATTAAAACATTTAGTACTTTCTTAGCCCTCTGTAACTATTAAATGATTTATAAATGTGTTCTTAATATACTAGGTGTCCATATATGTTAAATGTAATAAAATGTGGCATTCCACAGCCACTAAGGAGGAAAAAAGATTATAGAACTATGCCAAAACATCCAAACATCAAACCTATTCTGCTGTATACAGTGTTAGATTATTTCTGTGATTGAATCTAGCAATAAGAGTAATAAGCAGTAATGCACTTGTACTCTTACGAGCTATTAGGAGTATGAATTTGTAAGGTATTAGAAAAGGGTAGAAATCACCTTTAAGCAACACCTTTATGTGCGCTTATGCAAACGTAAGTACATATAAATAAGTATATATCCTATCTGAAAAAGATATATCCTTATAATCACTCTATTCTGAAATATGTAAACTACTCTGTTTTGAAAGAATTATTTTGGGACATAGGAAGGGAAATATGGTAGTTTACTTAATGATCTGTATTCAAATTTGCTTTGAAAATAACTGGACTTCTTGTCGTGAGCCCACCTACGCTATTTCCCCAAATAACCCAGTTAGATGCTCCAGTCTTATGCTTGGATAATTTAAGTTTACCCATGAAGTTGAGAATTTTGGAAAATTGCTTGTAATAAAGATGAATTAAAAAGTTGATTCACTTTTTAATGAGATTTTTTTCTCATCTAGAGTTACTGGTTTGTTAAAATGCTTGTTATATAAATAACCAATTATTTTAATAAGGTTAACTGRATATGATAGGAATCATTGCCCTGAAGACATGCTTCTACAATGTAAAATTAAATGATAAGCAACTTAATGTGACAAAGGTTTCCATGCCAGAATGCATTAAAAGCAATTAAAAATGAAAAATCTGCTTCAATTTGTATAAAAAGTTTTGAAGTACCAACTCTTGTAAAACCAATAAAAAAGGTCCTGAGAATGTGATTCCAAATTTCTATTAAATGTAAATTGCCTTAGCTAAAAATCCATTAATCCATTTAAACACATGAGTACAAGGTCAGGAAATACTGACATAGTCCTGCGTTGAAAGTGTGGCTGCACAGAGAAAATTATAATCACCTTTTAGAGGCTGCAACTGAAAAATGGAAATTTTGCTAGGCAGGCAGTAGGCACGTATATGTATTCGAATTTTGTTGTGCAATCAGGACAATATTCAGCTTTCTCATTTATTTTAAGAGAGTTTTCAAAACAGAAGCAAGGATAGAAAAGTGTGTTTGAAATACAAAAAGAAAGTGTAAAAATAAAGCTGCAAATATTGCTCTGAAAGAAGCAAGATGTATAATTACTGGGGCAAAAATCTCTTTAAAGACGTATTTAGAATCTGACTAAAGCCCTTTGAAGTCAATAGGAGCCTTTATAGTGCACTTTAGAAGTTCCCTTTGACTTTTGTGAACTTAATTCTGTGATCTTAATATTCTTTTACATACTTTCCAATGGTTGCTAGCAAAAAAGAAGAAAAATTGAAAACAACTTTTGGAATGTAATGTAAAAATAGTAAAAAAAAAAAAAAAAAAAAAAACACTGTTGGTGTTCATACTGGAAAACATATACTTTATATAATGGATATAGCACATAAAGCTTTGTATTTGCAGATACTAGAGTGATGCATAAACTTCACAGTGTTCAGAGATTGCTGATGTAGTTTTCTAGTAATTTTTAAATTAAATCGTGATACTCTTTTCTGACATGAATGCAACGTGCCGAAAGAATGATATTATGCAAAATAATTGATTTTTTCRTAAATCTTTTTGTTTAATACTAATTGCTCTAGAGTTCATCTTTAGCGTTCATTCTGTAAACTGTGGTTGTGATTACTGTTATATAGAAATGCATTCAGGAATGACTGAAAAACTTTAAATTTGGAAATTTTTGTTCAGGTGAGTTTTAAATAGGGAAAATGCCCTTATAAAAGGTAAAAGCTAGAAGATATAAGTAACAAATCTGTGTTAAAATACAACCTTACAGATAGTGGCTACTACTGGTTCATTGATACTAAAAAAGCATTATTGTAAATGTGGATGTAAATGATAAGTAGAATAGAAGAAAAGTGAACTGGTGGGAAAAAAATCCAGTCATGATAAAAAATACTCTCTTGTCAAAATTAAGGGAGTTTTATTGAGTGTGCCAAATTTAGGTACATATCATTTTAAAAAAATTCAAAAACTTGAAGTAGTCTTTCACTTTCAGCTTCCCAGAACAATTTCATTTTCTTTCTCAAAATGACTCGTTTACTGTTGATTTTCTCCTTATAATGAAGTCAGAATCATAATGCTACATTCCAAGTGCCATGAAACAGGTTAACCTAAAATTGTTACAGAGATCATCAAAAGGGGAAACAGCACTTGATTTTTTTTCCTAAGGAAAAASGTTCAATGTTTTCAGGTGGCATAAAGTCTTTTTTTCGTGTTGTTTGAGATAGCTTGTTAGAAAGACACCCTAAAAAAGGCAGAAAGTAGTCTAAAGAAGTGTAACAGGATACAAAATTGCTTTGAAAGAAAAGTATGAAAAGCAAGACTGTCATGTTTGGAAAAATGCTTAAGAGGTGGTTTCTGATAGAACTCTAGATAGGAGCAGTTGAACTCTTCTCAAAATCTTTTGTGTTTAGACCTGAATTTATATTGCTGTTATGTGAGGGTATCTCGAAGAGTCACACAGAGTCAGGCCAAAAGCTTTGATCTATGTCTAGAGCTTGTTTTTAATTCCTTGGTTTGTTTCTTTAAGGTGTCTCTTTTGGGTTCAGAGCACAATTCTAGTAATTCTTACCTGACTTACTCTCTTCTTCATAGAATAACATTATCTGAAATATTTGCACTGAAATACTCAAGAAAGGTCCTAATATGGAGGATGTTTACTGCATGCATCATATCAAATAGTTGCAAGAGAAGGAAAACTTTCTATACAGTCGTGAGAGTAGGGGTAATATAATGCTGTGTATTTAAGGGTARGGGGCAAGAGGCTTGTACTTTCCATTCATGAGTGTGATGCTGTTTTCTGCTCTTTTTGAAGATCAGATAATCAGGGTATCTGAGCAGTGAATTGCTTTAGTATGACATTATGGGTCGTGTTTGGCACAGGGATGTTTGTGCCTTCTATGCTTGGGAAACTAGGTTTCAAAAAGCAACCAAACCACTGAATTTAACAACTGTCTGCTCTGTGTTCGATATATATTGAATACTTCCAGTTTAGATTTAATAAGGTTTATTCAAATTCCATAGGAGTATACTTCAGTTCCTTTTGAATGTCTAATAGCAGAGTTATATTTGTAATATATTAGTACTCGTATTTGCATAAGACAGGTTAAATCAAAGAAGAGTTTTCTTGGCTATAGAATAAATAAAGTAAAGGTTTTATTCACCTTACAGCCAAAAACTTATTTAGAAACTGGTTAGAAACTTTCTTAAAGCTATAATTAACAATCACAAGAAAGAATTACTATTGCATTACCTACTTATCTCTTTTATGTCTTTTAAGTAACAGTTGAAAATGATCTACTTCTGTTTCTAAACTTTTGGGTGATGCTTTTTCATTCTATTTTAAACCTAAATTTCCAAGATTTTTGGAAAATACAAGGTTGTACCTTTACGATTTGTAATGTATACCACAGGAACAGAAGAAAGGAAATTCATGTGCTAAACTTTATTTTTGTAAATATTTTATCAAAAGTCTCCTGCTTTTAAAGCAGGCTTGTCCTTTCGGCGCCTTAATCCTTCACATCTTATTATTTAACTGAGTAGCTCTCTCTCAAGATAGACATATTAAATTCCATTTTTAATAAATCTCGTGATTCAGATTCTTTGCTGGGTAAAACTGGCAGAATTTTATTGATTTCAATGCAGCTGCACCAGTTAATATCTGACAAAAAATGTGATGCTTGTACAAGTTGGCACAAATCTGTAGTAAAAAAGTATATAATCCAACTTTCATGGTATTTTTTAGGAAAGTAGTAATGAAAAGCTCATATCTGAAAACTTATGCTTAAACAGTAACAGGCTATTACAAAGTTCTTCAGGTAAGAGCATATGGTTTGTAWAGTCTCACAATACTTTTCATGTAATTAAATCTTTCAGTGCCAATTACAAAAAAAATAGAAAATTATTTTAAAAGATCTATCAAGAACCATCAAATAACTCCAAGAAAAGCCTGGACTAAACTCCAGCTAAGAGATAATTATTCTRTACCATGCATTTCCCTATTTTATGCCTTAAACATTCCCACATGTRAAGCAAAACTACTTGAATACAGTGATCAGTCATCAGTACACTTTAATTTTCAAGAAGAACTGAGTTAGTGAAGTTTCTCAGTTTTCTAGTTTTCTTGTTTTAAAAGACATATTTTCTTTTTCTCGTGCTTTAGTGTATAGTTGCTGATCTTCATGGAAGCTAATTAAGATGCAGMGATTATAACTGGTCGAGCATCTGTTCTAATCTCTTTTCTATATATAAAACTGATGTTATTGCAGAAAAATATTTGCWGTGTTCCTGAGCCACAATGCAGTATGTCTAATGGATGGCCCGTGATAAGCTGGCTTCCACTGTGGAAACTGGAATCCAGATGCCAGGGCTGAGATGGGTCCACTATTTTATCGAGAAGAAGACTGATTAAAAGTATGACTTGGAAGKGAGCTGAGCAGGCGAAGTATGATCAACAAGCCAGAAGAAGTAGAAAATTCAAGGATGATAAAGAACGGGTTTGCAGGCAGGAGGGAAATTCAGGAAGTGCGTATTGCAAAAGGCAGCCCGGGGTGAGAAACCAGGATTCAGATGGCAGGAGCCAGGGCTCAGCAAAGCGCAAGTGGGCAGGAGGCAGGAGCAAGCTGCTGCTTGAGCTTAGAGCCAGGCAGCAAGCTGCGCTGCCCAAAGGAACTGCTCAGGCTTATCCAGCCCTCAGTTCCGAAGAATCAAGTTGACAACTGGTAGCTAACAGAAGAACTTGAATAAATGAAATTAATAGTTAAATATCTGATTATAACAATTACGTAATTAATATATACATGGTTTTTTATTTGTGGTACTTTTCCAGGAAAATCTGTGTGTCTGCAGTTAACAGTTAATGGTCAAAATAAGGAGTATATTTCTTTAATTGTATTATCTTTGTTTGTACAGTTATCTGTTTTTAATCATGTTGTATTAAATACGCAAAGGATTTTCAAAAGCTATAATCCAGCAAACAAGGATCAAATCCCCGAACTCTGCTGCATGGTGAATGTCCAAATCACCATGTTACGTAGTCAAGCGCTCTCTGACTTGCCCGGTTTCTGACACCGTATTTCTCTTGCAGGGTGGCCAGTGACGCGGCTTCAACAGAGCCAAAGCATAATAGCTTTGTAGTTATGGTCTGATCTTAGGTGGTGGAAGAAACAGATTTAACCATCTTCAGAATGAGAATAAACCTAAATGCGATTYTTACTTCCTAATCAAGTGTCTTCACCCTTGAATCTATTATTCAAGTAACAACRTATTTTCAAAACAGGGACAGTATTTACTCATTCCTGCACCCCAACTGATTTCAGAATTCAACTTCATTAGAGAAATCTGTTTTGAGTTGCRATAAAGGACTACAGCTGATATTCTGCTCTGAATTTACCACTCTAAGCTCCAAATTAGTGGCGTTCTACATACCCTGTGCTTCATGTTTATTATTTTTATCATTGTTATTATTACTATTAATTGTTTTTAGCTAACCCTGGATACAATTTAGAAATATTGAGTTCCCCCATGGTGGCATTTAAACCTTTCCTGGAACCTGTTTCATTCAGCATTTGGCAGTTCGATTAGATCCCTTCCTTAGGAATTCTGAATGATCTGGTGGAACCCATTTATCTGTTTTATTTATTGCAATGCATACGGTTTTTATCTGAACTACACTTGGAGTCTAGCTTGGCATAAAACCTAAGCATACGTGAAAAACCATGAGAAAACTGCAGTGATTTTACTTAGTGTTACTTAATTTTTGTTAAAAGCACAYTCTTCTAATGAAGGTAAATAAGTTACATAGTCAATGAAGAATTATTGTCTAAGCATATAGAGAGATGTAGTGCTTTTCTTTAGAAGCTTTCATTGTCTTTAGGAGAGACTACACCAAAAATTTTTACATTTTAAAATTTCTACTGAAATATACTTTTAATCAAGATAGTATGACAGTATTTAAAAGGAAATATTTGTATTTCGGGGGGGAGGGGGGGGAGCACTTTAATTTCCAGCTCTGTAAGGATAGAATATGAGGATTGGTTTAGAAGTRTCTGATACTTTAACTTCAGTCTTTTTTTGGCTTCATCCTCACAGACAATATGAAATATGCTGGAAAGTAGTGCATTTTATCCTACGTATTTCACTATGAACRGCAAACCAAAGAAATTTAAATATCTTGAGAAGATATCTTTACACAGAAAAGCTTTTAAGAGGATAAATTATACCTTTTTTCCAAGTGATAGTTCATATGCTCACTTAATATTTTTCATTTCACAGTGACCTTGATATTTTTTTCCTACAAAAATGTTAGTTTGTATTAAAATGATGAACAGTCTGATGAAAACGTAAGGTTAATGGGCTTTACTTAAAAAAACAAATAAGGAGATGAAGTATTGTGTTGAATTTTATAAATACATACAAAGAATTTAATTTAGAACTGAGAAGTTTTGTTCTTTGGTTATTTCCCATGGTAGATTTTATTTCTAGCACATTGTGCTGTTACTTCTATTGTTCCTCTTTAATAGGCAGAAATTCAGCTAAAAAATCAGGRAATTTTTATTACTCCAATATGTGATATCTTTATAGGCAACAAATAGTAAGACAAGAGTGAAATAGAGAAGCTGAGAGATTGGTAGAGGTTGTTAATTTTAGTGTAAGACTCTGGAATTTTGCTGGTTCAAAGAACTGAAACTAGCCTCCAAATCTAGTGCAGGTCTCCCCTTTGCAGGACGCATGAAGAGTATGGATACAAAGTCTGCGTGCTACGTATGTTTTGCTGGCATATGGTACAGAATCCAGGCATGGTTTGGTCGAATATAAGTGGAATTAAAGGCCCGCTTAACTCCCAGTTATTTTGGCAGCACAATTGAAAATAATCAGAAGCATATCCATATTTATTGGGAAGTTAATTTCACAAAACATAGCAAGAGTAACATATAATAATTCCTCTAAAAATTTAGTTTCCAGCTCAGACTGCTTGTTGAAGCAACCAGCTTCAGAACGGCTCGTTGATGTCATTTCAGYGTAACTGTATGTTTGGCCACGCTCTATCAAGATCTGAGAGTGAGCTTAGCTTAGAGAGATACAAAGCTAGATCTCTGAAGAGAGTAAGAAATGTCCCGCAGGCCCAGAGCAGGGGTCCGTCTAGCCTGGTATAGTCCTTGAATAGAGGCCAAGCAAGCCATTCTGCTGGAATGAGGGGCTGAGGGAAGGACGGGAAGGGGACATGGGTAAGGGATGGCAGGAAACAATAACAGAGATCAAGCCTCTTCTTCTGCCTCTTCTGCATATGTCTTGTTACCTCAGGTTTAGTCATTTTTGTAGCATCTTTAACTTGTGCTGTCCATATATGCTAGCCCAAACCAATTSTGCATTTTGGGTTACAGGCAGATTCAGTGTGACAATAAGGCATATTGTTCAATTTGTGGTGTGTTTGGACCACCAAAGAATGCAACTAGTTTAGCTCTGGTGTTAAGTGCCCTCCTATCTGAACTTATTTCTGTACTATACACATGCATGCTTTGTCAGCAACTGCATCCAGAATGAATATGCACTTAAGCAAAACTGAGTCAAATAAAATTATCGTACAAGTTAAAGATTACTTTCCTATTTGCTATTTATAGTTTCTAATGCAACAGGACTTCAATTCTTAATGAAGCTAGTGTGGGCTATCATATTTTAGATATTTAATTGTATGCATTGATGCAGTTCTTGGAGAYGATGTATATATCCTACAAAGTCTCTAGTCCATGTAGACTAAACATAAATGCACAGATTGAGAATTCTAATTATAGGATATCATTATCTTTCACATGTCTATCTGTGTTGACTGAAAAATACTATATTGCATTTGAGAAAAATAACTTGATATTATATTTGAAGATTACCATATTGAAAAACACAGAGGAGTTTTATTCTCACAGCATTTGACAAGCAGGTGCTGAAGAAGGAAACTCAAATAAAATTAACCACCTTTTCTGTCTTTAGAATTTAATAAAATTTGCAAGCTCCTAGATCAAGCTATTAGTTTCAATTTGTGCATTAACTCATGCACAGAAAGGAAAATTTTTAGAGAGTTAAACAACCTTGTCAATTAGACGTTTAATGAATTAAGATGAACTCAGAGGCAGTCTTAACTGGCATCTGTTGCTAAAGAAGAAGTAGCTACATTTCTCAAAGTTGCAAGTGTCACTAAATAGTACTCTATTAGGACTAATTTAATTTGTTTTTCTTTAAGGCCCAGCTGTGACCTGTGGCTCTGATACCCAGTAGGCGTTGCGTAGCAACATAACAAGCCCCTAAGCAAAACTTTTAATTCTATTGTTGAGGAAGTTTAGTATGTATTTGAAACTAGCTGCATTTATGGGAGATTGCTTTGCTTTTTTCCCTTATACAAACCCTGCTTTGTCACGTTCATTACTGAAAATGTTTGATGGGCAAAAGAATGTATTTATTCTAATATCAGGTATATAAATACTTTGTGCTATAGTGCTTTAAAACATGTCATTATTACTTTTAGAATTCTTCTTTGCTAATTCTGATGTTGTATGCTTCCTGCAGATGTAAATGAATGTGAAGCTGAACCTTGCAAGAATGGTGGAATTTGTACAGATCTTGTTGCCAACTATTCCTGTGAATGTCCAGGTGAATTTATGGGAAGAAACTGCCAACACAGTGAGTGTCACAATGATTTTACAGCTCTTTTTTAAATGTTAATATTTTTTTTAATAGAAACAACCACATAATGCATAGAAAAAATTTTGTAGTCTGCGATAGATGATGCTTGAAATAGCCATGATATTCTTTTCAAGATGAAGGAAGTTTAAGATATCAAATCTATCAGGCGTTAAAGTAAATTGATATGTTTTCCAGTATAGAAATGTTAACGTGGAAGCATTTGGTATGTAAAATGATTAGTYAGGGCACAGATGAAAAAGCATAAATGGGGTAAAGAATAGTGTAAAGAATAATATAAAAACTAATTCAGGCTAAGGTTTCATCTAGCCAAGTATCCTATCTTCAACAGTAGTCATAAGCAGATGCCAGCAAGTGTAAGAACAGGCCATGGATACATGACACTGTCTCTGAGCTTTCTCCAGCCTCCAACTATTTTCAGCTCRGGGGAATTCTTGAGYCTAATGTGTTTTGTTTTRGCTTCGTATATTTATTTAGTGCCTCAAAAAAGCCCTATTCTAGTCCAAGTACTTGTCCAATCTCCTTTGAATTCATGTAAACTTTTCTTATTCACAATATACTCTGGCTGGGAATACCAACAACTTCWTTTGTTTTGAGGCTGGTTCCTACTCACTGTCCTTTGGCCCTGCATAAAAGAACTMTTGGGCAAGTAAGGGACTGGCCTAATGGGAGGACAGAACCGGGCAGGTGGAGGGTGGACTCCTGGGAGAAATCTTACATCATTTTGCTAATAACCTTGATTATGAGTGGACTGTAAAGATCTGGTTCCCGTGTTAGAAAACACTGTAAGTACAGACGAGTCCTTCAGATGTCAAAGACTGGAACTGGAATAATAGAAATAGAATAAAATGCTATGGTACAAAGTGCCAGGTGTCTGAACTTAAAAGTTAATAACCAAAGATAGGTTATTTTCTCTCCTAACTGAGTGTGTGCAACTCGGGGTAGCTCTAATGTGGATGAGAGATGAATTTGAAATAATATGGAGAAGAAAACCTATGTGTTTTAGTGCGTCCAAAGATGGCTGTCAGTGGCTAATATGATGGAGTTGTGGAAGAGGCAAATGTAGTCTGAAGATATGTCAGGCCTGCTGCCTCATATAGGGAAAGGAAAATATTTGTGCTATTATACCAGATACCACATTCAAAATACCTGAAATTTTGTAGCCATCCACATTCAAGGGAGGTGATTTCAAGTAAGAGTAGGTTCAAAAAGATCTAATAAGTATAGCAGGAAAACCTAGACTGTGTTGCAGGTTGAATGCTAAATAAATGTTGTAGTGGTTAGCAAACTGTAATGAAGGTGAAGAATATAATTTATTTTTTCTATGTTCATATTGTGAATGCGTGGGGAAGCAGGGAAAAGAAAATTAGATCAATAGCAGATCAATAACCACAAATGACAGGCTAGGAATTTTTTCGAATAGCTTCAGTGAGTTCCCAGATTTACAACAGGCAAACAAACTGAGGCATCCAACCTAAAGTTTACAAAATCCAGGAGAGAAATCATAGGTGAAAATTTGATTTGAGAAATTTTACATGCCTAGATGTCTACCTTACAGAATTTGTATGTCATACTCGGACAGTTACTAAACCTGATTAAGGGACTTCATGCTATAAAAGGATGAATATCTATCAAAAGTTTTACATAGAAGTTGTTGGTGGATTATTTGTGTAATTCATTTAAGAGCAATTGAAATGCCGTTTGGAATTCTGCTGGGAATCACATCCATCTCTTTAAGGTTTATCCCTTCTGGTTTTTGGATGATACAAAATTACAGAATAATCTTTATTAAAATTGCTCAGATTATACAACATATAAGACCAATTAGCTCTTTTGCTAAAAATGGATAGTCAGAGCTATAGAAAGTATAAGTTTCCAGTATATTGAACTAGCTAAAGGATTATGCTAGTGTCATTAAAGCATTATAGAATTGCAAAGTAGGTGTCTGTAGCCTGTCTTTTAAGAGTCACAGTGGGAGGTAAGTGAATCACCGAACTGAGTGATCTTACCTGCTTCCACTGCTAGGTGCTCGCAAGTGTCACCCAGATCTTTTATCTAGCCTGTAGAGAAGTACACTAAGATGTTTGGAAGGATACTTCTCCTGGGTGTCAACAAATTTTTACAATTACAACAAGATTTTAAACAGAAGTCAAATTGGTTTGGTATAGATACTGCTGCTTTTCCTGCAGGTAACAAGGACAGTGATTATTAAATGTGCTAGACAGTAACAGTTAATTTGTTAGCTCCAGGGTGTGTGTGGCTTGGTAATTGAGTGGGCATGGCAATACTATGGTGCAGGAATAAAAGGATTGTGTTTCTTCCTTTCTCTGGGTAAAGGACAGGCATATGGAATTACCAGCTACCAGGTGTCTGAAGGACATGGATGGGTTGTGAAAATCAGATGTACTATAAAGAAATAAGGGAAAATTAATACATTACTTACATCAGTAATCTATATTTTGCAGTATTTTATAATATTTGAATATTTCAGTTATACCCCTCTGTACTCATACTATTCAAGTAAGTATATGAAGAGTTATAAATAAATAACAGATAATTAAGACTGGAAATAAGGTTTGTACTCACTGGAGATCGTTACTGAATTACCTCTGCACTGGAACCTCACCATATTTTTCTCGCACTTTAGCACAGTTCACAAACTTTTAGCATTCCCTGCTTTCGAGCTAGCTTTAACACAGGTGACATTAAAATGCCAACACTTCTCCTTACACCAATGTATTATTGTGTACTGCACCAGCTTCTGTAGTTGAGGTTGTGTTTATTCTTTTTTTCATGAGAAGTTTTGTGTCATTACACCTAATTATGTAATTACATGTAGTAATTACACATTCTAATTGCACCATTAGAGTATTACACATCTTTACGGTAATCATATAATTAAATACTGTTACACTAATTATGTAAATGACTGATTACTGTCTCAGAATTACCTCATACAGCTCAAGGATTGCTAGTCCACATCACAAAGTATGTGCAATATCCTAGGCAGAAAAGAGAAAAGACAAATTATATCATGCAGCCCATTTTCCTGTCATTGCAAATCTGTTCTCTAGGATGCATTTTCTAATCTTACATGTAGATTGATATATCCTAAATAATGATGCTTTGTAATATTGACTTATCATATTACTCATCAACTTAAAGTAGTTTGATGTTCAGACTAAATTTTCAGTATCTTTTCTATTTTTCTTTTTTTTTWAAACTTCACCCCGTTCCTCTTGACTAGTCTCCTGTATATTTTGTTTTACTTTTATCTCACGTTTAGCACTTTCCAGATTTATGAAAATGGTTGTGTTATACCCAGATTCAGCAAGTTTGATGAAACACCCACCCACAAGTGCCTCTGACTCATCCCAAGAGCCTCTCTGAATAACTAGTGCAGCTCAAGTGGGAGAGAGAGAGGCTTGTAGGCTTGTCTGGAACAGAGTAGTGAGAGGTTTCCTGCACCCCTCAACTCCTACTGTTTCTGTAACTGGCTATAAAAAGTAGAGAACCTTTCAGGATTCACACAGCCATAACACTAAAATGCTTCATGAACTTGGAAGAGTAGACAGTATTTGAACCACTGTGGCTATCACCTCTGTCTCCTTCTGAAGTGGATGAGGTTTGGGGTTGCTTTCTGAGGGCATAGTGTTGAAGTTCTCAGAAGACAGGGAAGGAGATGRGGCCAGTTGATCTCCTGGCCAGTTGACACGACTTGTGCTCCAGTAGTGTTGCTGYTCCTTTTAGACCATCTTACATTTTATTCATATATCTTTATCATTTTGAAGCATTAGCCTCAGTTTTTTTCAGGATAGATATATATTCAGTCCTTTCTTATTAGATACTGTTATCTGTACCACGCAGGCATATGTGATACTAAAATCAGCTGCTTCTCATTGCTGGAAAGCACAAGATGAAGTGAAGTCAGTGTGATGTGAAGTACAGGAGCATTGATGGCTTCCAAAAATATTCAATTATTCTAGAAGAAGCTTATCAACCTTTCAGAGATCCTTCAGTGAACATCTGGTATTTACAAATTTGTCTGAAGATGTTTAGTAACTGCAGGATAGAGAGATTTCCCACCCCATGCCATCCTAAGAAAGTAAAAACTAAGCTATATTGTTTGCATATTACTTTCCAGATTTCTTAAGTCCTCAGCATTTCCTAACTGGAGATTAAAATTCTGCTGTCCCTGCACTCTCTGTACCTATTTCTTGTTTCTGGGCTGAATTCAAGCTATCAGTGATGATTACCCATTACAGCTTTCCTTAGTCTTAAGAATCTCCATAAATAAGTACTAGTTCCGACACAGATTCTCCTGAGATTGAAGTCTTTTACTTACTGGATCACAGAATTCTCTCGCAGGCAACAGGGAGCTGCTTTCATTGATGTTTGACTGTTTTCATTATTCAGTACAAATCTATATTGTTAAAATCTCCCATGAGCAACCTAGATTGCAAATTGCAGTAATTTGTGAGTAGGTCCATGGGTATTCTTTGTTCACTTTTTTTCTTTAGCAAATGGTAGTCTAGAGTGGACACATTATAATTTCACCGTTGTGCTTGCAGAGCTGTAGCTTGCTGATTGCTAAGTATTGCTGCCATTAAAGCATATGGCAAATTTTCTCTTGTTTTTTCTTTGAAGAGATGGTTAAAATTAGTCACTGTAAATATTTTTACACATGCTACAGCCCCTTAACCTCCAATTCTGCGTATTTCACATACCCATATGTAGTAAGACTACATTCAGAACCAGTATACCAGTGTGATTTGTCTGGAATATCACAAATCCTGCTAAGCAGTGTACCTTCACATTGTTTTTATTTGTTTCCTGTGCAATGTATTTTAGTACATTACCATGTGTTTATACTGCACTTGGTCATCTTCTGCCTTCCTGTCTGTAGAAATTAAAGCAGTGTTTTAAATGAAAACGTACCTTCTTTCAGTGTCTGTTTACTTAAAAGTTGTGTAAAGACCTGACAGATCTTTCAGGACTACTGTTTACATGGAGCCTTGTACTCCTAAACTAGTTGTTCTCATCCAAATCATTTTGATGTGCTGTGACTTCAGGATCTTCTTTCTTCTTTCTCAGTTTTGGCTCTTGGACATTTTTYTGTTTTAAAAAGGATTTTCAGGAATATAGGACACCTGCTACTTTCATGACTTATAGTGTGGGAGGAAGAATTAATTTCACAGTATTTTTGAACAGACTGTGTTGGTTCTTCTAGTGTCTTTTTTTCCGTTTCGCTTCTAAGCATGTTTCCAAGGGAATGACTTCATTTGCTGGGATTTTTTGGCATCAGGTACTTGTTGTTGGAACTTCTCCATTTGATGCTTACGGTCTTCAGTGAGAGGTGATTATTCCTCCCATCCCCAGCTCCAACTCTTATGAACCCTGGCTCAGCAGCCCAGTGATTCAGAAAGCCCCCACACTTAGGATCAGTAAAACCTATACAAAAAAAAATAGGACAAGGGAGCATAAAAAGTGCATTATAAGGATAAAACAATTTGAAACTAAAGATATATGTTCAGAGGAGCATAAGTTTTATTCAGGTATTTAAGTGGCCTTAAATGTGCTCTGAAGTGATTGTGTGATGGTTTTGCATGATACCTTGTGGTATTGCAGGTGACAGGTTTTGTCCAGCTGTCCTGTGTTAAGGTCAAAATAATGAGCAATGAAAACTTTGTGCCTGGCTAAAATGTATCTTCCAAAAGCCTGTGTTTTCAAAAAAAAAGATGAAAGCAAGATCAGATCATTTTCCTGAAAATCCTGGGATTTTCAGACTTTAGAAAAAATTATATAATGGGGCTCCCCCAGACCAGTAACCTCTGAGAACCTGGTACTGCTGACAAAAGGAGATGTCCTAAGAGCACCTCCAAAACTGTGAAGGAGTTCAGTTGCTCTGTAGTTCAAGATGTTAAATACTCTCATCGATATCTACTATTTTTTCATATTTACTGGGATGATTCAGGTTTTCATTTTTGATTGGCAAAAAAACTATACTAAGAATTGTACTTTCTAGAAATATAGGCACCTCTATTTAAATTAAAAGTATTAAAAGCAGCTGCAAAAGAAATACTTCAGCACATTAGTTGGTCCAAATATATRTTTACTTTTTTATATTGGAGTTTCTGTTCACTCATGTATGTAATTGTCAAGAACACTAGCCATGACTTTCACTAGTATAATTCACAAACAGCTATCTGTGGAAATGAGTGGAATCACAGCTGTGCAGAGTCATTGGGAGATCAGAAGCAGACTGATTTATTTTTTTTGGTTGTATCATTGTATCTTGCTCAACAATAGAATCTCTCTATATTCTGCATTTTCATTATTCTTACCAATATGTATTGGAAATTTTGTTAAAGCACATGCTAGACGTGAGAGAGAATTAGATGACCCATAGAGGGATGACCAAATTAAGTGCCCTTAAAATTGATCAAAACAGGTTTTTTGTTCCTCTCTTGTTTTTCCAATTTGTTAAATAGGTAAGCTCTTGTAATTACTTCAAAATTTCAGAAATCTTCAAGCTTTGGTAGGAGGATGGCACAAAAAAATCCTACCCTTAATTTCATTGGATCATACTGTAAAGTAACAAGTTCTTGCAAACTGGCATAAGCCAGCGCAGTAGCCAGCTGAAGGTGCTTCAGCTCATCTTCGTCCGTCCTACTGCCCTCATGGGTGCTCGWGCCAAGCTGCCGTGTTCCCTGGTCGCTGTGCCTCTCCATAGCTGGACACTGAAACAAGCCAGGAATTTGTCCCAGCAAAAAACTGACCCAGTTTTAGATCATTAATCAACCAAATCAATATCTTGATTCTGTGAAGTGTACAGCCTTATAAATACTGGGCCGACGCAAAGGATGGGTGGCAGGCGAGGATAGATGGCAGGGGAAAGAGCATCAGTCTGAAGTGAAGATCAGCACCAGCTGCAAATGTAAATCAAGTTACCATCTTATCAAGAGAGTAGATACTGGGGTTTAATCCATGTCCAAGGCAAAGCTGAAATTTATTTTTATTTTTTTTT
>NW_028185195.1:2218457-2251284 GCF_003343005.1 Rhea americana
AACTTGGAAGAGTGGGAGGGGAAGAAAAAAGAAAAAGCTAGAATCTTCCCCTTGTTTACCATGGGTACATCAAATCAAAAAGAGTAAACATATGCATTTGTGTTTATCTTTATTTGGGATACAAGCTCAGGACTGGCTGCATGGAAAAAATAAGGAGAATTTATAGATAGGTATATGTGTGTGTTTATGTGCACACGCATATCACCCTTAAACAAATTTACTTTTTTAGTGTACTTGGGGTAGTTAATTTATTATTCACATAATGTCATTGTTGGTTTAGGAAATAAAGTGTGGTTAGTCCTACAAAAATGGAAGAATGGAACAATTCTTGTGCCAGAAAAGAAATGTATCAGTTTAATGTAAAGTTAATGGTAATAATTGATTTATGACCTCTGGATTACAGAAAGATCTTATAACACAAACATATTAGAAATACATTTTGAAAATGCAAGAAGGAAAAATTCTTGCATGTTGAATGTTAATTTAGCCTATTTAATTCAATTCATTCTTGGCAATCCATCCCATCCTTTTTTGAATTTATTGTAAGAATGAAAATAATTATTTAAGAGATTAAATAAATGCTAAAAGACTAGCTGAGTGTATCACTAATAATGGTGATGCTTTTTTAAAAAAAAAAAAAAAAAACAATTTCAACTCGTTATGGGTGGAATACCATTTCTATCTTTGCATTGGACAAAAACCCTCTTGAAGCTCTTGCTGAAACTAATGAGGTTTGCTAAGGGTACGTAGCTCTGAGAATAAGGTTTGGCTAGAGTATCTGTGTAATATATAGGTATGAAAGAGCAAAGAGGCAGAAAATGTTTTAGAAATAACAGAGCACATTGTTAAAAATGAAATGTTCTCCCAGGCATTTCAGTGACCTAGTGAAAAATATTAATCAAACTCTCGTACTTTTGATATTGAATCTCTAAACAGCAAAACACATGCAGACGCTTCTGCTACAGACCTATCTTGTCCAGACATTCCATTTAAGACACTAAGGTCTGCAAAATTAGGGTCAACAGTTTGATCAGAATTGTAGTTTTTCCTTTCAATACAATAGGAGAATGAGACTGAACTCTCAGTATTTGATGTTGAAACAAAGTCTGCAGTACTATACCTTGGGTACATTATCATCTTGGTGCTGTTGTACTATACAGAAATGTTTCGCTCTAAAAATTCATTTCTCAGTGATTAGGCAATAGAGGACATAATTTTTATTGCATCCTCTGACAGAAACTCCTTGTACAATATTCAGATAAGCTCCTAGGACCAACAGGCATATTTTACAAATTTAATCATCTCCTCGCTACGTGAGTCTCCTAGTACAGCTTTTGGGTTGTGTCAATCAACCCCATTTTCTAGCATCTGTAACTTGACTTTGTAGCATCTCATTTTAGCCTGAACTGTCTTGTTGCAGGGACATCTTTTCCATGTTTTCTTTCTTACGCCTCCTGATCTACCTCTCTTCAGCTTTGTGTCATTCTTGACTCACGGTGCCCCTTAATTACCCTCTGTAATGAGATAGGAAGGTTGCATTGGGATTAGGATTTCCTTCTCCTWCCTGTTTTCTACCAGCTTGCTTTTTCAGACTTAAGAGAAGGAGATGACCCTACATTTTCTGTAATGTGCCACATGATTAATAGTAGCAAGTAGAGGAAGAAAAAAACTTGTTTTAGAGAAATATCCTCTCTTCCTGTGTAGAAAGAACTTTGGTGTGCATTTTTGTGTGGCAAAGCCTATGTCAATGCATATTTCAACATTTCTAAGCATTAAAAAAATACAGTACACTACTATTTTCAAAGTAGCCTCTATAGCTCTTAAGAGCTTGATATAGTCAATAATGCATATTCTCTTTCAAGTTCTCCTTACAGAAATGAAAAATAATTTGCAGGTAAAGAATTGGTACTATAAAAAGAAATAAAAGCTAGACTGTAGCCAGAAGAAGCAAGCTGAAGAAAAATTACTAGTTATTATGACCACAGAAAAAATCCTTAGGAATGTGGAAAAGCACAGCACCTTGAATGAAAGCAGTAATGATTATAAATATATGAAAAGAACAATTTTCAGTTGCAGTAGGCTCAACAAAGCTCCCACTAGCCAAGTCACAAGACCATTTTTTCTATTTCGGCTCTTAGTCCAGTTGTAAAATATCTTATTTTAAGGCTTAGTGTTTATAAAGCATAGGTCATTTATGCTGTAATATAAATTCATCACAGAGGATCACAGAGAGTTCACCATGTGAGTTAGTCAGATCTAATCTGTTGCCACACTTTGGTGGACACAGAAATGACAGAAGAGAATAAAAGCATCTCTAGGGCTGTCTAAGCTTCTCATAATGAAACTGTCTTGACATTTGCTACAGCGAACGATGGAGCAAAAGGGTAGAATTCCAAGTGAATATGGCGTAAACCTTGCAAAAGGTAAAGGTTTGAAAGTTGATTCACACTTTGGAGATTCATTTGGACTCAAAATTCAAGCCAAGCTGAGARGAGTGAAAATCCATGTTAACTAAAAAGAAAATGGAACAAAACATGGTTCCATGAGCCCTAAGTTGACTAAAATCTCCAAGCTCTGCCTAGCTCCCACCTGCAGCTTTCGGAAGGGGAAGGAAATGCAATATGTTCAGTGATCAACTCCCAACTCCCTGCTGAGGCAAAATTCACAACTCCTGCTGCTTTGGACAGGCAGAGAGTCCAGCAATGCCCCTCTTGCAGACTTTGGTGCAGTGATGTGTAAGATGCCTAGGAGGGGATTGAGATGCTAGTAGTTTACATCTATTTTAGTCCCTGACCACCACTATGCCCTGTTGTTGCATTCCTTTAGATAATCTGAGGTTTTAAAAACAAAACCAAACCAAACCAAACCACAGACCATCTCCAGCATCTAGTCATTGATTATGTATAGAAGAGAAAGCAGCGGGCAGTTCATCACAGCTGAGTCTGCTTTTTAGCTTTTTCAGGGATCAGCACTGGAAAGGCAGTCATTCCTTGCCTGTCGGGTTTGAGGCAAACGGCATACTTTTGCGGCTGCAGATGCTACATAAACCGTTTTAGGTTTTAGGCCTTCAGCCCAAAAGCTGCCCCAGGTGGGTAAACGCCTGCAGCTTGGCGGATCAGCAGCCACCGTGTTACTTAGTCCAGGCTGTCACTGCTTTAAAATAAATGAAGAGATGAACAGATACGAAAAATTCTACAGCAGCGGCAGTACYGGAAAAGAAAGGCTTTATGTTTTTCTGACTGACTGTGTGTAAACTGAGACTCAGAATGAGGTAAGTTAGTTTTCAAAAAAAAAAGTGTAATTAAAACTTTCAGACTTCACAATTCTCATAAAAAGGATTATTACTTTGCTGAAAAATGATGGAGTTACTCTCACATCAAACCTTTTTCATTTATATCGATGATTGTTTTCTAATATTAATGATAAATGCTATTTAGGTAGCTTTTCGGTTTGGTGTAGTTACTTAGAAATTTTGTTTGCAAAAGGATGTGAAACTTTAACCCTTTAGAAATGATGATCCATTCCTGATCCAGGAAAGTCCATTTACTAGGGAAATAAACGTAGCTGATCTTACCCATAAATACAATTCTCCTTTGCTGACAAATCTCTGTAGTTGATAGTAATATTACATACCTTTACTGAAGGTAAGTTTCAGTGTGTAGTTTATAATATTGTATCTATTGCTATCCTACTTATATCTATTCCACTTTATGCTCGTGTTGCTGAATCCTAATTTTCCTAATTAGTCTGTTCCTATTTTTATGCAATCCATTTTTACACATCCATAGTTTAAATGTTAAGCATATTAACATTTGCATATGCATATATACATAAGCATAACATAAAAAGTAACCATATTGTAATCTGCATAACCATGTTGTAATCAAAGCTAGAGAAAAGCAAATATTATCAGAAGAAATATTTCCCGGTATTCACTTGACTTTACAAGCAAGTATGTATCCTCACATCCCACGGTGTTCAAATATGATTCTTTTTCTGCAGGGTTTCTAAAAAGTACCGCTGCTGGATAGCTTCCATACAACAAATTGTTTACAGATTTTACTTTGTTTACTACAACCTCTTCCTTTTCTGCTTTTCTTATTATTATTCCTTCCCATCTATGAAAATAAAGTGAGTGATAGTGTCTTCTTGGATCCATCAGCGTCAATGAATGAAGAAGTCTTAGAAGTCCTTTATATTTTTCACAATATCTTTATTTTTTCCTTTAGGTGCAAAATTGAAYAAGTGTTAATTTTTGTTCATTTTTTGACTTAGGAAGTTGTTTCCTTGATAAAAAAAGTGTCATTAGGAAAATCCTCAAAATTTAAATTCCTCTCCCAGAATGAGTGATGTGGTCTATTCAGTGTCTTCTCATCTGTACTGAAGTCAATGACAGAACTCCCACTGAGTTCTCTGCAAATAAAAGGAGGTGCAAATTATATGGGGTCCTTGAAAATCAATGCCTTAGTCTTAGGCATGCAAATATAACTGTTGGGAGTAAAATATTATCTAATTATGAAATGCAGCGTGTTTTTAGTCCCTTAACCTAAGAAGTTAAATCTCTCCAACACTAACTGTGTGTTGATTTAAAGATACAGTAGTAAGGTAATTCYGGTTTTTGATCCTGTTCGTTATTAATATTTAGTGACAGAGAATCCTAATTTCAGACACCATGATGTATTTTAAAGGTGGGGTTTGATTGCCGATGGAAAGCCTGATTGGCAGTCATCATGCATCCTAGTGACATTTGTGTCACCTTTGCCTCCTGTACAAACTAGAGCAAGAAGAAGGCTCCAAAGAATTCACCAAGACAGTTTACTGGGTAGGGAGTGCCTAAGTTAGTCCATATGAAAAGTTGAGGAAAAGCGTAAGAYGCAAAAGAACCCCCCAAAGAGCAAAAGGTCTCTCTAGACCATAGGGCCACCTGCGTGAAAGTCCCATCATATAGGGCAGGGATATGCAAAAAGGTTCTTTCTTACAGCAGACAGGTCACTGCCCATGTGTAGCCTAAAGATAGGGCCCAGGGAAAAGCAGGTTGTGGTCTTGGATGTAATTAACGTTTTTTTATGCATGGTAGAACATCTTCAAGAGAAGCCAGTAGTGAGAGTCCCAACGCATAGTTCCCAATAGAGCAGTGGCTGGGGCATTCTGTGGGGGATATGAATACTGTGTGAGTTCAAATTTGATCAGATRGGGAAGAAATCTGAATCATTCTCTTATGTATGCTAGTTCTGTTCGCTTAGACTTACACCTCCTGAAACCCTCAATTCAAGCTGCTCTATTTTCCAAGCTTCAGTTTATTCTTGATTTTGTCAGACACAAATGCATCCTTGCTGAAGAGATACTGCATTTAAGTGCACAGATTCCATCTTGTAGTGGGTTTTGTTTTGTATTACTTGAGATTAGATGCCCTTGTGCAAGACAAAAAGTTGAGAAATGCAGAAATTCCTCTGGTCTGTTAGTCCTGTTTAAGTTTTTAAGTAGCAGATCAGCATCCCTCAGTGCTACCAACATTGCAATTCCATGGCACATGTTTATCTGAAGGATTTCAATTCATACAAAATTTTGCATAGGGAAGCATAGATAAGTAAGCCATTAACATGTTTCCAAGGTAATATGAGCTTTTTTGTGTTATCACTGTAGACATAGAACTATTGTGAGTTTAAACTGAAATGTATAAATTTTTATACTTTAGCAGTTTTTGAGAAGTTATTATGGATAGATTGTTAACAAAAGATTTCTGTATAATTGCTGCTTTACTGAATCAAAATAATCAAACAACTTGGCTGTGGTAATTACATTGTAGTGCTTTTGTGTGCAGCTTTATCTGGAATTTCTTAATATGGATGTTGTCAGCAGAGTGGATTCTCCTGGCTTTCACTGAGAGCAGAGTTGTACTGTTTATGTATTACTGATAGATAACTTCACCTTTGCCCTTATAGTATATCGTTTTGTGAATAAATCTCTACATAACTGTAAGTGAAAGTTACTAAGTCAATCTATAATTTTCTAAATGTCTAAATAWTTTTTAAGTAAGGTATGACGTTTTTATCCACAATAAACTAGTATCTTTATTTATGCAAGTATTTTAAAAGTTCCATTCAGAAGAAACAGGAAAATGCTAAAAGACTTGGATTTTGGTGACTGGATAGTATTGTTTAGTATGTCTAATCTCTGCTCTAAACAGCTGCAATAGAAAATCCACAGCTTTCTAGTGGCTTCGTTGACAATGTTTATTTTAAAGGATTTTCAGGACATGGAATATTATTTGTTAGTTTGTCAGCATAAAAGAAACTATGCTTTTCTTGGCAATCCTGTAACAAACATTTTTCTTTCCAAGTAATATTAAACTGTGGGATAATTAGGTTTCCTACAGAATGCTGAGTAAAGAGCCTATAAACTATATTAAAAGGAGATGCCTTCTGAAATAGTAGCTTTTTTCAAGTGTAGTTTCTATTCCTAATTGAACTGCTGTACTTATTCATTATGTATGCAGTGTRTTTTCTTGGGGAGTCATTTTTTAAATAGGCTATTAACATGAATAACATAATGGATTCCTAACTAGATTTCACTAGCATTTTATTGCTAATTTCATAAGAACATAAAAAACATCATACTGGGTCAGATGCYTCAACAGTCTGTCTAACCTGCAATCCTGACTCTGACAGTGGCAATGATAAAAGAACAGGTGCTCTCTTGGCCAATTTCTTCCATTTTTTCTTCTTGTATCTTCTCCAGGTTCACAATTTTTATATTAGGAATATTATAGGATTGGAGGATACATCTTTGACTCTTCTCTTTAGTATCATCTATGGACCTATTGCATGTGAATTTATCTAATCTATTTTTGAACTTGTTGAACCTACCTCCAAAACTTCTTGTGGCAGGGCAGAGGGCTTCAGAAGCTCACTACCCACTCACTGTGCGGAGAAGTATAAGCTGATCTATGAATTTCAGTGAGTGCTCCCTAGTTTTAGTATTGTGGGATCTGATGAACAGTATGGTGTTCACCTTGTCTACCACCCCCATATTTCTATTAAGTTCAACCACACCCCTCTTCAGCCTTTCCAACTGGAAAGTCCTATTTTTTTACATTCTTTTCATAAGGTAGATGCTGTATCTATTTCATCATTTTAATCACAATTCTGTACAATTTCTCTAGCTCCACTCTGTCCTTCCAGAGATCGGAAGAGCACAGAGTACGATCATACACCTTCAAAATGGTAATCTGTCTTGTTCAAAGTGCCTAACTTTCTGTTGGCTTTTTGGCTGCTGCTGCCACRTTGAGCTGATGATTTCAGAGAACTGTTGATGATGACTCTAAGATCTCTATTCAGAATTGTAATTGCCATTTCCAAGTTCAATTTAGGCTTTTTTCCTAGATATATTATCTTCCATTTGTGTACGCTGAAATTTATCTGCTACCCTTTTGGCGCTCACTCAGTTTTTTTATGTCTTTCTGGAGTTTACCATCGGAGTGGCATTTGATCAAGCAAGCTGCCTTCAAACCTATTGATTTCTCCATTTACCCTGTTCTCCAAGTTACTGTTGAAGAAGCTGAATAATACTGGTTCCAGTACTGATCCCAAGGGATGCCACTGCTGACACTTCATCTTCAAAACTTTCTGTTTTTTAATTAGATTTCCGTCTATAAAAGGACCTTTTCTTTAATCCAGTAGTGAAATATAGTGGCAATACTGAAACCTTCCCAATGATTTCTGAAAATCCAAGTATACTTTGTCCGCTGAATCCTCTTTATTCCTGTGTTTATTGCTGTCATTAAGGAACTCCAAAGGGTGAGTGAGGCAGGATTGCCCTTTACAGAAGCCATCCTGACTCTTTTCCAACAGATTGTCTTTATCTGTTGGATACTTAGTGATCCTATTTTTAGCTGTAGACTCAGAAGCTTACAAAGTATAGAAGACACATCTTTCTGTAGTTCCCACAATGCACCCGAGAGCTTTTTTTGTAGATGAGTGGAGCATTGATTTATCAATGTATCTCTGTAGTGACAGCCTCTGTATCTACCTTCTTCATCTATGCAAAATTTCTAGAAGCACTGAGTAATGAAAACACATTAACACTGGAAAAGAAAAAAAAAGAAGTCATTATTAGGTGACAGAACTTAAATCTTTTTGCTTGCCTTTTTTTTTCCTTTAATCCTCAGACTGCCAAAGAATTACCTAATTTTATTTTTATACTTTTTCCTCAGCATAAACCTTGTAGGTCAAGTAATAGACAAGACTGAATCTCACAACCTAACTATGACGTTATGAAGAGAGTGTTTGGTAATGGAAGAACATAATAGTCGCTTAGCAGTAGTAGCACTATTGAGAAGTAGAACATAATATTCAATTTCTTTATATTTGATGAGTTCAGAAAGACATTGCTTGCACGTATGAAGTGTGTTGACCAATATGATAACAGAATAATGTGTTGATATCTGCTGAGATGCTACATAAGCACAAAAACATTTAATATGTTGGGGCATRTCAGCAAATAGGTAGCAGTTCTTCCCATTACCATCTGAAAAGCTGTCTTCCATTGCATGGAACATAACTAATCAGGTCATTTTCATGTCAGCTCCTAGAAATGTGAAGTTTAATATAACATCATTTGAAAAGTTTGCTTGTCTAGAAGTGTCTGTGTGCTCATTAACTGCTGATGATGCAAATTGGTAAAGATGTTGTCTTTGACATACACTATTTTATGTGGAGACATGAAACAAGTTTAATCATATTCTTAACCGGAGTGCCAAGTGCCCCACACTAGCTACTAACGTATTTTGAATCATACTTCTGAAATAATAGCAATAATAACTAAGATGTTTGCAGGTCAAGAAAATCCATTTTGTTTTGTTTTAATTCTGTGAAGCAAGCTTATGGAAATAAATGCTTTGTGTGCTATTAACCAGATTTCAGAACAGAATGGCTCTATAAATACACTATGGTCAGGCAAAAATGTACTATTAYGTTGTGTGGTTAAAAGTCACTGGGAAGTCATAACTCCTGTGACTTTACATTTTTATCTGCTATCTGAAACAGTAACTATAACTAACATTATGTGTACTGCAAGTCCACTGGAGTARATTTTTATACTAGACTTCAGTCTAGTAAAGTGAGGTTTTGTAAATTCATTTCTATGGTTTTATTTCATGTTGTGATGGACTAGGAAGAGGTTTGTTACCGTGTCTTAGTGGAAGTACTGATTAATTTTAAATTCCTTCAGGGGAAACACAAATATTGATTTGATCTTACCCATGGGGTTAGTCTTCAAAACAACAATTAACATGAGTTGCTACAACCACTTTACTCAGTATCTCTCAAATCAAAACACTGGATTGTGCAAAAAGCACTTGAACTACAGAGAGTAAGTGAATAATTTGATTAGCTGCAGAATAATTAAAATAGTAACAGATAAAAAGTGTGAAGTTGAGCTTGTGGCCTGCAGCTGTATCCCCTCTACACTGTGCTCATCGTAACCATCAAAGTCCAAGCCATGCAATGCAGGTTGGATAGTCAAGTCTAAAGCATTGTTTCAYGTGAGCTAGGGATTTTTAAATATGGATAAAGATCTGATTAGCATCACCAGACTTATTGCTAATGTAGATGTTGCAGTATTCATCATCCCTTTGGGCAAACGATTTTTATATTCATATTAGGGTTTTGAAGAGTTTTCTTGCTTAAAAAGTCARTGTTTTGTACACAGTTCTTACACTGCTTGGATTCATTCCAGGTGAAAATCTATCTCTGTGTAGGAGGGACTGTGAAGCTCTTGGGCTTTGCTTGTGTTTAAAAGTGATGGGTTAAGGGGTGGGATAAGAAGCAAGAGCTGCCAGTGAGGAAAAAGAAAAGAAGCTCTCATGATCCTGAGAGGAGATGAGATGGCATTAAGAATGTTCTTGACAAAAAGAAAAAAATAGAGGCTAGTTCATTCAAAAAAGGTATTTGTAGGAATATACCTACTGTATCTGTGTTATGTGCAGCTGTATTGAAACATTGCTAGTTAGTGCTCCTGGACTACTGAAGCCAAGCCATGARACAGCTAGTCAGTCCTTCACAACAGGAATGTCAGAATACCTCCAAACAGTATGTTTACGTTGTGTGAATGTGACCAGAGTAAACTGAATATATATATAAAAAAAATAGTGTTTCTAGTAACTTAAGAAGACTTTATCTCTTCTTCAGTCAGCCTGTACATTTACACATGTGGTCTACATACATATACACAGGGTCTTCTGGAAAATAAGTCTCTTTGACCAACAGTCAAACTTTACCTTCTCCTGAAAGTGAAGATATAATTGCTATCTTCAGAGGTAATGAAGAATTGAAAATTCTTCAAATTTGTTAAACATACTAATTACCTATGCAGCTAACAGCAAAAATTTAATTTCATCTAGGAAATCAAACGGAATTTTTTTGTGTTCAGTGTAAGTTTGTAAGACTGTTTCCACAGTTTGGCAGACTGTGAGTAACCGGGACTGAAATGTATTTGTGCTTAACTTTAGCCAAATAAATCTGAACAGCAAGCAGTTGTGCAAAGTGTTCTGATTAAGAGTGGCCTGCAGGCAGAGAAAGTACTAAATCAATGAGCAAATTATTTCTGATTATTATTTCATGTAGTATGATATACTAAAGGACAAAGTGAGCTACTTTGGGCCAAATCCTCAGCTACTATAAATCAATATCAGTGAGAAGTCAACGGAACTGTGTCAGATTATTTCAACACAGGCTGGGGTCTGCTGTGTTGGTTTGACTTTGCAGGATTTAGCTGATGTGGAAAGGATCTGCAGTTACAAGTTTAGATATAATATAGACAGAGCAAGGGGTCACTTGGTATTTCTCTGCAAATAGCTTTCTGAGGTTTCGTGTGTGTATTTCAATATAAATTACTTAGTAATTGCATATACCAATTGTCACATCAACTTTTTAATTATTGTCTTTTTCAACAGAAAACCAAAAATCTGGCAAATTATTTGCTTGGTGTTATTCTAATCTCTTGTTTGACATCTGTTTTTAAAAGACCTTTTTCCATAAAGACCCATTATATTAACTATCTAATAAATGTCTTTGCAGGAAAATGTGTCATTATATATTTTTAATGTGATCTCTTCTCAGTGTTTTTAAGACCTATCTGACTCATTTCACGTAACTTAGCCTCTTAAAATTAGGCACTAAGTGGAAGATAACAGTCTAGGCTTACTCCTTGGTCAGTAGAAACAAAAAAGATGGATCGCATCCATTTCAAACACCTACTTCAGAGATAGAATAATGAAAATCACGGGTTAGAGATGCCCATTTCTTTTCACGGGTAACAGAAAGAGCCTAAACAACTAGCTCAGAATAGAGACCTAACTTTAAGGTGATTGAAGTTGGATGGGATGAATCTTATCCATTATTTTTGCATTGTTTAGTAAGCTATTTCTTAATATAAACATTTTGGAATAGTATCCCTTTTATGGTGAAAAAAGATGTTGATAAAAAAATAATGGAATAGAAAATCTCTATATCTACATGTTTGATTTATGTTTAAAATACTTCATAGAGTCACAGGTACGACGTTTCATTTTACTACAGAGCTATAGTAATGAAAGACTTCTTTTACTGCACATATTCAAAGATTACTTTGTGAATCTTTATTCTGAATCTCTTTCACCCTAATAAAAGTCTGTGACCTTTAAATTAATTCTGTRTTTTAACATGGCTTCAAGCTCTGATTCTAAAAGCTGCTTTACAAGGATATGAGGTTATACCTACATCAAATGGCTTGCTGAAACAAGGTCTAAATTCTGATATCTGAATTTACAGTTATTAGTAAGTCAGACATTTTATAGAAGAAGATGGAAACAGAAGCTGAGAGCTGCAGTTTCTGGATAGCTGGATTTAAATACCAATTGTTTACATGCAATTAATGTTCTTTCCTGTGGTTATAGCTCATATTTAGCATAACACTTCCCMATTATATTGTGTATTCGGCGTTAAATTGTATATTTAATTCTTTCCAAAGGATATGTTATATCACAATGTAGAATTAGTGCTTCTAGTAGTTTTTAAACAATTTCAATGAATACATCTTGTAACYAGTAACGTTGTCATTTCTAGGAACTGTTGCTGTTCTTAAAAAAATAAAACAAAACACAAAGAAAGAGTGTATCTAGGCTGCAAAAGGAGATTTGCTATCTGAAAAGCACATATTCTTCTCAGTAGAGGGAAATGAACATTCTCGTTGTTAGGCTGGCTTGCAGAAATGCTAATTACACTGATGTTGTAATCCCATTGATTTCCACTGTAGGTCTGCCAGGAAAATGCAGACTTTCAGAGTAACTATATCTTATCTTTCCAGTTCTACTTGCAAGAGAAAGCTTTTTTTTTTTTTTTTTTTTTTTMAAATWTTTTTTMAAWYTTTTTGGAAMARAAAAATTTTCCGATGTCATGAACTGCCTTTACATTAGCACTAGTTAGTTAACACACACACACACACACACACACACTCTCACACGTGCATACACACACACCTGTGTGCATACATATACAAACACATGATATTGTCATCTGATTCCTGTGACCAATTCAGAGATTCAGTTCAGATTTTCAAAACAATCCACAACTGGACTTGGTCCAAATCCAGATATTTCACTTCTACTGATGAGATTTAACAAAAGTTATAAAAGAAATCAATGAAAATTTCTGTGCAATTAACACTTGTGAAATTAGCATTTACATCAGCTGGGTTACTCCAGTAGAGAGGGAGAATATACACTTTTCCAGAACCTCATTTTACAGCATTAGTATGTAAATTTTTTGTCTTGCTCTTTCCTGGGAGTGCTGACAGCTTCTGGAAATAGTGGTATTACCAGTTTAAGACATATTCATCTATCCTATTTTTAAAATTTTTAGTTGTTCTGGTACTAATGTTGCCTTGCAACTCAAACAAGTATGTCCTCCAGAAGAACCTTGGTGAAGAGGGGAGGATATACTACAATATAGTGCATTTACCATGGAAGTAAGTTATTTATATCTGGTACTTTTTTTTCCACTCCGCAACTCCTCCCTCTCCCCCAAGTACTGTAGTAAAGGCAGATCAAAGTAATAAAAAAMCAAGGAAATCGAAAAGATGAAGCTGACTGAAGCCATCTGAAATCAGGCTGAAGTTCACAAAATACAGTGCCTGATTAGCAAAGTTCRTAACGTAACTGAGATTTCTTTTCTTGTATTCTTTAAAGAAATATTTCTAGCAATACACAAGGGAGGAGGAGGTGCATGAATTGTACAGTATTCGGTAGAAAATAGAAAGGATTATTTTGAAATCCAGTTGGGTCCCTCATTTTGTTTTTACCCGCCTAAGTAAGTGATTGGTTGTGCTCTGTGCCGTGACCATTTACAGTGGCTGGACGTGCAGGGTATAACTGACAGATCCACAACCAGGCAAACCACCCCAACCGCAGGGGCCCAAGTCCACGTTCACAAAATCTTGCACTTGGTAAATAGAACTTGGTACCACATATTCGTTCATGTCTTCTGTGTAACTATGATCACGTATGAATTACTTTGTAGTGCAACTTGAAAGCTCCTGTGCATTTAACTCCTATGATAAGTAGTGGTTTAATTCTTGTGCAAAGTGTTTCAGTGTTGCTCCATAATTTCTTTTTTATTCAGATCAACTTTAGCACTGCCTTAATGGCTCTGAGTTACGTAAAAATTATGTAAAGGTTAATATTGCTATTCAAATTTGGCAAAATGTTATTTTTCACGTTTCCAACTTGCAATGTAAAAATCATTTCTCAGAGATTAATACATTTCTATGTGAGAGATCAGCATGCTAGTTTGAAAAACTCCCCTAACTCCTTACTGCAATATAATTTAATCTTTGATTTTAAAAAAGTMATAGTTGCTCCTTGAAGATGACAGTAACTTTAGTAACAGTGTAAACTCAGAGGAAGCACTTTGTGTTAGGCAGTTGCATGGYGTGTCTGTCCTTTCTCAGATCAGTGTAGAACAACCATGGTTTTCTGCTGTCGCTGCAGATTGGCCATATGGTGGTTGGTTGTCAAGGCTCAGCTAACCATTTTTGGGATTTTGAGCTCGCTCCTGGCTTTCARGAGTTGTGCCTGTCTTCTACCAGTGTCCCCCATGGCCAGGACAGCCGTGTTCCCTCAAGCTTTGAGCTGTGCTGTGTGTTTGGCGTAGTAAATAGCGGCTATTTGGCACCTCAGGCTAGAAAACTGAATACTGAAAGGAGACAAGAGATGTGTTTTCAGACACACTAAAGGCTGTCGCAGAAGAGTACACTGTTGTCCCTCTTCGTATAATAAGGACAAGACACAGTAAATTGGCCATGTGGTAGTTGGTTGTTTTTTGAAAAAAGCATTTAACAAACATTTTTCAGGAATAGCATGGACATACTTGGCAAGTCTTGGCTTTAAGAAACTTTTCCAGATAATTGGAAGCCCTTATATTTTTTTTATGACAAGGATCCATAAACTGTGTGCTGCATTCCAGGAGTCCTCTTTCCAGGCTAGTTCCATTAAAAACATTTTGAACGTGCCTAAGAACATTATTAACAACATTAATGTTACTGAGTTCAACACAGAACATAGCAGAAGCATTCACTTCACGGACCATGAACACGAGGTGAAATGTTTTTTCTGGTTACAGTGTTGAAGATACGAGATTTTATACACATCCTTCTTTTTGAGCATAACAATAGTTATGCTTGGTGAAATGAAAGCTGACTGCCTGTGACAGAGATCTGAAGTGAATGCTTAGTGAATGAGTGTAAGAAAAGGATAAGCATAAAGTGGTGGTTCTCCCRCTGTGTTTTTCCAGCTTCTAGCTGTCATCACTTTAAGGACTTCCTAGGTCAGTTGTGTCTTCGTTTAATGTTGTTAATTCCTGTTGAATAGATTGCTCTAAGCCTGCTGTATGTTGCAGTTCCCCAGGCATTAATTCCTGTGCTTTSAGTAGGGAATATCCTTTCTGTGCAAAGAGCAGAATGCAGAAATCMCCAAATGAGAACTAAGCAAATCAGTCCACGAATAACAACTTTCCATTTCAGACGCAACACTGTGTAAAATGGGCTAACCTGGTTTCACCAAGCTGCCATCTCCACAGGCTCCAGTCCTGTGCTGGAAGTGTCAGCTTCTCAAAGCTATCTCAGTGTAGGAAATGGCTCAAACTGTCCATCAGAGGATTCTCACAAGAAGGAAAACTCCGTCTCCCAGCCACCCCTCTACAAAATCACTTTATGTTGTCTTTACAAGGAAGAAAATTAGAAACAGTAATTTTATCATCAGCGTTTCATAGCTTTGATACTCTACAGAAACCTTCGTATTTTGTGTATACYTTCATGTGTCTTTAACAGCAGATCACTAAGTGATGGTCCATACCCAYTGAACTAGCTCCTATAAAAACAAATCCACTGTTATCAAAAGAGACCTATCCTTGAGGGAACAAACTGGGCAAGGATGTGTGAGTGGCTGGGGGAATAGGCTGATGTCTAGCTTGTGTGATGGGAAGCTTATGCATGTATCAGCATGAATTACTGAAATATCAGAGGTCATCTGTAATGCCATTGTCAGGGTTTGTGTTCGGCACAATTAYCGTGCTATGCTAAGCACAGCCAGAGTAATCTCGTTCCACAAAATGAGGTGCTTGGAGAAAGACAAGAGTACAGATGTCTAAAGCAGATTTGTTTTCTGCGTGCCTTCAATTTTGCATCTGTTTGTTTTGATGACGTTACCTGGAGACAAACCAACAGAAGGAATGAAAGCAATATATTCATGCTGCAGAATCAGACGTGCTTCTTCGTCAATAACAAGAAATCTTTTTCTTCTGTTTGCAGAGGCATAATCCTCACATTTACAAGCAATGTTTAAACCATTTGGAGGTTTTGCTTAATTTGTGGACTGAAATAAAATRTAGAAGTCCACATTAAACACACTTGAGTAACGTGTTTACTTAGTGCTTTCTGCTTATTATTACATCCCATTATGGTAATTCTTTTTTTTCTTAAAAATTTTTTATCCTTCATCTATTGATAGTGAGAATCACTGACTTGTTTCCCTCTTCTGTTTTACATTTGTAGAGTTATATGTGTGAACCAGAGTAAGCTTTTCTCTAGTTATCATCTTCTATTTCTTTTTGCATAAACATTTGTGTTCTACTGGAGACRTTTATTGTTGGAAGAGCCGAGGCGTCCCCATAACCTTGGCCTAGGAGTGAAATCTGGAATATTGATCATTCACTTTGTGGTAAAAACTGATATATTGCATTTCAGATATAGTTAAAGAAACCTTCAAAGCAGTTTTATCACTATGCCATCTTCACCTGAATTGATGGGGGTTCTTAGGAGAAATTAAAAGATAGCTGAATCTTTAACTTTTCAGGTGTTAGTGTTGACTTTTACCATCCTTCACTGGATCCATTGAGTTACATAGCTTATTGGTTCGTATTGGTATTTGTGTCATCTTCATGAGCAGTGAAATGGGTGTTCTGAGCATTGGTTTATGTTTAGTGAGAGTAAGAGGAGCATCAGTAGTGCTTCATTTGGTGTACACCAGTTATCAGTGTAGGATTAAAAAAATGCTGTTTGAGTTAGTATTTTGCTATTAATGACATAAAAAGTAACAGCTCTCGGTGACAAAATCTTCCTCATGAATCTATAGCATGAAACTGTCATGCAAATTGTTGCTATTCTATTTTTTTTTTTTTTTTACTTTCTTGCATCAAGTTACTTGTCATATCCCAGTGCATCAGCRTTAACTAATAAAAATGGTGTCTATCAATGACTGACACTGACCAGCATGAATTGTACAGGGTCGTTGTAGTGATACTATTACCCCCYTGGAGGCTCCAGCTTCCCGACTTGTTGTGATTTTTGTTAAATGAACTGTGGATTTAATAGAAATAGAGGTATAACAGCAATAAAACATAATACAGCGTGTACCTGTTTTGCAAAAATGTGCATCTCCTATTTAAAAAAMCCTTTATTTAACAATTTTTTTTTATTTAGCACATAAAAAATCTCCAAAAGCAGCAGTATCTTGTTTTCTCCATTGCTAGTAGTTGATGGCATATCATATCCTGTAAGAACTAAAAGGAGTAATTGCTACTTTAGCCTGAAGAAAAGCATTTTTGTGTCTTAAATTGAAGATCTTACGCAGCAGCTTCTGTATTGCCAGTGCTTCACAGGTAAAAATATGTTTGATAGAACCAAAGGCTGCAAGTTTTCAGGCAAAGTAAGTTTATTGGGAATTTAGAGTGYAATACCCCCATTATAGGTTTTGTAAGGAGAAGGCCTTTCCCACAATCTATTGGAGCACTTGGAAGAAGTTAATGAACCAATAGGGATAAAGAAATTCTATTTGCTGTGCTGTATTTAAATTCCCCCAAAATTTTTCAAGAATTTCCTTTCAACTGATGAAAGAAAATAAACTGGAAAAATATCTTCTAGTTAAAGAGGAAAAGGATGGATAAAATGGTCAGTTTTAACAACAGAAGGAGCTTACTTATAGAGTTCTAGCAAAATCTGTGCTGAAATCCTGACCGTTTAATATCCTTCCGGAAGCGTAAGGTAGCAAAATATTCTGATAAATTAGGAAATTTACTTATTGTTATTAAAATGGACCGAAGAGTTTAGAAAGATCTCAAAAAACTGATTGATTTAGCTATAAAGTAGCAGATTAAATTTACTGTTGTCAAACTCGAGGTAACACCACTCAAGAAAACAACCTTAATTTCGTGTGCACCGGTGTCTCAGGTACGTCGCAGGAAGAGATAGCCTTGGGTTGGCTTCTTCAAGACCCAGCTGCCAGGCCTCTGCCCAGGAAGTTGCTTAATTGGTCAGCACTGCTATGGTCAAAAGGACTAGGATTATATTATAAATTCTGTGGTTTAGACTAGCAAGCATAATGCTTAATTCAAATTTCCTGTCTCACGAGAATGATCTGCGCTTCAGGGCAGTGAATAAGGACAGTCCTCTAAAGGCAGATCTTAACAGTGCRTACATACGTTTTGTTGTAAATCTAGTATTGGTTGGAAATGGCTATCCAGTCTCACGTTTCCTATGCATCTCATTTCGTTTTGCTTAGAATGAACACCAAAGGAGGAAGTATTGCTAATGTATTGTTTTTAATTCTTGTAAGTGGTAAATTTGGGGTTTAACTCAAATTAACAAGTGACAAATTGACAAGGCTAGAACTGCAATTAAAATAAGCTTGTACAGCGAAGTGCCTATTGCCTAAAGGTAGACATTTGTTTTGGATTTTAGGAGTAATCCTTCTAAAGCTAAGGAAGGCAAACACTTCTTACTGTATATAGTCATAAGTGACAGAGTATAGTAAGTGCTATACCTGGCAATTTAACTGCCTTTGATTTTCCTCTGAAAATGCAGAATTMCCCCCCACACACACACCTTGGAAGCATGTGTGGCCATTTTTAARCCAAAAGGATTTAATCTGATTAGCTGAAAAGATTTCAGAAGCAGGGCTAASATCTGAATAGATCTTTGAATGTGTAAATAACACTCTATAACACTGTGAAAAATAACACTTTTCCAACAGATGTGGATTTTTTTTAAATCCATCCTGTATTGTTTCTGCCTACGCTAGTGACAAAGACTGTTTTCTACTGGCGTTACTGTGCATCTGGGACAGCTGCGGGAGAGCGAGCTGCGTTTTGTTCCATCTTGTGCAGCATCAACAGAGTTATTAGCAAAGTGATGATTACAATGGCTTTATTGATGGGTGATACGTGACACAAAAAGCACTCGCTCTTTAGGTTTAGCTGAGCTTAAAGGACTGTTAAAAAAATGGATGAAATCATGGTATGGTGGGAGTTGATCATAATTTCAATGGACCAAGATTTCATTTAGCATCTTCCTAAATAGCATCCCATCAGATAGTTTTCCTATCTGAGAAATAATATATTTGGAGCTCCACCAGTATGAGGGGTGTAGCTGCAGTTTTCAGAGCATGCACACATGCTTGTTCRTGGCCCCATCACCAGCTTAGATTTGTTTTATATTTGTCCCATTTACTAGTGGCACACAGTACCCAGCGATTATGTTGCTAATGACTCCCAGCACTGCCTCCCTGCCTCAGCTTCTGTCGAAAGGAGCAAATTGCACTGGTCACTTTTTCTTCTCTGTATATTTTAATTAATGAAGAATTGAATTATATGTGACTTTATGACAATATGGTGTAAGGATTTCATAGCAGCACCATTTCAGAGTTTATTCYTTGGTAGTGCTAAAGGTGAAAGCACTGCCAAGCTTTGGAGAAAACCTTAAAAGTAAGCAAATGTCTGCTCCATTCTGTTGTGTTTAAAATTGCTAAAGTGCAGTTGACTACAAAATAGAAGATCTTCTGAACAACTGAGCAGATCAACTGCTACAGTAATTCCTGTAATAAGCTTGTCTTTATATTGTGCATCTGAATTGATTAGAGAAAGAAAACAAGTCATGTTTATTTGAAAGTGGCTGAGGGGGTTTAATAATAGGTAGCCTGCCAATCATTTGTATGTCATGAATTTTCAAAATCCTCCCTATTTGGATTACTCACAGTAATTGTTATAGTATTGTTCTTGTACCCTAACTGAGTGGCTTTGGAAATCAATGTGTGCAAAAATATCTTGAATTTACAAAAGGTCACGTCTAACTATTTCAGATGAAAAAATAGTGATCAACATCGTTCATAAAATTGTGAACAACTGAACATTATGGTTACGTATATACTTTGTGTTTTGCTGATTAGATATGTAATGCCTTTATTTTTAATGTAACAACATTTCATATTTCAAAAGATGAATGCAGTAACAATTTGTAGTGTATTGGCTAAGGAACTAATTGTTATGGCACAAGCAGCAATATGGAAACTTTGCAGTAATTACACAATTTCAATTTTGCTTTTAGCAACTACTTCAATATTTGTATATGGGAATCATTTTCTTAATGTTTGTATCCATAAAACTCAAACTCACAACTCTCAAGAGAAAGCAAACCAAAAGAAGTTACAAGCTTAGTCTATTTCTTTGATTTTATAATGGGAATAGTTATTTACAAGCAAAATTTTTGTAGTATTTACTCATTTCTACAAACAAAAAAATGCCACTCAGATGCCTCAAATCTCCTCTAATAACATATTTGGCACGTGATCCTTTGAATCTATTTATATGCTATTTATAAGTAAGTCCCTAGTGACTCAGAAGTAATCGATAATTTCAGTTATATTTGTTTCTTTTCTTGTTTTCATTCATAGGATGCTCTGGCCCTCTAGGAATAGAAGGAGGAATTGTGTCAAACCAACAAATTACTGCGTCATCCACTCATCGAGCTCTTTTTGGACTCCAGAAATGGTATCCATACTATGCACGACTTAATAAGAAGGGTCTTGTAAATGCTTGGACTGCTGCAGAAAATGACAGATGGCCATGGATTCAGGTAACAGATGGAGTTGAGGAGAAAAGAAAAGAAATCTCCTTAATTCAATTGCCCCTAAAGAAAGTGATGAAGACAAGTGGTAAACTAATAGCTAGATTCTTATTCACTGTCATAAGTGTAGCCTAGACTAAAATGAACTATTTAGTTTCAAAAGAGTAATAATTTCAACTTTATAAATACATAGGGTTTTTTTTATTTGAGAAATGTATGCATATGTTCCACTGTAACTCTAAGAATTTATAGTCTTTTCAAGGAGGCTTTTYCCACAAGTGCTACATTTGCTCATTAGGTCTTTTGTGGCATTTAGGAGCAGTATCCCCTGTTGGATGTACTTCGACACACTCCTACAGCCTTCTTTGGGGCATAACTCTAGTCTGCTTTAATATGTTTTTTGCCATGCGATGGCCTGTGGAAATAGTTTATCCTCTCTGCTTAGCTGCTCAGGACGCACATATACTTTAAGCAGTGTGTGCATCACTCTGGAAGTAACAGTAACTGTTTTATTTAAGGTTGAAATAGTTGTTAGTTCAACCATGTCTGTGGGGCTAAACATACTTTAGAGATAACAGAGGATGTTATCTCTAGATTCAAATGGCAATGTTCCCTTTGYGGGCTGGATTTCTCCAGGCCTAGCAAATGTTTTCAGAAAAAGTCACGAAGCAATGGAATGTGAAGTTCTGTGGCTGTATTTTAACGAAGATAATGCTCAACTAGTAATTTCTGCAGCTCTTTACTCTTATGCCATTTTCTTGTTATGAAGTGTGGGCTGGTCTAAGCTTTAGCATGTATTAGTTAGCACAGGTGAAGATACATACTCGTGGGAAAAACTTGCACGCTAATCGATAYGGTCAGTATGTGAAGGAGCCGCTGCTCCTTCGGGCTGAGCAGGAGGCTGTGGCATGGCCCGATCTCCTTCCCTCCCAGGCCCTGCCTCGKGCCACAGCAGCAGGCAGCTTCCCTTGAGGGGAAGGTGCCCGACAAAATGGCAGTTCTGCACGTCCCACCGCTACCGCTCGRGTGGGCTCAATAACTATCCCATTTCCTTGACTCGCTTAGAAAAAAAATGGTGTCTCGTCTACGGGCACCGAGTAGGCTGAACTGCAAGGTCTTTATGTTCCTCGGTTGCATCAGACACAACCTTCTTGCCGTTACCCTTGTGTAGATAGCATAATTTCTGTTCACGTTTCGGTCTTCTTACTATCAGTTATGATTTTTCTGAACAGTTCCCAAATGCTATGGAAAAATGTGTACAGGATTGCCTGTTCATTTTTCTTGTGTAGAAAGCAGGCGCAAAGCACTATTTGATAAAGTTTTCTAAAGCTAATGTGGTGAGAATATTGGTTTTTGTCACTTTTGAAAAATGTAGCCTGTGTTTCTGTTTGTTATTCACTGCAGGGTGAACACACAAAGGCCCTTCAATGTATCTTAAGTCAGGTTTTTTTCCACGAAGACTAGAGGGGTTAGGAAGTTTATAAAATTTATACATTGAAAAAGAACTGGAATGAATAACGTTAAGGGATTTGAGCAGAATTATTTTCTCAGGAGTAGAAAGCTAATGTAACTTTAAAGGATAATGAAAAGCATTGGTGTTACAGTAGCTTTTTGGGCTGCTTTAGAGTGTGGATTTTGTTAAATAATTTGGAGAAAAAAATCAGAAGTGTTTACCATTGGCACCCTAGGCGTATTTTCACTAGCAGATGAACTGGAGGGGAACTATTAATGGTTGATTGCTTCCCTGTAAAGACACATACCCATCATCAGAGCACCTGTGAGATGACTCTGCATATTTCTACCCAAACTAGAGTTATGTTTGCCTTGGACTTTGTTCCCCGGGGAATTTATCCCTTTGACCTTCTCTAGAAAGAAGGTTCTCCATTGGACCAATGGAGAAAATGTTTCTAAACATCTCAACTGAAGACATCAGATTTGAAAAGTTCATTCTTTTTGGAATTAATCTGGGTAGTGCCAATCGTAATTTTGATATCAGTAAGATGTAAGGACGTTTTAGAAGATAATTAAGTGACATGATTAACGTATGCAAAGCACCTAGTATTGTCTTCCTTTTGCTTCTCATTCTTCTTTAAAAATAAGTTCATAGTTTACASAAAACTTACTGAGTAGTTTTTGGAGTTCAGAGAGAGAAAAACACTCTYTAYTACTTAAAAACAAAAGTTTAAATCTTGAGGACTTTCTTTTCCCCCTTTTTGAAGACTTTTCACCTTGAAACAGCTGAGAACAGAAAGTCTAAATCTGGCAGGGAAATGATGCTTGTAGGGAAGTGCTTCTGAGTGTTCTGCAGAAACACTGTTATGATTTGGTAGGGATACAGACCTTCACAAACTTGCTCCTTATGCACTGCATAGTAGTTCTCCACATCTCTACATCTATACTTGCTTATTCTTTAAGCACGGAATATACACTAAGAGACAGGTACTGCCTGACCCTTATATGAGTGAATACCTTACGTTGAGAGAAAAAGAGCAGCAGAAATCTCATATCTTATTTTTGCACWGCTTCTACAAAGGCCAGGAAGTTACTTCTTAAACAATTGTGGAAGATTWCAAAAAGTCAGTGTTCTCTGATTCTGTATTAGGTTTCTGGGTAGGTTCCTTCTGGTCCAGTGAAAGAAATGCTCCTTCTAATAGCCTGCTCTCAGTTCTACTTTCTTTATCATATTACCATCTTCTTCCTGGATTCAAATGCTTACCCTGCAGTTGGCATTTTCTTGGGAATCAGGACTGTTGACAAGGCAGAGAAGAGTCCGARGGCTGTACAGTTAGCTGGCCTCAGTCACTTCTAATATGAAGGGTTTGTATGTGGAACCTTTTCTATGCTGATCTGACTGATGAAGCTACTGGACCAGAAGATGGCTTCTGAAAAAACTGTAAATGTTTGACAGAGATTAAGTGGAAAGTTATGAAACCAGAAACTCTATTTTTATGAAATGTGAATTAACATTTAGTTCAGTGAACCCAGACCAGTAGCCTGTTATTCTATTGTAGTTTCTAATGCTAGATGAATTCCAAAGGAAGCTGTTCTATAATGGACAAAGCCCCCCAAAGTATAATTATGTACACGCCTGTAGCTATTTTTGCCTTGTTCCATCATTATCAATTTTATTTGTCACTTAATTTCTTTATTTATATGCAGCTTGGCAAATGAAAGACTTGAGTGTTTTGCTTATAACTCACTTGTAATGAGTGCAAGTTTTTTTCTCTAATCTTTCAGGTGTCTGACACACATGAACTAATTAGTATGCAATTTCATTTTCCTGCATTCTCCCAATGAACTGAAAATTGAAATTGCCATTTTAAATTTACACTCTCAGCATGTAATTAGTAATGGCAGTACAATGCTTGTAATTGGCTTGTGATTTAAAGGGTCAGTGATCATGTTTTTGAAAGCAAATTGAACTCAGACTAAGTCATGTCTCCCTGTTAAAGTTCTGCTGACCTGTGTTTCTCCTCATAAGTTTTCACTGTGATAAAATACCATCTGTGTATGCTGTTTACTACTTTACTAGTGACATTAACTGTTAATGTTTCCAAATACAATGAGAAAAACCCCATGCTTCTATACAAGTTGCTCATGAGATCTGACTGAAATGGTCGTTGTGCCTGGTCCAGTGATACCAGAGATCTCTTTTTAAGAGTGCACTAATTCCACTTACCCCTTTTCCTTTTTATTGCATGATTTATTTATTTATTCTTACTATGATCGAATTTTATGTCTACTCTTTCCTTGTCCCAGACCACACTGTTTTCATAGTTCATGTTTTCTTAAGGAAGTTTGRATCAGAATGGAGATGGCCATGGGCAGGTTTGTTGTTTGTATTCTCTGTCCACCATATCCAAAGGTTTTTTAGATACTTCAAGGGGAATGGATTCAGTCCTAAATTAGTATTCTGACTTTCTCTTATACCTATTTTCAGTCATTTCTCTTTCCCTTTCCAGTCATATTTTCTCTCTGTCATTCTCCTTTCCACTTACCTCTCTGCAGTGTTCTGCCTTCCTGTGATAGAATGATAATRTTTTAAGAATCACTGTTAATCTCTAACATAAACTAGCTAACAGCCTATGTACTCCTCTGTAGTGATTTTTAACCTAGAAATCCATGCCTATGCCTTACATTTCTTATTTATTCTTTCCCAGTTTCTTCATCCAAACATTATATTTCTTAGCTCATTTTTCTTCTCATCATGGCTAATTTCCCCCATCCCTTCCACAGACTATTATTCTTTCTTATACCTCTGCAGTTGTTATTACTCCTGTAGTACACAAAGACCTCAGCCATGGCAGAGATGCTAAAAACTGGAATGTCATAAAGAGTAATGTAAAATAAGACTGAATAATTTGATATAACTGAGGCTGCCTGACAGCAATGAAGTGATCAGTCTCACARTTAAGATGCATTAGTAACTTTGGCAGAAGGATGCATCTGGAGGAACCATGGGAAGGGTRGGAGAAGGAAGGCAGATGAATTTTGTTCCAGAACATGCAAGTCTGTTTCTTTACACTTTTGGAGTAAGAGTGGCCTTTTTTTCTGTCTCTAAATAGTAAATTATTTAGTAGCCTCACAGTAGACTCTTGGTCCTTAGAACATCCTTCCYGTATCTTTATTTGCCCAAGAATGGTAAGACATACACCACTTATGTCTGGGAGCCTGGAGTGGAGAAGTAGCTCACAACAGAGCTTCAGTGGCTCCTGCTGCAGCGCTGCAGGACAGGCTGGGCTGGGTTAGATGGTAAATGTGCCAGGGAGGCCTGAGAATGTCCGCCACAGAAATCCTTACTGTTTGGCTTTTTCTTGCAGCAATGAGTTCAGTTTACCTAAAYGTCCCTTCACCCGCGTGATCCAATCGTGTGTCATAGGATTATGTAGAAGTTATCCCTGAATTCTCTGCAAGCCCCATGTGCTCTATAACCTCAGACTGACTGCTCCTAGCGCCCCTAAGTCAGAGTAAACCTAGTCTAAATTCAAGGCTGGATTGCACGTTAAGGTGAGAGAACTGCAGAGAAGGGGGGGAGATATATATGTTTGTCTGAGCACAAGGTGAGAAGATGGGTAAAGGCATACAAAAAGTAGAGGGCAAAAGGTGTCATATTTAAGACTAAACAGCAAAAATCAGGGTGTACCCGGAAGGTTGTTACAAAACAGATATTTGAGAACATTACACAGCAAAGATTGGCACAGATTGGCAAAGATGATGTTTTGAGTCAGGAGATACTGGGTAGGTTTTAAGGGTCCTGGTCTTAGATTTGGCCATTTGATTATGCAAGGAGTGGAAAGCCTGCTGGCTCCTGTGTAATTGCTGCTTTTGCACCATGACTTAACTAACGTATATGAGAACAAGAGATCCCTTAATTTCTGTGAAGCGTATTCCTGTGAGGAATATGCCTTATAATGGCAGTGCTTTGGGGTCTTTTAGGTATGAAAATTGTTTTTACAAGGTCCATATTAATCCATAGTCACCACAAGCAGATTCGGAATACCTGAAATCTAGAGAATTAACTATTTAGTGTCTCATACTGCTTTCTGAGAACAGTGATTAAACACTTGAATTGTTACTGCAGACTATTGTACATAAATGTGTTACTAAATAGAAAAATAAGGAAAATACTTATCCATCATTAAAATAGCAGGAACTGTGTCTCCAGAGACATCAGCATGGTTACCAATTTACTAGTAAATAAAATATTCAAATATTTAATTTTATTATTATGAAAGTCATTTTTTACATCAGTGTCTCCCATACCACCTGCAGTTTTAGTCCCACTCCTGGCTCTAAGCCCCACTTCTTTCGGTCTTGTAGTACCTAATACTAGCATAATTAATTGTGTGTCACTACTGTGACATATGAAAAATGTACTTATAATAAAGATTTTCCAAGTTCATCATTTATCCCCAGGCAGCAAAAAATTATGAAGTTCCCCCCCGCCACCCTCCAAAAAAGCAAGCAGGAAAAAAATTAGTAACTTCGACATAAAGAACTTCCAAAGGACAAGCATGTACCAGGTGATAATTATTTGCTAATAAAATGATAAAACCCAAAATACACAAAGGTCTTGCAGAACATTCATTCAAACATCTGTTAGTAAGAGCTCTAAGCAAACTACCATCTGTCAAACCATTCATTTTGTCAAAGTTCATTTCCTCATTCATGAGTAGTGTAGTATCAGTTTCCAAAAAATACCTATCATCATAGATTAAACATTTAATATTACTTAATATAGCTGTCAAATGTGGCCAAGTGAATCTTATWAAATACAATCTCAGAGTCATGATCTAAGGTGTCTTGAACTATAGAGGAAGACTTACCCAGTTAGCTAAGTGTTAAAAAATCTGTTAAAGCTCTTCATTTTTGGTCAATATTCCAAAATTTAACTTAATATTATACCAGGATTTCTTTGAGGAATATGGACAATATGGACAAGAGGTCGTTAGCACCAGAAAGTCCTCGGCAGGSGAGAACAATGTGCAATGGCATTTTGTCAAAACTCTTCCATGTAGGACCTCTGAACAGCAGCAGTTAAAGCAGATACTCAAGTGATCAATGTCTGTCAGAGAGTCACTGGCTTCAGTGAACCCAATACCGATGTCAGTCACCTGCGGATCTCTGTCACTGTCTCTATATTTAGCCTTCAGGATAAAAAATTTAATTTATGTACCCAAAGTAGACCAGAAAACAAAAGGGCTGTAATCATCCAGACACTCYCCTGTGTCCCATTCCTCAGCATCTATTTGATACCATCTTGTATTTCCCAGTGTCATTCTTCATACACACAGACACCCACACAGAAACATATTCAAACAACTTCAGATTGAGGTGGCAGATACACAAAAGCAGTCAGTTCAACGTTAGGATTCCTATGGCAACAGAAAMTTCGTTCTCTTAAGAACACCATAGGTAACATAGTCTGTCAGCCCGCATGCCAGCTTTCTTTAATAGCTCTGTGTAATATGGCTGAATGATTGAAATACAAGTATTTTTAAATGTATTGTTTTATGCATCTACAATACTAACTACTTTGAATGGCTTTCCACGTTTACCATCTTAAAAGTAATTGAAGCAGCAAAGGTCTGTGGTGGCACACTGATATGAACAAGTATATGTCTCTGGTTTCCCACTCCAGTAGTAAGTTTCTTGAAAGGACACCCCGACGTGGTGGCTCACTGACTTCAGTGGAACAACGACTGGGTGAGCATAGTAGTCTTCCTGTGGGGAGGATGGGGTCTTAAACACTCRCTTTCAAAATCAGTAAAGCAAACAATACTCACTTATGGTTAGACTKCTGCTAGTTTTGAATTCTGGAAAAGAACTGTTTCAAGTTATCTCATTACAACCAAGATCTAGAAGATCTAGGATATGAAATCAAAAAAAGGGGGAGAAAAATTACATACAAATATATTTTAAAATTTTGCATTGTACAGAGGTGTATATACACACTTACCTATGCATAGATAGACCTAGAGCAGTGCGTAGTAAATATTCGTATGTGTGTAGATAGGTCACAGGGTTGTACAGCATGAGCACTGCCTTTACTAAGGTATAAGCAGAGCCTTGATAAGCTCTAGCTRTGGAGAAGCACATAGTCACTGACGGCTATTCAGTATTTCTCTGATATTTTAGAGATGGTGGAGAGAAAGTACTGATGGAGAAAAACTCTTCTGGTAATTACAGGTATGTGCTTGTCATTTCAAAGGTCTTCTAATTTCAGCAGAACCTTATATACTGGAAAATCAATTCTGTGGACTGAAAAATATGAGTGTGTTTTACTCTTGCAATGTTTTAATCTTGATATTCCATGAGTGGTTAAGATAAAGAGACATCTTTCAAACCTGAGGCTTTTGCTGAGACTTTTCAGATTCAGGGTTTTTTTCTTTGTCTTTTACTGAACCAGTGGCATTTAACTTTTTTTTTGTATCTATTGTCTGTCAGCCTTTGTGGAAAGGCTCCACAGCTTTAGTGGAAAGTGGTTTTTCAGGAAAGCTGCAGAGCCTATTAAAACAATTGGAAAGTCTTTGTGTTTTCCTGATCATCAGGACTTTTGAGTGTAACTTTTTGTATTACAAAAGACCTTGAAAGTTCTCAGCTCTTRTTCTTTCAAAGTATTTTGAAGAAAAATAAATTTTAAAAAAGCTAAACTCAGTTGTCAGAAATTCCTTTCATACTCATTCTAGGTCCCAGTATCTGAAGTGTAATTACACTTTTTTTTTCCCTCAGAAGACAAGTACTGACTAATCTACCCCTTCCACTCCACTTCTATCTAAAACCTTGGCCTGTCTCTTTGTACAAACAATTTCACAGCAACTAGCAGATTATTCTCAAGGATAACAAGGAGTGAGGAAGATTGCTATTACTTACTCCTATTTCCGCATTTGTATTTCTCCTATAAATTGTCATGAGGTCAACAGACAGTGTAACAGTTATTATTTACTAGTATTGCCAGATCAATCAGAAGTCCTAGTTGCAACTCAAACTGCAGTGTGCTTTGGGTTTTGAATAAACAGAGAACTAAAAAGATTCTGCACTAAATCGATGTGAAACRTGAAATACTTGCCAGATACAGGGGAAGAGCAAAAAAGACTGGTAATTTGATAAAGATGATAGGCATCATAAAGCTACCTGGATATGATTGTCAGGCTCATTGATAAAGAAAATTTCAAGAATTTATGTGCTGCTTATGATTTTCTTGACTAAGGAAGAAAAACAGTAAAGGTATGTGTTTTACCTGTCTTATGAAAATTGAAATAAGGCATTTTTTTGGAACTGAAAATGGTATTTCATTATTGGCTGAGGAAGTGTAATTGAGGTGTGATAGTCTGAGAAGTGGTAAATAAGTAGCTTCAGTTTCCTTATGAAGGGAATGTGCATCTTGGAAAGAAACGCAAGTATAGATCCCACAACTCAAAAGAATCTCATATATGTCCCCTGCCATTCCAATTTTGGCTTCAGCTACCATCTTCAACTACCCTATGGATAGGGTTCAATTCTAGTTTTAGTTTTAATATTCAGAACTAGTGAAGAAATAGTCTTAATCTGTTATTTTCCAGCACATTTCCTTCTAACTCAATATTTCTTGGCCTGGCAAGCTATATCAGACCTAAGCAAAACCTGCTGAAGTCTGTGTAGGAATTCTTCTCAGTTATCCTTGGTCAGCTTCAGGTCAGATCTTATTTATTATCATAGCTTTTACTAGAGGATAACTACCAAAGTGCCTTAAAAACAAGTGGAGAGAATGCAATAGAAAGTAGCTGTGGTCTTTGTCATGGGCACATCAATAACAATTTTTCCCTGAATAGATTTTGTTGGTGGTTTGGTATTTTACCTTCTGAATTTTTTTCGGTTCCCTGAAGATGAGAATTTTTTCGTTACTAGCCTTTGTAGGATTAAACCAGAAGCACATGTTCGTTTCTGTGACCTTAGTCTGTCATCCTATCTACTAGCCTCTACCAATCCGATCAAACCTATTTTACCTGGGGAAATAATATTGCTGTTTCCTCTGACAGTTATTTTTATTTGCACGTTCTTTAATCGATACTTTAGGAAGTTTTCTAGATGTTTTGGGGAAATTCTTTTTTAGAGGCGCTAGCATGCCAAAGGCAGGAAGAGGAGTCACAAGTTGAAGGTGTATGAAGGGATTAATAATAACAATAAAATACTCTAGTRTTTCTTAGCTAAACTTAAATTGCAGGTAGTTAATAACCATTTAATCAATACTTTGCAAATGAGATGAAATTTTACTGGGCTGCAGAACTCTGAACAATGTGAGACTGATTATGAGCCTCTTTTTGAGATGACAGTCTAAACATGCCAGTAGTTGAATAATTCATATCATCTAGTTAATGACATTCATAACAACTACCTTTGGGACTAAAATAATGACTTAATAATAAGAAGAAACAGACCAAGCAAGTTTTAGTCTGTCTAATTATGTAAGCTCTCCGAGGCATAAAGTGAAAGTTCTCAACAAAAGCCAGATGAAGTGAGTGCTTTTTGTTATCCATAGCATGTGCTACTCTGTGTTAACATTACAATTAGGTCTAAATAATCCCTGTATTTGTTTTCCATATAAGTGGCTTTTAACATATACAGTGATCTTTTCAAAGAGGGCAAATGAAATTAATGGGGCAATTTGTGCCTCTGATCCAGCCTGCATAGAAGTAGTCTAATTGAAGACAGCAAAGATGATGAGATGCCTCCAGCTAGACAAGGACTTCTAGATGATTAACTGGAAATAAGCCATAAGTGAGTGTAGAAAAGAACTGAGTGTTGTTTGTCATTACTGTAAGGTATGATAGTCAAGTGAGACACCAGAAACAACAGTGGCAAGAAGATGAGTTTGAAAGAAGTTAGTAGGAAAGTCATGAAGAAGCTTTACTGGCTCTACATCCACGTAAGCGAGTCAAAAATGGTTTGGTTTGGCATTTGATTTATCTGCAGGGTACAATCTCACAGCTGAGTTAGGAATTATCACTTGTAAAGTGACCCAAATTTGCAATAGCAAATGACTGTATGAATTCTCCTAGACTATCAGAAATGTAAGTTAAAAAAATGTTGGCTTTTTTCTTGCAGTAATGCTTGTTCAAGAATTGAAGCAACAGCTGGAGTACGACTGTGCATAAATCACTATATTGCCTAATCTAGATGCTGGTTAAGGCACATGTCATTGCTGCYATCCTGACTACATTAATGCCCTCAATTAAATCTAGGGAAGCTCTGCTGACAGCACTGATTAGGAGAGTGACAAAACGACACAGAGGGGCAAGATGTACGAGCCCCTTACATCAGCGGTGCAGCAGTAGCGTGCAGCGAAGAGCGGAAAAGGAGCTGGCCTGCCCTGACTTCGCTGAGCCGCATCGCTCGCTCCATCCCTCTTTGCACCTCATTGCTTTTGACRTGGTTTCAAAGTGAAACAGCAGTGCTCAGTAGCGTTCAGGGCCTCTAGWGCTCGAGGAGGGAAAGGAAAACATGGGAGGCAGATTTCAAGCTCATTAAATTTTCCAGTACGGCAGGAATCGTGTCAGGGTACTTCTTTCCCCAGTTCCTCAAGCTCAAGACCGGTCGCTTAGAGGCTGTTTCAGAACTTAACTTCCCTGAGGCACAGACTTCTGCTCTAATGTCCAGTCAGAAGTTACTCTTGGCCAGTTTGTACCAATTCAGTATTAGACTAACTTTATACTTTAATAGCTGTTCTCCCTTTCTGGATTTATCCTTTCTGTTTCTGAGTGCTACTTCACACCTTTTAAGGGAGGAAACTAATTATAGTGAGATTTTTCTTACAAATATGTCCATTACCAAGTGTCCCTATTTCTCATCAGAAGATRTTTCTGTGAGCACTTTCTGTCTAGTTTTACCAGAATTATGATTTTTAAAAGAAGAAAAAAAAATGTAAACTTTCAAAACCTGATGAAATCATTAGGGAAGGGTTGTTGTAAAGAGTTTTCACCTGCCGGTATAAYATCAATCCTTTGTTCAACCCTCGTGTTGTATGGGGAATTACAAGGATTAGTAAAAAAAAATATACTTTATGCCAGAAAAGATGGAGAATTATTTATAGCAGTGCTATTGTATCTCGTAGCTGAAACAGGTAAGCAACATAGTTCCCCATAAACTGAATTTCTGTTACGAAGGAAGGATCATAAAAGCATACATATTTACAGTCTCAAAGGACAATATTTTGTGAGGTATTTTACCTGAGCATTTGTTTGAAAGCTTGCTCTTAACATATAGTTCAGGAAAACTTGTACTGTCAGTGTTAATGATGTTATTGCTAATTGTGCAGTAACAAATGAGGGGAATATAGTTATTTATTCTGGCCAGGAGCATCACATATGGTATCTTCCTAAAGTCACTGCACTTTCTCGGCCCTCCTCTCTATTCTTGTATTTAATAATGCAGAAGATACAGATGCAACTGTTCTTTTTATATCTTTTTTTTTGACAAGTACATAACTTCTGCATGTTGAATATACTCTAATATTTGATCCCAGATTGCAAAGTACATGAACTTCCTTCATTTAGGCCACATAGTTTGGGACTATAGAGCACTGGCTTCAGAATTCTACTAGAGAGAATTTAACCAACCAAAACAGGTATAGAGAAAACAGACATAAATTGATATACATTAGAAGGCCGTTGGAAAAATTTATCTTTTCAGATTGTTGAATTTAGTGTCTTAGGAAAGAGAAGTTATTCATATTTTGTTCTACTAATACTGTTAATAGTAGGAAAAAAACAGACTGAAAATAATTTAAAAAGAAAATGAATTGCACCCTGAAGATGTGGTATAGGCAGTGAATTCCAGTGTTTTATAGACCAGATGAYTGTCTTAGCAAATTTTTCTGCACTCAAACATGAATATGGTGTTTCCCAAATTCCAAGACCAAAAT